>NC_083578.1:81095693-81402479 GCF_027579695.1 Neoarius graeffei
TTCGTCTGACCACAGAACAGTTTTCCACTTTGCCACAGTCCATTTTAAATTAGCCTTGGCCCAGAGAAGACGTCTGCGCTTCTGGATCGTGTTTAGATACGGCTTCTTCTTTGAACTATAGAGTTTTAGCTGGCAACGGGGGATGGCACGGTGAATTGTGTTCACAGATAATGTTCTCTGGAAATATTCCTGAGCCCATTTTGTGATTTCCAATACAGAAGCATGCCTGTATGTGATGCAGTGCCGTCTAAGGGCCTGAAGATCACGGGCACCCAGTATGGTTTTCCGGCCTTGACCCTTACGCACAGAGATTCTTCCAGATTCTCTGAATCTTTTGATGATATTATGCACTGTAGATGATATGTTCAAACTCTTTGCAATTTTACACTGTCGAACTCCTTTCTGATATTGCTCCACTATTTGTCGGCGCAGAATTAGGGGGATTGGTGATCCTCTTCCCATCTTTACTTCCGAGAGCCGCTGCCACTCCAAGATGCTCTTTTTATACCCAGTCATGTTAATGACCTATTGCCAATTGACCTAATGAGTTGCAATTTGGTCCTCCAGCTGTTCCTTTTTTGTCCCTTTAACTTTTCCAGCCTCTTATTGCCCCTGTCCCAACTTTTTTGAGATGTGTTGCTGTCATGAAATTTCAAATGAGCCAATATTTGGCATGAAATTTCAAAATGTCTCACTTTCGACATTTGATATGTTGTCTATGTTCTATTGTGAATACAATATCAGTTTTTGAGATTTGTAAATTATTGCATTCCGTTTTTATTTACAATTTGTACTTTGTCCCAACTTTTTTGGAATCGGGGTTGTACATGATACACAGTACCGTGCAAAAGTCTCGGCATCCCATTTTTATTTACTTTGTAATAGATTTTTATTTGATGACTTCTACATTATCGAAAACATTTTTGATTTCCAAACAGTTCCAAACTCCGTCCCTCCTTGACTTCATCTGCAGCTGAAACGCTTATACATGCTTTTGTCACCTCAAGACTGGACTACTGCAATGCCCTGCTCGATGGCATCCCAGCCAAGCGACTAAATAGGCTGCAATATGTCCAAAACTCAGCCGCTAGGGTACTCACTCACACCAGGCCCTGGGATCATATCACTCCTATTCTATACAACCTGCACTGGCTCCCAGTCAAATACCGCATTCAGTACAAAATTATCTTACTTGTTTACAAATCTCTACATAACCTGGCCCCTCCCTATTTATCAAATCTCCTAACTCCATATCAGTTACCTTTAAATCTTCGCTCCACAGATGCCCACCTATTCGCAGTCCCTAACTCTCGGCTCTGCTCTATGGGTGACAGGGCTTTCAGTGTAAATGGCCCTAAGCTGTGGAATGCCCTGCCACTAGCGTTGCGCCAATGCTCAACACTGTCCTCTTTCAAAAAACAGCTAAAAACATCTCTTTAGCTTGGCCTTTTCTCTTTGATTTTTAATAACGTTATTATTATTATTATTGATTTCCTATTATTTTATTATTGTTATTTTATTGTTTTGCTTTTTATTGTTTGTTTTTTTACTGTTCAGTGTCCTTGGGTACCTTGAAAGGCGCTTATAAATCAAATGTATTATTATTATTAGTTTTCCCAGACAAAATTAGGAAGAACTGTGGCTGGTTCAGGAAGATGCTCAGTAAAACCTACAGCTCATTTCCTGATAAACCTGCACATACTGTACCCGAGACTACTATTTTTTTTCTCCAAAGCAAAGGGTTATCACAGCAAATAGACTTTCATTTATTTCAGTTTACAACCCTTCAGTAGGCAGATCAGACGCTCGCTGGCCGTGCTGTGAAAATCCTGCATGCGGACGCTCATCAAAGTTTCCAAATCGGTCATTGCTTAACGCTTGAATATTTTCTATCGTGAATACTATCATTAAAAAGCTTATAATCTCTGTTTCTGCTTTCCAAAGAAATTTCTCTGGTTATGATCTGTTCAGTACTTTGGGGGTAACGGCAGGTTGAAGTTGGTACACCAGAGTAAAAACACTCTGCTCGTGTGACGTCAGGAAACTGCAGGTGATTTTTGAATTACAGGAAAGCAGTCAGGCTCTCTCTCCTGATCGGTTTCCGACTGGATTACTCGTGAATATCAATCAGATAACTTTTATAGGGATGTTCTCTCGCTCTCACTGTTTCTGATGAAGTATTCAGCAAAATTTTCCATCTGCTAGTTTTGATGTTATGATTCACGGGAGACTTTGAAGTGAGTTTTCATAGCTTTACCTACTTATTGTTTCAAATCAAACTGATTCATGTAAATAAAGAAGTATTTTAGAATATAACTGTTGTTTTGATGAAAACTACTGAGATATTAGTGGGTGGAATGATATTTAAAGAAGCCCAGAAGTCAGAAACGCGAGTGGCAATTTCAATTCGGTTAAAGTGAATTGTTTATTGGATGCGGATCACAGTTTTTTCGAGGTTCGCCTTGAAAGCTGTGAATCATTTATATTCTTTCATATAAAACACTAGTAGGCCCTACTTTTGAGAAATATAAAGGCCTACAGAGCACAAAGAGGGGATTAGAAATCTTATTACTTTTTTACTGAGTGTACGAATTTAACCTTTTATTAAGTGTACCGTTTTTACCTAATTAGCATAATTAATACAATTTGCATAATTTTTGTAAAGGTTCCCCCAGCTGGAACGGTCAACTTCTCGAGACCAATGCCTTCGTGCCACCTGCAGAATTCTGGGGCGAAAAAACGCCGCGAAAAACAGACCAGAAAAAAAAAAAGAGATTGGTTTCACAGTTGTTTATTCACGATCTTTCCACCAAAGATAAAATATTCCAAACAACCTTTTATAACAAATTATAATCATAACCAATGTCTGGTTGTCTTTCTAAAGGCAGCTGTATTTGTGTGTCTGTGTGTGCGCGCAGATGTGTGTGTGTTATGCGTGTGTGTGCGTGCATGAATGTGTGTGTGCGTGACCTTGGCGGCGTTTATGTGCGTGTAGAGGGGTGTGTGAATTCTGGGGTGAAAAGATCGTGAATAAGCAATGGTGAAACCAATCTCTGTTTTTTTCTGGTCTGTTTTTCGCGGTGTTTTTTTCGCCCCAGAATTCTGCAGGTGGCACGAAGGCATTGGTCTCGAGAAGTTGACCGTTCCAGCTGGGGGAACCTTTACAATTTTTTAGTAATTTTTTCAAACTTTGTATTCAGTATACAACCAACTATGTGCCTGCCAATTTCTATGTAAATATCTTGAAAAATAGAAAAGTTATTCAGAAAAAACATTTGATCTCATTGGTTAATGAGGCCCATTTTGGACCATGTGATCCTCGTACAGAATATTACGGCGGTTTTCTAAAAATTAAGCCGTTTATTCAATATTCGATTTGTAATATCTCAAGAATGGATAAACATTTTAATTCTATAAAAAGTACATTGTTTTGCATTCAATCCTGAATTCAATGAGAGCAATTTCAAGCAATTTGGACTGAATTTGAATTCTCATCTGATATGCCTATCTTTATAGTGTAGCATTTTGTTAATGTAGAAACATGTAATTTTATTACATTTGAAGGCATCTTTGCTCTAAAGCATTTCTTTGCATGTGTGCAGTACTGTACATGATGGCTCCAAACTGCCTGCACGTCTTGCTGATCTTATTCAAGAAGCTTCACGACTTTCTAATAATCACCGCCACCGCAGCCATCAAGACACTCGGCTCTGCAGTGTTTTTACGTAATTCATTTAAAACAGCCGTCCTCTTTAATGTTCACACTCAATATTTCATTCGTCATCGTCATCACTCACACCTTGGTAATCGATAGCGAACAGGCCTGTTTGAAGGGTTTGCTCCCAGACTTTCTTCCAGTTGAGTGTGAGAGTGTCCGTCCCGAGGCTCATTTTGCATTGAGGTGTGGCGGAACATCCGTCCTTTCCTCTTTAAAAATTTAAAACACACCTCATGTGGAAACGGGACACTTAAAAAGATCGGTAGAGCCAGGATCACTTTGCTCTGAATGAAACCGAAGTGAAATAGTGTCCAAATTATTTTGAGATCTTGAGGGAACAGTATAAGGCTTTGACCTGAGAGAACCTGATTAAAATAGAAAGAGGACGTGAAAGAAAAGAAGCTATGAGGCGTCAGATTGGACACCTTAAAACAAATTTCACTGCCGCTGATCAGTTTTGCCCTTCATCAATCACAGCTGATGTTCAGCTACACCCTGCAGATGAAACAAGGAAGATTGGATTGTATATGGGAAAATAATAGAAATAGAAATCTGCGATTTGCTATGAATGTTATTACAAAAAAAGTTACAGAAGGGACTAACTTATTCCTTAAATGTGAAATCACTGACGGCACAATTACTACTGAGACTTGATGTACACTGGAATTTATCTGACGAATCAATATGGTTGCGTAACTTCCCCCCCGCTTGTTTCAGGGGCTTTCATTTCACATTCATACCAAGATTTTGATAAAAGTTAGATAAATTCACAATCAGGGTCCACAATAGCCCAAAATTCAAACCTCAGATTTTTGTTTCTCTCCGCTTCCAAAAATTTACCTTTTGAGATGGAAATGAACTGCACAGAATTTCAGAGCTACAGGTCATATACTGCATGTTACTTATGGTGAGAATATACACAGCAGTGTATTTCTAAAACTGACCACCTTTCTCATCATCCACAAGAGTCAGGGATACAAAATGAAAAACTGTTGAAATGGATGTGACTTGCGTTAAAAGTACAAATTTTCAAGTACATACTGTGCAGTGATGTTTGTATTAGTTATTACTAACACAAGGTGATGATCCTTGTGGTTTTCCAGAGAGGACACTTTTTGACAGACGCACATTTCAACCACATGTGAAGCTCCGCTGCAAATGTGTCTCGCATCTGTTTCAAGTCCTGTTTTGTTTTTTTTGTTTTTTTACTGTGCAACAACAGAGTATATATTCTGCTTCAAGAGAGACCAATATTTTCTTAAAACATCATTTACAGCCTCATCATATGGTCAGTGATTTCCAGAGAGGACTTTTTGATGGACAAAGCTCCTGTCAGAGGCATTTAAGTTGGCAAAAAAAGAGAAAGAAACTGCAACTCCCACTTAAATATCTTTCTATTGTGAAAGTCTGTATACGTCCCAAAGTACAGTGGTGCTTGAAAGTTTGCGAACCCTTTAGAATTGTCTATATTTCTGCATAAATATGACCTAAAACATGATCAGATTGTCACACAAGTCCTAAAAGTAGATAAAGAGAACCCAGTTAAACAAATGAGACAAAGATATTATACTTGATCATTTATTTATTGAGGAAAATGATCCAGTATGACATATGTGAGTGGCAAAAGTATGTGAACCTCTAGGATTAGCAGTTAATTTGAAGGTGAAATTAGAGTCAGGTGTTTTCAATCAATGGGATGACAATCAGGTGTGAGTGGGCACCCTGTTTTATTTAAAGAACAGGGATCTATCAAAGTCTGATCTTCACAACATGTTTGTGGAAGTGTATCATGGCACGAACAAAGGAGATTTCTGAGGACCTCAGAAAAAGCGTTGTTGATGCTCATCAGGCTGGAAAAGGTTACAAAACCATCTCTTTAAAAAAAAAAAAAAAAGATTTTTTTTGGGCCTTTTTCACCTTCATTGGATAGGACAGTGCAGAGACAGGACAGGAAACGAGCGGGAGAGAGAGACAGGGAGGGATCGGGAAATGACCCCGGGTCGGAACCGAACCCGGGTCCCCGGACCCACGGTATGGCGCCCCAGCCACCCGAGCCACGACGCCCCACAAAACCATCTCTAAAGAGTTTCGACTCCACCAATCCACAGTCAGACAGATTGTGTACAAATGGAGGAAATTCAAGACCATTGTTACCCTCCCCAGGAGTGGTTGACCAACAAAGATTATTCCAAGAGCAAGGCGTGTACTAGTCTGTGAGGTCACAAAGGACCCCAGGGTAACTTCTAAGCAACTGAAGGCCTCTCTCACATTGGCTAATGTTAATGTTCATGAGTCCACCATCAGGAGAACACTGAACAACAATGGTGTGCATGGCAGGGTTGCAAGGAGAAAGCCACTGCTCTCCAAAAAGAACATTGCTGCTGCTCGTCTGCAGTTTGCTAAAGATCATGTGGACAAGCCAAAAGGCTACTGGAAAAATGTTTTGTGGACAGATGAGACCAAAATAGAACTTTTTGGTTTAAATGAGAAGCGTTATGTTTGGAGAAAGGAAAACACTGCATTCCAGCATAAGAACCTTATCCCATCTGTGAAACATGGTGGTGGTATCATGGTTTGGGCCCGTTTTGCTGCATCTGGGCCAGGACGGCTTGCCATCATTGATGGAACAATGAATTCTGAATTATACCAGCGAATTCTAAAGGAAAATGTCAGGACATCTGTCCATGAACTGAATCTCAAGAGAAGGTGGGTCATGCAGCAAGACAACGACCCTAAGCACACAAGTCGTTCTACCAAAGAATGGTTAAAGAAGAATAAAGTTAATGTTTTGGAATGGCCAAGTCAAAGTCCTGACCTAAAACCAATCGAAATGTTCTGGAAGTACCTGAAGCGAGCAGTTCATGTGAGGAAACCCACCAGCATCCCAGAGTTGAAGCTGTTCTGTACGGAGGAACGGGCTAAAATTCCTCCAAGCCGGTGTGCAGGACTGATCAACAGTTACCGGAAACGTTTAGTTGCAGTTATTGCTGCACAAGGGGGTCACACCAGATACTGAAAGCAAAGGTTCATATACTTTTGCCACTCACAGATATGTAACATTGGACCATTTTCCTCAATAAATAAATGACCAAGTATAATATTTTTGTCTCATTTGTTTAACAGGGTTCTCTTTATCTACTTTTAGGACTTGTGTGAAAATCTGATGATGTTTTAGGTCATATTTATGCAGAAATATAGAAAATTCAAAAGGGTTCACAAACTTTCAAGCACCACTGTAAAATCTAGTTAGTGTTTTAAAAAAAAAAATGCAATTTTGAATTTAACCAGTAAAACCCAAGCCTAATAATTAAAGTAGAATTTAATGAAATGAGCCTACGGTCAAAACCGAGCCTGCATTTGACTCAATAAGAGACATTAGTGCTGTCGGTAGGGCTGGTGTGTCCATGTACAACAGGGTAGAAGAAACTCCAGCATGCACATACACTGGACCTAATTGCAGGAGTTAGTTGGCGTTCTTCAAAAAGACAACCACAATTGTGAAACAGCCCTTCCAAACAGCTATTTTGGGTAACACCTTGAGCTGAGATTAAAGCTGTTCTCAAACCTCCCACATTAGATGAACATGCCCAGTCTGTTTCTAAAAAATAAATTATACATATATATATATATAGTTGCCCAAAATGCTAAATTTACCAAAAACAGCCAGGCATTTCATCATATGTTTGTGTGAATCATAATATCTGCTGATCTGCCAACTACCTAAAGACAGTAGTTGCTGCTTCATGCAAACTCGAGCCAAAAAACTCCTTCCCACAAGATATTTGTGCAAAGAATAATGGCTTCATGTCTCTCATCCCCATGACAACACTTTATTTAAAAATGCCGATCCACATGGAGTGTAGTTATGAACTTGGCTGCTTGCTCATATCATCAGAGCTTTCCTGAGAAGGAGAGTGTAAATGCTCTTGCAATTAGTATTGTTACTTCTCATCAAGCTTTCAGTGAGACTAATGTGGAAGCCTGCATGTCTGTCTTAAATGCCAATAAATCAGAGACAAGTCCAAGGCAACGCAGAAAACGTCTCAAGCCTTACATTACCTCGATTTAGGAATTGCATGATAGACAGTACCAGTCTAAAGTTTGTACACCCCTACTCTACTCATTCATAGGTTTTTCTGTATTTTCTACATTGTAGAACACCACTGAAGACATCAAAACTACAACATCTGGAACATACATATACATACAGTGCTCAGCATAAATGAGTACACCCCCTTTGAAAAGTAACATTTTAAACAATATCTCAATGAACACAAACAATTTCCAAAATGTTGACAAGACAAAGTTTAATATAACATCTGTTTAACTTATAACGGGAAAGTAAGGTTAATAATATAAACTTAGATTACACATTTTTCAGTTTTACTCAAATGAGGGTGGTGCAAAAATGAGTACACCCCACAACAAAAACTACTACATCTAGTACTTTGGATGGCCTCCATGATTTTTAATGACAGCACCAAGTCTTCTAGGCATGGAATGAACAAGTTGGCAACATCAATCTTTTTCCATTCTTCAACAATGACCTCTTTTAGTGACTGGATGCTGGATGGAGAGTGATGCTCAACTTGTCTCTTCAGAATTCCCCATAGGTGTTCGATTGGGTTCAGATCAGGAGACATACTCGACCACTGAATCACTTTCACCCTGTTCTTCTTCAGAAATCCAACAGTGGCCTTAGATGTGTGTTTAGTCATGTTGGAAAAGTGCACGACAACCAAGGGCACGGAGTGATGGTAGCATCTTCTCTTTCAGTATAGAGCGATACGTCTGTGAATTCATGATGCCATCAATGAAATGCAGCTCCCAGACACCAGCAGCACTCATGCAGCCCCACATAAGGACACTGCCACCACCATGTTTCACTGTAGGCACCATGTGTTTTTCTTTATATTCCTCACCTTTGCGACGCCATACAGTTTTGAAGCCATCAGTTCCAAAAACATTTATCTTGGTCTCATCACTCCAGAGTAGAGTCCCAGTAGTCTTCATCTTTGTCAGCATGGGCCCTGGCAAACTCTAGGTGGGCTTTTTTTGTGCCTGGGCTTTAGGAGAGGCTTCTTTCATGGACAGCATCCATGCATGCCATTCCTCTTCAGTGTATGCCGTATTGTGTCACAGGAAATAGTCACCCCAGTTTGACTTTCTACTTCTTTAGATAACTGCAGTGAACTTGCATGCCGATTTTCTTCAACCCTTCTCATCAGAAGACGCTCCTGTTGAGGTGTTAACTTCGTGGATGACCTGGACGTCTCTGTGAGATGGTTGCAGTTCCATCTTTCTTACATTTTTGTACCACTTTTGCTACAGTATTCTGACTGATAAGTAAAGCTTTGCTGATCATCTTGTTGCCTTCACCTTTGTGGTGGAAAGAAATTATTTTCTTTGGGGAATTCTGAAGAGACAAGTTGAGCATCACTCTCCATCCAGCATCCAGTCACTAAAAGAGGTCGTTGTTGAAGAATGGAAAAGGATTGATGTTGCAAAATGTCGCCAACTTGTTCATGCCATGCCTAGAAGACTTGGTGCTGTTATTAAAAATCATGGAGGCCATCCAAAGTACTAGATGTAGTAGTTTTTGTTGTGGGGTGTACTCATTTTTGCACCACCCTAATTTGAGTAAAACTGAAAAATGTGTAATCTAAGTTTATATTATTAACCTTGTCTTTTCAACATTTTGGAAATTGTTTGTGTTCATTGAGATATTGTTTAAAATGTTACTTTTCAAAGGGGGTGTACTCATTTACGCTCAGCACTGTATATAATTTTAGATTCTTCAACATGTCCAGCATTTACCTTGATGACGCTTTGCACACTATTGGCCTTATCTTAACCAGCTTCATGAGGTAGTCACCTGGAATGCTTTTCAATTAATAGGTGCCCCTTGTCAAAAAAAAGTTCATTAGTGGACGAGTTTCTTGCCTTCTTAATGCGTTTGAGATCAAACCGTAAATAGTAAATAATAAAAATACAGTAAATAGCCCTATTCAGCACCACGACTGTAGTAATCCATATGTCAAGAACCGCTCAACTAAGTAAAGAAACACGACATAAATCATTACTTTAAGACATGACGTGTCGTTTAATTAACAAAAATACTGGATTAGAAAGTGTGTCCAAACTTTTGGCTGGTACTGCATTTAGTAATAAAGCATGCAGAAGATTTTTTGGGATTTATAAACCACTGCTAAAGCTAATTTTCTTCACGGTGAACAAGTGCCCCACCCTCCACAATTGGTAGCTGTAGTGTGATTGGGGCAGTTATTTAAGAGGTGAGAACTGGCAAGTTTAGTAAGAGCAAATTGGGGAGAAAACAGGGTAGGGTGGGGTGGGGTAGAGGGAATTCGAAAACTGAAAAGCTGTTTAATTGCTCGTTTAATTTGTATATGGGTCCATCTCAGAAACTGGTCTCTCATTTGGGACATTCATTATCTGTAGACACTTTATCCTGTTCTACAGGGTCGCAGGCAAGCTGGAGCCTATCCCAGCTGACTACGGGTGAAAGGCGGGGTACACCCTGGACAAGTCGCCAGGTCATCACAGGGCTGACACATAGACACAGACAACCATTCACACTCACATTCACACCTACAGTCAATTTAGAGTCACCAGTTAACCTAACCTGCATGTCTTTGGACTGTGGGGGAAACCGGAGCACCCGGAGGAAACCCACGCGGACACGGGGAGAACATGCAAACTCCACACCGAAAGGCCCTTGCCGGCCGTGGGGCTCGAACCCAGAACCTTCTTGCTGTGAGGCGACAGCGCTAACCACTACACCACCGTGCCACCCTACGGTCAAAAAATTAATTTTCTAATTTTACTATTTTTTATTTTTTTGCATTTACCTAACACTCAATGTTTCTTTTGTCATGTTTAATAAGAATAAAGATAGTATCTTGCTTTCTCTGGCCTCCACTGTAGAACATTTTTTTATTACAATTCAAATGCTTTTGTAAAATTGATTTCCATATAAAACTCCATCATGAAGAATTAAAGCCCATCCTTCACAGATGAGTGAAAATATTGAATAAATTTCCTCTTTTTGATTGCTTGGGTTAAAAATGCCAAGTTATGATGACTGAATTGATTATTCACTTAAATATGAATAATATGATACATTTTGGGTATTCGATATGGCGAAATAGGACACAATGGAAAAATCAAGAACACACTGGAAAGATGAGAATAACGGCGGTGGTAAAAGAACAGCGACTGTACCGGCTGAAGGTCGCGCGGGTCTCTGCTGTGGCGTGCGAGTAACAGGACATCGCTCCGCACCGGACGGAGCGCGAGGCGGGGGCGGGGCAAAATGACTGGCTGTAGATTCTATCAAAAGTTCGATCTAAATTGACCATGGTTGCAAAATATTGGCCAAAAATACGCCAACACTACGAAATATGAAAGTAAGATGAAAAAGAAACATTCTACTGCCTTATACTGCAAAACTAAAACAAAATAAACTGTCAAAACTCACCTTTTCAATGATAACGTCCGAACAGATCACTCGCGTAACAGAAAGACCGCAAATGGAAGCACGATCAACTTCTAACTGTTGGAGTGGAAAATTCCATTCTACACATGCAAATTGTTAATGTGTGTCCTTCCCCGCACACAAATAACACGCTACGGTAAAAAATAGACCACAACTCATTTTATAGCTCAGAAATTCATACAAGACCAGCTACCATCGTAACATATTCTGTAAGAAACATATTCTATACCTAACTTTCAGCTTTCGTTTTAAAAAACAAAATCACAGATTTATAACTAAATTTTTCTATGGCGTAGTGATTTTAAGTTCCTGCTTTTGGTGAGGTAGTGACCTCGACCCTGAGGCTTTCCGTTTAGATCAAAACACACGATCGTATTGGTTTTGGGTTTGCGGAGAATGGAGTTACAACGGTGATGAAATATTTTGCATGATTTATTACGGTTATGATTATTCTGTGAGCGCACCAATCCTTAGGTGTGTAAAGTTACAACTTAAAATACAATCAGTGATAACTGTAGACTTTTCAGTGGACTACAACCTTTTTAAGCGAATGCGATGTAGTCAACCGTTTATCATGTCCCGGATCAAGCCGCCATTTTTCCAGAAATTTGCAGAATTTTTGCCAAATTCTGAATAGAGTATTCACATCAAAGATTTAGTTTTATCTGTTATTTCTTTCATCATTTTATTTCAAATTAAAACCAACATCACCATTCAAAAGCGTATAGTTTATTGACTGTGAGTATATTTAGTGTGGTACCCCCACAGTACCCAGTTTCTGAGACAGACCCGTATATTTGGCAAAGTAACTGGAGGCTGTTTCAATGAGTAATTAAGAAAAACAATGCAAGATAATGCAAGTGTGTGTGTGCGTGTGCACGCACATGTTTTTATATACGACTGAGGACCAAATGTCCCCACAAGGATGGTAGAATCTGACAATTTCAACCTTGTGGGGACATTTGGATGGTCCCCACAAGGAAATTGCTGTTATGTTATTTAAAAAATAAAATAAGAGTCAAAAAGTTTCCTTTTCATTACTGAGGTTAAGGTTAGAGTCAAGTTTAGATACAGGCACAGCATTAATTAACCGTATTAATAATTGTGTCAATAGAAGGTCCTCACAAGGATAGTGAGACAAACGTGTGCGTGTGTCTCAAGACTCACCTCTGTCCCTTCACCATTTGCACAGCTGTACTGGAAGGTGAACACTCCAGGTCATCAACAGCTGGTGTAAGAGTCCTCTCTGTGCATGTGTGTGTGTGTAAAATGCACACAGTGTAAGCAGTGACACTTCTGTTCTAGTAAACATCACAAGACAACATTTCTAATTAGAGCTACTTTGTTCCCGCTACCGTAAACAACTCAAGGCGAAGTCTTACCCGAAAAACAATCATCATCAGCATGAATGAAACGTGTTTGGGGAGAAAAATTCATTTCCAGCCATTCTTTATTAACGCTGCAAGACGTCAAGAAATCAGGCTCTTCACTGAACATGACAGCTGACAAACATGGACGAATAAATAACAAGAAGGTCTGAGGGGAAATTCTGACTGAGTACTGGCATTCTACTTTCGGTTCCTAATTAGCAGCGATGATGATCCTGTTGAGCTGAGTCGACAGAGATTCATGCTTAAAAACAAACAAAAATTCAAGTGAAATGATATAAAATAAACTTTAAGCAAGTTTCTTTCAGATAATGCGAAAGAATCACTCTGTCCAACGTGAAGGTCCTCACAGCAAGCGTGCTGGTCATTTCACCGTTCACCATTCCACTGGAAAATCTTATTTTAAGTAGTGTCCGTGGAAGAAATGTAAAATATTACACCACATGCAAGTCACTATGTATAAACAATATTAAATCAAATGAGAGCAATTAGGCATGTAATCATTTTTCAAGCACCCGATATTAAACATATAACATTAATGATTGCTTAAATTGGATTATGACAAACTGTTTAAGCAAGTGAATAAATCCGTCTCAAGTATACAGTCGTACAGTAACATTACCAGATTTACTGCGAAACACGGTACATGACTCCTCCCTTTTCCTCTCCGTATTCACTCATCATTAAAATTCAGACTGAACCTTTGAAAAGGAATGCTCTCGTGCTTTTCATCTTACTCTCTATCTATCGCATCTGTAACATGTGTGTGAGATTTCCAAGGATGGTAAACGTAACTCCGCCCCCTCCCCGTGAAAACCTGTCTACTCAAATCTCACTCGTACAGGAAGTCGAAAAAAATTTTTTTGTTAAATTTCATCATATAATAAGTTCATAGATTTCTTGGTGTTGTGAAGAACCTCGATGCTGACATGTGCGCTGGTCTTTTCTGACCCCTCCCCCCTTCTGAACGCACATGAACATGATCTGATGTAAGTAGGAAGTATTTGAACTAAGCGTATTAATAAAAAAAAGTCGCGCGGACAATTAATTACGCCACGAAATCGAGTCGTACAGTACATGAGCCGATAGCCATTCAGACGCGTAGCGCTGAGTTGGCTGTAAGCCGTGTACGACGAGATTGAGTGGAATGACTGTTTTATTCTATCCACATTCACTGGATTTTGAGAAACGGGGCATTTTGATTTTTAGTAAATTCGATCAATAAAAACTTCATCCAAAACGTCTGACAAAATCATTTCCGCTTCGATTGTAAACAAACCGGCGAAATGACGGTAGCAATTTGCGAAAAATGCTATAATAATTCTTGAAAAAATAAATAAAAACAAAGATACGTTCTTACTATAAAATACTTTTCATATTTTGGTGGCTTTTTTTTTTGGGGGGGGGGGGGGGGGGGGGGGTTGGTTTTCGAGTAGAGTTTTTATTTCATCCTTGGTTGGTTCAATAACATGCTCCGCCATTTTGTTTTTCTCTACTCACGGTATATGAGCAGGGCAGCACGGTACGACGGTGTAGTGGTTAGCGCTGTCGCCTCACAGCAAGAAGGTTCTGGGTTCGAGCCCAGCAGCCAGCGAGGGCCTTTCTGTGTGGATGTTCTCCCCGTGGGTTTCCTCCGGGTGCTCCGGTTTCCTCCACAGTCCAAAGACATGCAGGTTAGGCTAACTGGTGACTCTAAATTGAGCGTAGGTGTGAATGTGAGTGTGAATGGTTGTCTGTGTCTATGTGTCAGCCCTGTGATGGTCTGGCGACTTGTCCAGGGTGTACCCCGCCTTTCGCCCGTAGTCAGCTGGGATAGGCTCCAGCTCGCCTGCGACCCTACACAGGATAAGTGGCTACGGATAATGGATGGACGGACGGTATATGAGCTGATAGCCTCGTAATAGAGTAGCCAATCAGAGTGCACAATCGCTCATATCCAGTGAATGTGGAAAGAATATTTCTTGGATATAAATAATGTGGTAAAAGTCAAGTACAGTATAAAAACTATATTATAATATACAACTCGAATGCTACGGTAACACAACACTCGCTCACTTCGCTTGAAACACTTCATCGAGCAGAAACAAGACGACCCCGAAACGTCAGCCAAAGACTTCCTGCCTTTTTGTTAAGGACACAAGATGCTTCGTTAGTCGGACAGGATGAAGTCTGTGACCACATGTACAGAAGTGTCTCATCGTACTTGAGTACATTTTTAC
The DNA here is from genome assembly GCF_027579695.1 of Neoarius graeffei. Classification (NCBI taxonomy): domain Eukaryota; kingdom Metazoa; phylum Chordata; class Actinopteri; order Siluriformes; family Ariidae; genus Neoarius; species Neoarius graeffei. The sequence goes on from NC_083578.1 coordinate 81,110,535, forward strand.
TTTTGCACCTCCGAATTTAAAATGTACCGTTTCTCGAACTTGCGCCACACCTAATGCGTTCATTTGACTCAATTTAACTGCTGCTTTTCGACTACCTACCGTAGTTGGATTTCCAGGTCAGCACACGTGAGATTTGAGTAAACAGGTTTCGTTTTTATTCCGTGGTAAATCACACATCCGCTGCAGATGCACTGGACAGACATGAAGTTGAAAAGTACAGGAGTATTCCTTCCCTTCTTTCATATCAAACCATACCCTTGGAGGAAGCACCTCATAGCATTTTGGTCATAAATTCAGTTATTAAAAAAAAAAAGAATAACAATTCAATATTTATATAGAATTAGCAAAGGGAAAAAAAAAAAAAAGTTACTGAAGACCACGATGTCAGTGCAAGCTTTTACACACAGCAAGACCTGGACATACACAGGAAATTTCAGACAGGTTCTTGTTCTGGATTCTTTTTAAAAGAAGGGTGCAAGGTTGAGCTCAGCTCAATCTCTAGTGTCCAAAAAAAAAAAAAACATTCTCTGTCCAAGAAACGCTAAGTGAAATGTCTCTTCAAAAGCTTTGATATGTTTAAGTGGAATGATGTCATAACATCCAGGCATTTGGGCAGAACTCGCTGTGAAATAAGAGGAATCTCCTACCGGACTAAAAATGGATCAAACGACAAGCGGAGAACCAGAGGGGGCGGTCTGTTAACGAGAGGAGGCCGTGGGGTCGATTTACTTCATAGCAGTGCTCCGAGGTGACGTGCAAAAACGCTTTGACGATTATCGGCCCAATTATGTGCGCTCGCGTTTCTCTGAACGCGCTAAATTGTTGGCATTTTGAACAGCAGACGTAACGAACCTCGCCCAACTCGTGTGTCTTAACGAGCAGCACGACCACTCGCTTCTTACCAGCTATTACTATACATCCTATAATCATCTGGAACTAATATATTACTAATTTTATCTTTACACGTCACCCAAAGAGAAAACGGGAAGCTGCTGTTGATGTGAAGCAGAAACTCTGAACAGACAAACAAAAACTCTCGTCAGCACGGACGAGCTAGCGGGCTCGGTGAAGGTTTGGGACGAAGCCCTTTCGGCTCACTTCATGGACGCAAAGCATTCTGGGTCAGCTAGCGAGATACCGCCGTGCTTTTTGTCGTGTCAGAGACAAAAACGAGACGCAAAGTGTTAGAGTGTTAAGTATATTGAGCAGCTGAGGACTTGCGAGTGAGTGATCACGCACTTATTCCTCCTCTGCGCGGACGTGAGGTTCGATCCAGTCATCCAGTTTGTGTGGTATGAAGGTGCAGCATCTCTCTGCAGTCAGGGACAATCAGACAGGCGCAGCTTGGGGTTTTTTTTTTATTTTATTTATGTTAGCCTGTGGCCTTGGGATCTTGTGCAGGATCGGTGCCTTTACTCAAACGCACAATCTCCTGAGATAACCACTCCAGATCCTGCAACAGAACAGAAAAACCATGAATATGCACCATGAATACATGCAGAATGTGCTGGAACATACAGAGATCAGAATGCATTATTAAAAACTCTAGTCCATATTTAACGATAAAATGGTACTACTTTGTTCCTTGGGACTAAATGCCGACATCTCATTACAGTTTTTAACTCCAAATCTTTCACAGCCACCAAAATTAAGGTGTCAAGTGTCACGAAAACGTGTTCTGAAGCTCGTTACGTCATACCTGTCAACCCTCCCGTTTTTCCCGGGAAATCCCTTATTTTGACTTGTTTCCCGCTGTCTTCCCGTTTTTTTTATTTTCCTGAAAATATCCCGTATTTTGACATTATATAAAAGTCCCGTATTTTCACAATATAAAAAAGTCGGTAGGTCCAAAATTCATGACGCGCCTCTGACAGGAGTTTACAGCAGGAAGTCGGGCCATGAATTCACGTCCCCGCCCTCTCAGGTATCAGTAATTACAGAACTACGTCCGGAGGCGAGGCTGAACAAGTGATTACGTCCAGTGTTGCCAGATTGGGCGGTTTCAAGTGCATTTTGGTGGGTTTTGAACATATTTTGGGCTGGAAAACGTCAGCAGTGTCTGGCAACACTGATTAGGTCTGAGGTGAAGATGGCGATGCTAATAGCTAAGAAAAAACATTAGCCTCTCTTTCTTTGATGATTTCAACAAGTGCGGGGCTGGAATGTTCCCAGACTCTTCCATTGCAAAGAAATTTTCCATGGGGAAAACGAAAGCCTCCCAAATAATCAAAGGTAAGCTACACATGTTTACATTAAGTATGTCCTGGCTAAGACCTCATAAATAGCCTAGTGTAAACTAATTGGTGTATTAACTGTTTTATCCACTCATTGTCTATTTTATTTTCTATCTGAAACTTGCCCATTTTAAATCACTCTTGGTTTAATATCTATCTATCTATCTATCTATCTATCTATCTATCTATCTATCTATCTATCTATCTATCTATCTATCTATCTATCTATCTATCTATCTATCTATCTATCTATCGTTCCGAGGCCATGATTATGGTAAAACCATAATAAATTGCAATGGAATTGAATTTATTGACTGGTTATATAATGACCTTTCTTATTTTAACATAAGATACATATGTTAGCCCTTAATTTGGGAAATAACTGGTACCACTGAAAGCAAATAAAAATAAATGTATAGTTTATTCACAAATGCACTCTATAAACCATAAGCATATTGAGTTTGGGTCTTGGCTATCACCAACATGCACCAGAGTACAGGAAATCACAAATACTAGATAGAAAATTGCCCCCCATTCAACTACACACCCACTTTTGGTGAAGGGTATGACTTTCCGAAATTTTCCCTTATTTTGAGTTAAAAATCTGGGAAATATCCCTTTTTTTCAAACCTCAAAGTTGACAGGTATGCGTTAAGTAGGGCTGTATAATTAATCAAATTTTGATCACGATTTCGATTTTTGTGTCAAACGATCTCAAAATTCATATAATCGAGTTGCGCGTCCCCGACAAATGGCAAAATAATCGTTTGCCATTTGTCGGGGACGCGCACACGCAATATTATTTCCTTCCCGCGGGCCCATGCGCAGACTTGCCGACAACGCTCGCGCGGCGGAAACAGTGTGTGCGTCTCTATGGCTCTCCACTCACGCGGCTGAAAGGAGGAGAGATTGTGAATTGTTTGGCGTGAGGTAGGCTCGCAAGATGACAGAAGGAGGGCAGAATCGGTTGGTCGACAAAAAGGGACGAAAAACGTCTGTAATATGGGATCACTTTGGATTCGAAGAATCCGACGTGGAACAGAAGCGCATCGTGTGTAAGATTTGCAATAAGGTAGTATCTGCGCCTCTTGGCAACGCTACAAACCTCTTCAACCACCTGAAACTGAGCCATAAAGTTATTCACGACGAAACAATAAAAAACAAAAAGATAAAGCCGATGCCGCCATCCATTTCAGCCACTTTCTACAATGCCACTCCGTATGCAGCCTATGTACATTTGTTTTTCTCTGTCTTATGTCAAAAGAATATTTTTATTTTGTTTTATACATCGCAAACTGAAGCTTTTCTAGACGATATGTATTTTCAGTTTGAAAGAAAGGTGAACGTAAATGATCAATAACAAAGAGGTTTTTTTTTGTTTTAAAGAGAAATGCTGAATAAATGCATGGTTTCAAAAAATCGCTTGAATAATCGTGATTTCAATATTGACTGAAATAATCGTGATTATTATTTTTTCCATAATCGAGCAGCCCTATCGTTAAGTTTGTCTCGGATTCCCATAAAAAGGTCAAGTCGTAATTCTTGGGTTTCACGTGACGTCACATCCGCCTCATTAGTTATTCAAAACTTTCGCTGGTGGTCTACCAAAGCTCAGTTGTCAACGCGTTTGTACGGAGAAGGTGCATGAAAAATGCCTTACGTTTGCGTTGTTTTAGGTTGTTTGAATTGATCAAACTGTCAAACTGATAAAAGTTTCTTCAGAGTTCCCCGTGAACTAAAGCTGGGCGTACACTGTGCGATTTTTGGCCCGATTTTCACTCGTGCGACTATTTTGGAGATCGGGCCGAGTTTTGGCTCAATCGTGCGTCTCGGATCGTGTAGTATACATGGGGTAACGACAAGCGATTAACACCTCACGACCTCCTCCCGATCGATCTGATGAAAATCAAACCTGTTTGAAATCCTGAGCATCGCATCCGAGCATCGGATCGTATAGTGTGAGAACAGGAATCGTAAGCTGCGTGCTGTTTACCCCTGCGATTCACTCGTACAGTGTGAGCAGCAGCTGAATACCGCGATTGAAAAATAAAAATAAAAAATCGCAGTGTATGCCCAGCTTAATACAAAAAAAAAGGGTGAACGAACACAGGATTTCACAAAAAGACGTCGAGAAAGGTGGCTTTCAAACCTCTCGCTGAAATCGAAGGGAGCCGAGTCGAAGCATGCTCGAGTTTGCAGTGACCACTTGGTGAAAGGTTTGTATCTTCCTCTCAGTTCTGTCCTTAGTGTTTTCCAAGTACTTTTCTTGCTATGTGTCGTTATTTTACGCTACTTTTTTTTAGTAAGAGCAAACACAAGTGAGAATCAAGCGAACTGTTGTTTGTTTACACTTCAACTTGCAGCTCTTTGTTGTAAAGACGTGAAAACAGCTTTTTAAAAAAAATACTTACACGGGCAAAAACAATACAGGATTAATTTGGCAGCAACTCGATACCGAGGTCCGTTACCCAGCCACATACCGTACAAAAAAAAAAAAAATGTTGTACGCCTCGATACTCTTCCACGCGTTCATCTGTTTTGCGGTGTAGAAGGACGTCTGCAACACCAGATAGTTCGAGACGTCGGGGAACTCGACTGAAGGGTAGTTTTTGAGATCGTATGACAAATCCTTCTTTCCCAGACTGTAGGGGTCGATTCCACTGCACATAGCAATCTTCTGAATATATCTAAAGCGAGCAGTGACTTCTAGATTACAGGCGTACTCTGATAAGTTATCGCTAGTTGTTTGCACTACGGCAGTTATTTTTGGTTTGCTTGACCACCAGCTGTTTTACCGGAAGTGAACTCACTAAGAAAAGGTCACGTGACTGAAACCCAAGAATCGATGGCAAAACATGAAGACATCTAGGTTCTAATGCTGCTTTTCCACTACCAACGCGGCTGAGTCGGGCTGAGCCGTGCCGTGCTGAGTTGGGCTGAGTCGAGCTGAGTGGGGCTGTTGGAGTTGCATTTCGACTACAACCGCGCTGAACCGTGCTGGCTGGAAGTGGGTGGACACATTGGGTGGAGTTAGCGAAACTGGGTGGACGTCACGTGATGTCGTTAGGCGGCGCAAACAGTGACATCAGTGATCTTTTAAGCGGTAGTCTCACGACGTGGATAGTAAACAATAAACATGGAGGACATGGAGTTGTTAGTGTTGCTGGTCTTGGTGCTGTGGCTTGTTGTCACCGACAACGCCAACAGATACTGGCAAGAGCGTATAGATGAGGCGAGGCGCATAAGGCTTCAGAAATTCTCGTAATTCGTAATTATTCTTCTTCCGGGTTTACAGATCCCAGCGTGCTCGCGGGGCATGTGAGGACACTCCTCCTCACCAATCAGTGCACAGGGGAGTGTCTCCTCACGCCCCTAGCCCCACTCGGCTCGGTTTGGCTCGCTTCAGCCCCACTCCAAAACCATGCGAGTTTTGGATGCTGAGTAGGGCTGAAGCGAGCTGAGTCGTGCTGTTCTGAGGTAGTCGAAACGCGAGCCGTGTCGGGCTGAAGTGAGCTGAGAAAGGGTAGTGGAAAAGGGCCATAAGACTATGCAAATTAGAAACGCCCCAATTCTACATTACGCCCACCCACATACAGTATGGTTTCAACTCCGGTTCAGAATTGGCTTTAAATGTTATCACGGAATAAAACTTACTTGTCAGATTTTGAGCATTTACACTAATTTTCCAATAAGATTTTCAGCTGTTCAACCAAGTGTGAACTTAATGCGTATTAGCAAGTCGACATACTGGTACGTTTTGGGAGGTGGGTTGAAACCAGTGGCGAACCATTACTGTTAGAGTTCAGCCAAACTTGATCCAGACACACCAAAACAGCAACAGGGTAAAGGATTTTGCCAGGGATTAGCGGCAGGCTGCCAGGTCGCTCCGTTGTGCGTAGCTGTCGATGTTAATTTTAAAAGTACCTCAGTAAATTGCACAGGGAAGTCTGAGTGAAAAATGCTGTAGTGAGCGTGCAGCATGGAAGAAGAGTCTGGAGACTGAAATCTGAGTTTCTCGGTCGTTAGCCTGTGCTACTTGCTCTCGATAGCGCTGGCTTGATTAGCATTTGCGAACACTACAGATGAACGCTACACTGGCTGGAAGATGACTTCACTGCTGCACTGACACCACTGATTCGTGGTTAAGCTCACGCTGGCCTTCGAGAAGACCGAGGGCGATAAATTTTTGGTCCCTCCCAGTATAAATCAAAATCTGATTGGTTAAGTTATCTGTCACGACATAAAAACATACACTGCCATGGCCTTCTGTCCTGGCCAGGGCTCGAAATTAACTTTTTTTTCTTTGTGTCCCCCAGTGGTCCCGAATTCTGTGTTGTATTGTCCCGAATGGAAGCAATAGTGTCCCCATTTTTTTCCTCTCTGAAATAACCAGTGGTTAATATTATCATATGAAGTTACTACTATATTTGTAACTATGCGATTTTGAACCCTTTATATCATTTTTACAATAAGTCACAAGACACAAGCGACACATGTCCTATACATCATCTACTTCAAAATTAGTTATTGCATTTTCAGTTTATTAAACTTTGGCGATCTCACTGTGTGAATAGATACCCGTTTATTTAAAGGGGCCAACTAGCTCATTCAGAAAATGTTTCAACTCCCTACATCTGCAGTACACTTTAGTTGAAAATAAGACCCCTTTTATGTTCATTTCATCTACTTATACCTTGAATATCTGTTGGCACTTATAAGGCCAACTTATAATTTTCACCAATACAGTTATCCATAGCCCTGTGATGACCTGGCGACTTGTCCAGGGTGTCCCCCGCCTTTCGCCCGTAGTCAGCTGGGATAGGCTCCAGCTTGCCTGTGACCCTGTAGAACAGGATAAAGCGGCTACAGATAATGAGATGAGATGAGACCGTTATCCATTTTTATGAACTTTCCGTTATCCATTACCGTTATCCATTTTTATGAACTTTCCGTTACCCATTTTTATGAACTTTCCGTTATCCATTACCGTTATCTATTTTTATGAACTTTCCGTTATCTATTTTTATGAACTTTCCGTTATCCATTTTATGAACTTTCGCTGCCAAAACGTGGGTGCAAATGTTAGCAACATCAGCATAGTGGCAGGTCCGAGCCTAGTTGTGCTGCTGACTGACTAAACTTTCTGAACTAGAAAGACACCAAGAAAACTCACTTATTCTGTTGAACGGTATCTTCCGTCAATATCATCCACATCATTCCTGTTGTATTTTATAACGTGTCTAACAGTGTTCATTAAGTTCATTCAGTTGCTAGCGTTGCCTGCAGACCAGGCGATGACACTTTGGATCCTGAAGGTCCCGGAGACGTTATGTCTGGGCTTTCAGTTTCTTCCCCGCGGTCGGTCCGCTTCAACCACTTAAGCATTTTTGTTCTGGCAAGAGTCGGCGCAGCGTGTGCGGTAGCAATTCCATTCCAAGTCCATATAATGCGGACTCCGGCCGAAGATTCTAGAACAGAATGCGCTGCTCTGTAGCCTACGGATGCAGGTGCATCGAAAGTGTAGCTACTATGTATTTTTCGCTGTTAACGTTTTAAAATTAAAATTGACAAATTAGGTGAATGTCTACGTATGTGTTACGGCTTTGTAAATAATATTAATGTAGAACTTTTTTTCTAGATCTATTTTTTTCCATTGTCCCGGGATTGTCCCAGATATGATAATTTTGTGTCCCGATGACATTTTTTATGGTCCCCGGGACGTCGGGACACCGTTAGTTTCGAGCGCTGGTCCCGGCAATGAAGTCCTAACCAATGAGTGAACAGCTCTAAGCTCTTCTCAGCCTAGACACAACAAACAAACAAACAAAAATCTCATTGGATAACTCTCTAGTTTCCCAAATTGCACCAGTGAACATCCAGGCTGTGGACATCGAGATCATGGAGGAGTACAAATACCTGGGTGTTCACCTCAACAACAAACTGGACTGGACTAACAACACAGATGTCCTGTACAAGAAGGGCCAAAGTCGTCTCCACCTCTTGAGAAGACTGAGGTCTTTTGGTGTGTGCAGGACACTGCTTAGGACTTTTTATGACTCTGTGGTAGCATCAGCGATTTTCTACGCTGTGGTCTGCTGGGGCTGTGGAAGTTCAGAGAGGGACAGGAAGAAACTTAATAAACTGGTTAGAAGGGCTGGCTCAGTCTTGGACTGTCCTCTGGACTCCATTGAGGTGGTGGGTGAGAGGAGGATGTTAGCCAAGCTGACCTCAATCATGGATAACCCCTCTCACCCCCTACATGAGGCTGTGGGGGCTTTAAGCAGCTCTTTTAGTAGTAGACTGCTACACCCACGGTGTAAGAAGCAGAGGTACCGCAGGTCATTCATACCGGCTGCTGTCAGACTGTATAACATCCACAACTTGTAACGTAGCACCAATAACCTGTTTGTCGTTTAATTCGCACTACTTCACCACTACTACCTCTGCCATCTCTCATCGATGCAATTATGTGCAATAATATAGGCCTAAACTATTTTTATGCATACTTATATTTATATATAAATATTATTTATGTATATACAGTACACGTGTGTATATATACAGAGTCTACTTATAATGTGCAATTTTTCCGAGCCTCTCAATAAGGCAATTTTTCTATACTTTTTCATGGTAGATAATGCAAATAGCCCTCTGTATTTAATCCTTCGTTTGTCTAATTTTTATTTCAGTTTTATTTATCATCTGTTTGACATTTTCTTGCTACTCTAACACGTGAATTTCCCCGTCGTGGGATGAATAAAGTGAATCTAATCTAATCTATTTTAATATTTTCAAGACAGTAACCCTTTCGCGGCACGGTGGTGCAGTGGTTAACGCTGTCGCCTCACAGCAAGAAGGTCCGGGTTCGAGCCCCGTGGCCGGCGAGGGCCTTTCTGTGCGGAGTTTGCATGTTCTCCCCGTGGGTTTCCTCCGGGTGCTCCGGTTTCCTCCACAGTCCAAAGACATGCAGGTTAGGTTAACTGGTGACTCTAAATTGACCGTAGGTGTGAATGTGAGTGTGAATGGTTGTCTGTGTCTATGTGTCAGCCCTGTGATGACCTGGCGACTTGTCCAGGGTGTACCCCGCCTTTCGCCCGTAGTCAGCTGGGATAGGCTCCAGCTTGCCTGCGACCCTGTAGAACAGGATAAAGCGGCTAGAGATAATGAGATGAGATGAGTAACCCTTTCATTTCTGAAGCAAATTTGATAGAAAATGAGGCCAAATTAGAAGAGAATAATTAGCATGAAAGAAATTAAATATAACATGACATGCTGATATGTTTGGGCCTTCTCTGAACGACGGAAAGGCCCTGACGGTTCCCCTCTGGTTGAACTAGAGAACCTCGAGGAAACCCACACAGACACGGGGAGAACATGCACAGAAATAGCAACCCGTTCTCAGACTCGAACCTAGGATCAAGTTTCAACTGGCCACCCCTGCACTATAACATGTTGAGTATTACCTGCCTACTCGCCACAAAGCGAGAGAGAAAGGCAAGAGCACAAAGATCTACGTAACACGACCTACACTCAACCTCAATCTCACAGGTCAAGCTTCAGCTGAAATCTCAACACACCCAAAAGTACAGCCCCATCTGCCACGAGTGCACTGTACAAACATCAAATATTAAGTAGACCTGTTTGTTTTCAGTGCCAGAAAACATGCATGACATCCAAGCTTGAGGAACACGACAGTACTGCGGTTGAGCTCAGCAGGTGGCAGCCATTTTGTACTGGCAGTGGGTTCTAGTGGTGATGGTCTCTGGAAAGCAACGTGGAGTGAGGGCAAAAAGGAGGGGCAAAGGGTGGGGAAAGTCAGTGAGCGAGAGAGGAAGATTATACAAGAGAGAAAAGGAGCGTAAAATGGAGCAACAGAGAAGGAGGAAGCCAGGGCTTTCCAGTGGACTATTGATTGATCCATCAGCTGCAGCTTTCCCTCCTCTGCGATCGTTCCCAGTTCACTTAACAAGCTCGACTTCTACCGCTACACACCGGCATTTACTGAACAGCAGCCAACACAGCAAGCTCTGCTCAAACCAAGATATAACCTGAGCGCATATAACATACAAAAGCATCAACGGACACTAACAGGTGGGTTTTTATATAGACACGCTCACCAGACACTTTAATAGGAACACCTGCTCATTTGGAATGCAATGATAAATTGCAATACAAATTTAGGACGATTTGAATTGATGAAATAAAAATGAACCACGATCATCATCAGGTTGCACAATCTCTTCGTTTTTCCGAGCTGCAATTGCGTCGTTTAGATAGCAGACGCCGCAGTAATGCAAAGCAGGAGGAACGCACGCGACTTCACCATAGGCGGAAGTAACACAGCTCGAATGCCACGGAAATAAAAAACGGGAAAGATCTGTTGTGAGATTGCACAAGGAGATTTACAAAGAAATCAGAGCTCTCTTTTTACAGACTGCTGAAATCTAAAGAAAAGAGAAGCAAATGGAGGTCATACAAGTGTTCATCAAAGTTTAATAATAAAAGCCCTATTGATTATTCATTTTTTTCAGTTTGAATAAAACAAATATTAATTAATAGGCTATTATATTTTACTCCAGCCTTTACAAATGTGGGTCAATTATTCTTGGTTCTTAAGAAAATCAAACAAATTTTTTTTATTTAACAAAAGGAATATTTAAGTTGACAAAGAATCAAAAAAATAAAATGTTGCATTTTATTTTGGTAATATTTTCTTAAATACTGTGGGAAAATTTAGTCATGAGCCCAGTATCGTGAATCGGACTGAACTGTGAATTGGGTAGATTGTTACATGCTACTATTCATTCATGCAATTATCCAGTCAGCTAATCATGTGGCAGTAGCACAGGTCACAAGCTTCAGTTAACTGTTCGAATAAAACATCACAATGAGGAAAAATTAGATTACCATGATGCCAGATTGGCTGGTTTGAGTATTTAAGAAACTGCTCATCTCCTGGGATTTTCTTGCACAACGTTCTCTCAAGCTGACACAGAAGGGTACGAAAAACAAAAGCCATCCAGCTCTGTGAATGATAACGATGCCTTGTTGATGAAAAAGGTCAAAGGAAGTCAAAGGAAAACATCCAGACTGATCCAAGCTGACAGGAAGGTGACGATAACTCAACTAACCACTCTAACACCTGTGGTAAACAGAAAAGCATTTCAGAACAAACACATCCATCCATCCGGTCAGCCAGGAACAGGAATCTGAGGCGACACTGAAACTGGACAGCTGAAGACTGGGATGGGGGCTTAATGGTGGTGGTCCAAGTGAACTTCCAGTATAATGGTGCAGTTAAAGCTGCAGTATGTCCAAACAAAAACAAAACCACCCTATAAAACTTTTTACCACCCCCTCCCTTCCTCCTCTTCAGTAATGGTTCCTCCTATGAAGGTTAAAGGAGGACATTTGTGTAACCTACAACTCCCTCCGGTCTCCCATAACACCCACGCTCAACTCCGCCAAGGATCCAGACCGTCTCTGAGCCTCTCGTCACCAAAAACACCTTCTCACTGCGGATATATTCCGGCCTATTCCTGGCCACATTCTCCGACGCACATACTGGGGCTTCACGGATATCATCTGCTATCACAGCAGTCACTTTTGCAATAATTGTAAAATGCAGATTTTAATGCGCTCTGTTAGATAACCAAAACACACCTATAAGCGTTTTAATTTAATGTAATAGAAATATGTCAACATGATGTAGCTCAACACACATGACAGACGGCACTTTCTACAAAGAAACACCACCAAAGTCAATTGACAATGCGACTGCGATGTAATTTATATTACTATAAATGCCTAGAGCTGCTTTTCATCTTTTAGAAGTGAAAGCATACATTATATCATATTTTATTCTACCCACATTCACTGGATATGAGCAATCGTGCGCTCTGATTGGCTACTCTACTACTAGGATATCAGCTCATACACTGAGTAGAGAAAAATAAAACGACGGAGCGTGTTGCTGAACCAACCGAAGACGGAATAAAAACTACTCGAAAACAAAACCCTCAAAAACACAAGAAACAGCGACAAAATATGGAATAAAAGTATGATGGTAAGAACGTATCTTTTTGTTGTTGTTTTCCAATAATTATTATTATAGCATTTTTTTCACAAATTGCTCGTCATTTCGCTGTTTGTTTACATTCTTCATCTTTAAGCATTAAAAATTCTTTCATTTTTTTTTTTTAAGACTGGTTCAAAAGCTCAAAGAAGTTTGAAAATTACAGAACTGAAATGTTGAAGAAAGAATTAAATAAAAATGTCGAAAGCTATTCTATACCTCGGCATGACTGCAAGACGGCACTTTCTACAAAGACACACCACCAAAGTCAGTTGACAATGCAACTGCGATGTAATTTATATTACTATAAATTAGTGCTGTCAAGCGATTAAGATATTTAATCACGATTAATGTCGCGACTGTCATAGTTAACTCACGATTAATCGCAATTTAATCGCACATTTTTGTCACATAAAAAAACCATTGTTATTCTCTTATCAGCATAAAAAAGTGAATGGGCTTGCTTTGTACCAATGTTTTTTTTTTATTGCAAAGCATAACACGTCTTGACAGCCACTGCAAAGTGAAACCTAAGCCGAGCACCGGCGCGGGGCTAGCAAGAGAACCATGAGTGAAGTGATCTACTGCTTGAGAGAGACAGGTTACACAGTGACGGTAGGCTTGACATGCTTGATTATAATATAAAGTACACTATTATATTAACTTTAAGTTGTTCATTGATAAATATTGCATTGAATCTTATCTTTACTGTTTCAGCTCACTGAACACATTTTGTACTTTTACACTTTCTGCCTGTTGATGCGTCGCGCTGTCCAATCAGAGGCGGCTAAATTTGCATATTACAGGAAGGATTTCTGGGATAGCCTTGAGTTTACAGTTCAGAGGGATCTGGCTTCTTTAGACGCTGTCTTCTTAAAACTGAATAAATATTTAAAAAGAGCCAAATGAGCCAGTCTTTTGAACGGCTCTTTTCAAAGAACGGATCACAAAGATGCGGATCCCATCAAAGAGCCATAAATCCCATCTCTACTAGCGCGCCCTGCCCGCGCTGGTTCTTTGGGGGGAGGGCAGAGGACTCTGGCTGTGCGGGGCGTGGCATTACAGTCTAGCTGCTATCGGTTTTCTAAGCGAAGTCTCTGTTGCAAGTTCCTGGCAGTTTCAAAAGCTTATGAAAAACCTACATCATGTCACAGAGCGCTAATCTGGCGATAAAAAAATTATCGCCGTTAAAATTGAGTCAAGTTAACGCGTTAATAACGCGACATTTTTGACAGCACTACTATAAATACCTAGAGCCGCTTTTCATCTTTTAGACGGCATCGCCGGGCTCAGAACTCCGATGTTAAATAAATACATAAATAAATACAACAACAACAAAAACCCAATTTGTGCAGCCGTCAATAGCTTTTAAGAAGTTTGCCTAAGCGGAAATGATTTCGTCGGACATTTTCAGACGAATTCGCCAAAAAAAAAAAACCGCAGCTCCGTTTGTGGACAGAATAAAACAGTTATTCCACTCACTCAATCTCGTCATACATGGCTTATACATGGCTATCAGCTCATATATGACTCGATTTCATGGAATAACTTAAATATATATCAAACGCCCCTTTTCCACCAAAGCAGTTTCAGGGCTGGTTCGGGGCCAGTGCTTAGTCTGGAACCGGGTTTTCTGTTTCCACTGGGGCCAGAAAAAACGGTTCCAGGCTAGCACCAACTCTTTGCTGGGCTAGAGGAAAGAACCGCTTACGTCAATGGGGGGGCGGAGTTATTAAGACCAACAACAATCACAAGACCGCGAAAGGTCGCCATTTTTAAGCGACGAGAAGCAGCAGCTGTACAAACGCGAAGTCATCCATTATTGTTGTTGTTGCTTCTTCTTCTTCTCCGTGTTGTTGTTGCTTTGATATTCGCGCCAAGGTTTATGCAAACGCAGCGACGCAACTGACGTATACAGCGACGTAACTGACGTGGCTTCCCTTAGCACCGCGAGCTATGGAAAAGCAAACTGGTTCTCAGCTGGCTCGCAAGTTGAACGAGTTGTGAACCAGCACCGGCCCCGAACCAGCCCTGGAACTGATTTGGTGGAAAAGGGGTAAAAGTCAGCTCTCAAGTTATTGGTAAAGATAGGTTTAAAAAAAAAAAAAAAAAAAAACACTATAAAAAATGTCTTTGTAGTTAATTAGTTTAATGTGATAGTGTGATGATATGAATAAAGACATCTAACCTTTAATAGCTAAATTTATTCAAATAACTTAAATCCTTATATCTAAAAATCAGCACAATCATGATGGCAAAGAGAAGTTCCACATCGTACTTAATGCACGGGTGGCAATAATTGTGAATTTTTCAAACTCTACACATCTGCATTCAAAACTCGTGCTGCATTTTGTCCTGTAGTCCTTCAGGAAGTATTGAGCAAATTGCCAACAAGTCAGCAAGAGAAATTAGATTTTATGCAAATATTCTTAAAAAGAAACATGGCATGAACAAACAGGTGCCACGCACACACTCGAAGACTAACGGTGTTTTCACATTTGGCCCAAACAGCATTGTGTTGGTTCGGAATTGGGGTTATAAGAAGAGCTGGATCAGTTTCCGTTCCACCCCATGTACTTCTGCATTCAACTGCAAGGTCTATCTTTCAAATGATGACTTTATTTGCAATCTGGCTCTACAAGCAGGTCACTTTCAGAGACACTGTTTCTCAGTGTAGACAGGTTTGTAAACAGCCTTCGCACAGCCTTGATCAAATGCATCACCAGACCAGACCGCTTCTGCTGTGTGAAAACTTGCAAAAGACATCCACTATGGGCCACGATGTCATCGTCTCTTCATCCAACGGAAAAAAGTTTTACACCTCAGGTAGGTGCAAATCTTTTTCTTTTTGGCCGAATTTCCATTCAGGTTCTCTCATACACAGCAGGGCCGCGTTAACCCTTGCCGAGGCCCTGGGCGGGCAGACACCCCCCCCCCCCCCCGAGGCCCCACCCCCGCCTGTTGTCAACTGCGCTCAGCAAATTCACCCCCTCAGACGTGCCTGTCTAACTAGACACGGAAACTTAAATAATGACAGTGGCACAATTAGAAATACTATTGAACGATAAAACTTTATATCCATCAACACCTATTTAATCGAGAAAAAGCAATGGTGAAATAGGCAATTGCATGGTGAAAAAATCCATCAGACGTCACGGTTAACAAGTCTGGTTAACTAAAGTTTAGCCTCAAGGAGCCTTTGAATGAGTGAGTCAATGAACAACATGTCAAGAACATAACCTCGGCCTACAACAGTTTCTTTAGTATTCAGAACAAGAACATTCATTTGGTATATAACCGTTCGTTTTCATTTTGGAATCCGGGCATGGGCGATTGCTCTAAGACAACGAGGGAGGCTCAGCCTCCTCTAAAAAATGACGAACATCGTGTAGGATGAATTGCGCTAGGTTTATGTTATAGCCGACCTTATAACATTGCTATTTCAGATCCAGAATCATAGAAATATATGTGCTCAACCCAACTACAGTGTGAAATCATTCCGTTATAACTTTCCCCAGTTCGCCTAATGTGTGCGTGAGTTTTTCCCCCTCGTGACAGCGCGATGCAGCCCAGCCTCAGTGGACTTCAATGGCATTTGGGAGCTATGCGCTTTTCAATATCAAAATGCAAGACGATTATTGGACAAATACTGCGAAAACGCCCACCTACGGACTCCCAGCCTCACAGTGGGAGGAACATGGCAGTTTCCGTGAGGAGACTGGTGATTGGTGAAAGTGGCCGGATATTTTCTTTGATTGACAGCTCGTTTCAAATATAAACAGGCAGCAGTGAATCTCAGTTCAGTTCCATGCGGATTCGCAAGTGCTGTGGTGTATTGTAAGAGATCAGCTTACATTTCGATTTCATTCATTACATACGGTTTCTACCAGCTTTTTTAGTTTGTATATATTTTCATTGTAAATAAAGTGTAAATATAGTGTTGTCAAGTTTGCTATCTTAGTTCCAGAAATTTCGTTTATTTGAGTGACTGAACTTGAGGGGGCTAGTCAGCTAGCAAGAAAGCTGCGCACGGATGCCAAGCATTGCTGATTTAATTTTGGCGAAGCCATTTGCTAGTCTTCCTTTCGAGGAAAAAATAAAAATTAAAGAGCAGGGTAGACCAACGCCTCAAATTGACTTGGTGAAAAAGGCAGGGAATAATACTTGTTCCTTTCAGCTCTCCTGGTACGAGAAAGTGAATTGGCTAACAGCAAGTGACCCACATCAGCAACAGTAAATAGGCTACTTTAGTAATATGTCATGGATGGACCAAAAATATAGAATCTATTTAAAATGTTTATGCTGAGTATATTATATTGGAATATATATTTCTCTGGATATGAATTAAACACAACTACAATTTGGAAAACATTTTTAAACAAAAACATAGCCGAGAACATTTCACACTACAGACCTGGATTAAAAGTGAAGGGTTATCAAAATTGTCAATAAAACATTTCTCAGTCAAAATAAGTAAAATATAGGGAAAGTGTCATTGAATGAAATGTGTGGCACCCAGCTCTATGTTTGGCTCCCCAAGGTCAGTGCTTGTGCCTATTCCAGAACACTCTGCTGTTACTGCTGAGGTTCCTGACAAAGAGCTGCTTTCAATAATGATCAATTTTTAAACAACATGCCACAATTTTAAAATATAAAGTGTTAAAATATACCCCCACCCCAACACCACCATCATGTATATTGGACAGTAGGCTAATGGGCCAAAAGAACCTGTTATTTCACAGTTTGTGACCCTGCCAACAATCAGCCAGATCAGAGGCAAGAGTATGGGCAAAATTTATGTGTTTTTTTCTTTTAAAATCTGGAAATATCGTAACCAACCAGCCTCCCGTTTGAAAGACTACCAGCCGTCACTGAATCCGGGCGACTTTTAACTTGTGAAAACAAAGAGCGATAACAAAGAAAGAAAAATAGCTTGCTTCTCAGAAATAAATCTCAAAATGTTAGGCTATGTGAAACATTTCATCCTTTCACACACGCAATGTCCCAAACAGCGGTGGCACACAGCTTTGCACATTCAGTTTGACAGCCATGGGTCAACTTACAAGGGCACTTTCCTACTTTTCTGGAAAGCGAAGTCATTAATTAAATCATTGAACTCAAGCTGGCGTAGCGTGTGAAGACATGGTGGACAGTGATCATATTGACAATGACGGGTGATTTATGCGACGGGACAAGGTGGGCTTCCTTACGGGTGGCGAAATGCATCAAAAATGTTATCAATATGATCAAAACTTCTGAAAATATCGTTTCATATTTTCCGATCTCGCTACCTCCGAGGCCCCGGGCAGCTGCCCATGAAGCCCATTAGGATAACGCGTCCTTGATACACAGGTCCAAAATTTGCAGAAAATAGTGTGGATAGACCATCACTTGTCTCTTTTATGAGTGCCTCTTGAAGCTCAACATGTCTGAAACGAAGCCAACGAGCCCCTCGTGGTGGATGCTTGCCGATTCCCGGAGAAGGTGTTAACGGGGAGATCCAGTGCGTCACATAGATCAGATCGGGGGTGTTCAAACATACGGCCCACTTGATAAAGGTGGCTCGATAAAATGCTGTACTCGAGCCACGCTGTACGTTCGTCATTGACGAACATAATCCATCATTGATGGAGAGAAAATTACTCACAGTCGTCACAGTGACGAATGCATTTGCCATCTTTATCATTATCAAAAGTCATCTTTTCTAGAAATCCCATCACAAATCCCTCCGTTTGCCAAAATCCAACCCCGGTGAAGAGACGGCAGGAAACCAGTGTGTAAACAATGAGCGCGTGCTTGTGACCAATAAAAATCGACTACACATAATGACCAAATGAGCGCCAAGCTTTTGACCAATCGCAGTGTGTCTTAATCGGCCTGGTGTAATTATTTTTGCGTGAACCAAACAATGGCGCACTCTAAGCTGAGGAAGTTTTTTGGGCTTCGTCAAGCACTGAAGATGATTTAAGGGCTGAAACAGCCATGAGGGAGGCACACTCAGAGCCTCGAACATCCCCGAGCACATTGGACAGTGTCAGTAATACAGGGGTTGGTTTAAACCCCCCAAAGTGAAAGTGCTGACAGCCGGCAAGTGACTGAAGCGATGTTTCAGGTAGCGTGGCATGTTGATTCCCTGTGGCTAACGTTGTGGCATCATTAGGTCCTATCACTCGGGCTATAGCCCCCAGGTATTTTCACCCTCAAAAAAACCCCAAAACTATTAATACAAAATAACTGAATAACTGACTGGGATGTCATCTGGGATTTTGAATATTGTAATATAATAATATAACTTAGAATGGGTCTTTGCAGTCCTAAAGGAGAGACATGAGTGAGAAATGAGATATTTTTATTAAACTGATGATTCATTTTACTCGTGATATTTAATAATCAACTGGCATATACCTCAGCTTCCTGAGACTTTATGGATGTTGATAACTTAATAAAAATAAGGAGACAGAAACTGAAATACATATATTTTAAAAGAGGAGTGCAAACATCGCTAATAAAACAGGTCATAACCTTTGAATGCATGTGGGTGATAATATTACCTTGTAAAGTTAGATATAACCTGCCCAACCTAATCGAAGCCAATCTCCCTTAAAGTGCATATCACGGGTAAATTCAGGAGCAAGATCAATGTAATTCTCTTATTTTATATTAAACTTTGGTCAAATATCGGTCACATTTTGCACATTTTTTTTTAACCTTGCGCAATACCAGAAAAATTCAGTTGAAATCGAGCCATTTGAGGCGAATTGGTCCGCCTCTGAAAAAACTTGGCATTTGGATTTCCCGGGAAACATTGATTTTCGTGACGTCGCGTGCGGGACGCCTCCTTCTGAATCCTACGTCAGCGCTGGTTTGTTTACGAGAAAACGACCTGGTGGTTTTCTGCAAATGTGACCCCTCACCGAATCCAGGGACGCATGTCGGCCGAAACGAATCCGAGAAAATCGCAAAAGAAGCATTTTTTTTCGAAATTTGTGATTTTCGTTTTTTTCCATCATGTGCAAGTTGAGATCTTGAAGAATGCAATCAGTATTTCAGATAATAGATTGTTTTGTTGGAAAAGCATACATTTTTTGTTGCAAATTGTCTCGTTTTTGTCAGGACTGTAGCCTGCTTGGGGGGGGGGGGGGGGTGGGGGTGGTAAATTACCATATGGGCCATTCACATGATGATTTAAGTCTTTTTTTTTTTCGCAAATCAGCTGTATGATACGAGCTGAGCTCGTGGCTACTTAACCTGCATACAGGCATGTAATTTCACTATGGAATGAGCAAGCTAAACAGAGCGCAGAGGAGCTGAAACACCGCGAAGCAAACAGACACACGGTATTTACATCGGAGATCACCATTTCTAGCAAAAAAAACGCAACCTCGTTTTCCAGATTGAATGGAATACTTGAATGATCGGATGATACATGGACCGTTCTAGGACTACATTCCATCGGAGGCATTGGCGTGTGCAAGGCGCCGTTTCTCTTTCTGATGGGGTAAGTTTATTAATCTAAGGCTGTGTGGTTATTTTTGCATGTAACGGAGAGTGCTGTGGTTTGGTTAAGCCTAGGTCACAACCGGACGTACGATTTTTTGGCCGTGCGATTTTTGGCGTTTCCCAAATCGCTGCATTTTATTTTTTTTTGTTCACGGAGAAAGACGCGCGTTGGCTGTAAGTTTGTCTTGCAACCTGAAAAAAACGTAAGCGCCCGTAGAGTTTGTTTGACATGACAAAGAACCTCTGCGGCCGGTCTACGGCTCGAAAATCAGCACGTCACACGCGCGCTCTCGTGCGTTTCTTGCGTTTTTTGCGTGTAGACCGGCCGTAGGAGCGCGTACTGTACGGCCGGTTGTGACCGAGGCTTTACATGAAACTAGCGTTGTGTTAGTTGTGTCATCATCGTGCTATCTTTCTTTCTTACGGTGTGAGTAATTTTTCAACCACAAAACGTTAAAGTATACTTTAGGACTTATTTTTGCACTTCATAATTGTTTTGGGCATACTTTGCATGGAAGGAAAATTGATGTGGTGATCTTTGTTTACATGAAAGTAGTATCGTGCTAGCTCGTAGGGGGTAGGGCTTTCCTTAATGTCATGCAAATGAGCACCATTATGTGCCCGCCCTACACCCAGAGTAACTGAGAAGGAAAACTTTGAGGGCGATTTTCTCCCTTTCCTATTTTAAGAGGTATACACTTTCAAAAGGCCACACATTCTTCAAATATTGTCAGATCTCCACATGGAAGGCATCATTGGAAAGCTTAGAAACTGTACTTTCTCAATCTGTCAATAACTCAAAATGCCCCCGGGCCGACATGTGTCCCTGGATTCTGTTTTCTGACACAAATTTCTTCAACGTTATCGCGTAATTATTAAAATGGTTAACAGATGTATCGTAGGAGGGTGCAGCAACACCAGTCTTGATGGGATTAGTACTCATTGCTTCCCAAAAGACCGGACAATGAGAGAGAAATGGGAGCGCTTGGTCTACACAGGCTGTGCACTGAAACCGTGCAAAGCTCTCGCAGCCTGCTGGCGCTTCCGCAGGTGACGTCACAAATCTGGCTCCAGACTCCCTTGGGATTTTTCCAGACGCATTTTGTTTTTTTTTGTTTTTTTTTTCTGCTGTAGACAGATGGCCTTGTGCAAAATTACCCTTCTGGAGGAGTGTGTAAAGGGCCGTACTTTCATATAAAAAAAACAAAACTCAACTAAATTGGTCCAGAATATGCACTTTAAAAATACAAGCCCCAGAAAAACTTCACTTAGCCCCTGGTCTGTGCTGGTTGTTCCAAGATTCTTCTCGACTGTTCAACTGTAAATCAACTTTTGCGTTGAAATAAAGGCTAAAGGGAGTCCGAATCCCTCTTTAGAATGATTCCATGCTAAAATAACCTTCAGCTCAAACTAAAGAGGTTTATTTTAGCTTGATGGTGCACAAGCTGCCCGAAATCCAGTCTCTCTTATTAGAGGCTGGAGTGGAGCCCAAGACCTAGCTGCATCTACACAAATATTTGAATTGGTTGGTCCAAACCTGTATTAAGTCCACTTTGATAAGTCGGCAACTAAGAAAAAGTGAATACTTATTCGACTTTATTTTTCAAGGAAAAAAAAAAGTGGAGAATATTTTTCAGAATCCATAAAGCTAATGTTATATCATGCTTAAAAAAAAAATTCACATAATTCCAAGTAAGTCAATTTCAGCAGAGGTTGTAATGCTACAAAATGCATTAAAAGGGTGTGAATCAAGACGCTAATTTGGAAACCACCTTTTCTTGGTAAAGAACAGCCTTTCATATATGGTCAATCCGTTTCAGCAGTCAGAACAGGCATTTCAGATCAATGCTGATTATGATTAAAAGGAGTTAAGCTGTTGGTGTTCTGCTAAATCTCTGGACTCGGTTACGAACCTGAGTTCGGCACGTGGCATAAATGTTCTATGGGGTAATAAGAAGGCAACCATCCTGTATTTGACAACTCGTTGGGATGCTTACGCTGTTCGTCCTTGCTTCTTCCTTTAAAGGGCTGATGACACGAACATGACTCTATGCAATTTCTTAAATAAACTATGCAACATGGCAAACGTGTTAGATTTCTGTTATAATTACGTGAAAAGAAGCTGTTGTTACGTGAATATCCAACTTTTAATTGCACAGCGCAAGAAAACTGGGTCCGTGGCTTGCGGCCATGTTGTGACGTCAGCGGAAGAACGCGCTGCGGTTCACTGGCTGTCTACTCAATGGAAATGGCGCATGAAAACGCCGGTGAACTCTCTAGTGCTAGCTCTTCCTCTTCTGGGAGTCTAGAATTGTGTTGTGAGTGGGATAGATCGGAAGAATCACGTGATGACGAACACGGGTGCATCCAACCGTACAGGTTTGAACCTGTTACTGTGCAATCTGAGAGCGACTCCGACTCCGAGATGGACAGCGGGCAGGCAGACAGCCCAGCACTGAACACCACAAGGTTGGATAACAAGGATTGGTAGGTCAACCCGTATTTGTTCAAAATGTTACGGAATCAATATTTTAATATTGTGTATTGTTGTCTTGCATGTGTAAACACTGCTTATATCATGTAAGCCGTATGCTACACTGAATACATAGTTCCTAATGGAGCGTGCAAACGGCTAACATAATAAGCTTACGACTATGCCTGATCCGTGATACATTTAGGATAATATTGGCAGGCACGTCTTCTAGTTTATGGCTTCTTAGTTTTATCCTTGAATGAAGCAAAATATTTGATAACCTACATCAGCGTAAGCAAATGACGATCTGTAGCCTACTTGTCTGGCTAAGTTAGCTTTCCCTCAGTGTTTGCTTTGAGAAACAAGCTTTCACAAGCAAATACATGACTGATATCATGCCGACTTTATGATAACATTTACGGTTATCATGAATGTGTACTCTATGATGTGTACTCTATGAGCGCTCTGGAGCGAGTCACTTCCAAGATGGCCACGCAGACCGCATGGTTACTATTTTTAGCATCATGTCGGAGCACTCTATAGCTCTACGTACCTTTATCTTATGTCGTTTCTCAACACATGTTCTGACAGGAGGACTGTCTTTGGAGGAGTCGCCTTGTCCCAGGCGACTGCTGGATCCGGCATAGCTACTAGTAGACCCCCTCCGGAATACTGTAGGCACTGCTGATGGTAGTAACACACGTTTGTGCTGAACTGAACACCCAAGAGATTCTTTTAAGCTGGGAAGGGTGTCAAAACAATCCAAATCGAAGTGTTCAGAGCACAGGACGGATGTTGGTGAGGGCTCCCACTTGTCACGAGTGCGCCTGACTTGCTTCACCCACTTCGCATGCAGCTCGGGATTTCTGGGAAACTTAAATAAACTTACCCCATCCTTGTGGGTTTTGGAGCAAAAGCCGGCAACACAACGCGAAGGCATAATAACTATATATATATATATATATATTATAATAATAATACTAATAATGATAAACTGAACACCTGTCGCATCAACAACAAACTGGTAAGTGAGGAGGAAGATTCTTTCGCTGACGTCATATAGCCCCTCCTCCTCTTTCGTCTCCTGGGTGCTGCAGCCCCGTCAAATTTGCCCAAATAGCCGCTTTTATCATAACTTGTAAAATAGGCGCTTTCGTGAATTAATATATGGATCATCGGGAATTACTTTTTATGTTATAAAACATCGCCAAAGATGTCAAAAACGTGTCATCAGCCCTTTAAAACTGACTAAGCGCAGCCTTTTTCTTGCATCGGCTTAACTTTGAAATGTAGTGCTTTTTAAAATAAAGTGATCTGCTTGAACCATTCAAGACCAGCCAATACGCTTCATAGCGATGTCAATGACTTGTTGCATAAGCTGCACTGCTATTTATTTACAGGCCTCGAATCCAATTCGTTTCTGAACGCAGTTCGAGTTCTCTCATCCGTATAGATTCCCACACTGAATGTGCGCACACCTCCACAATCATTATAAATATAGCCAAATCCATACCAGCACGGGTTACATAAAAAGAACTTCGACGCCACGTTACATCTGTATTAAAACACGACCAGCGTGCGAGACTGAATTCTCTTGAAACGTCGACGGTGATGTGAGAGGCTAATTGTCATTAGTTGATCTGTGTGCTGGTGTAATCCCATCAAACGCATCACCCAGCAGGGCGCCCGGGGTAGAGATTCTATTCCTGCACCACTAACCGCTTCGTCTTTAAAAAAATAAATAAAATAACCACCCACCTTTTGGCTCTCGATGAATAAGCTCCCTTCGGTGGAGTCTCAGAGCGTCGTGACAGCAAACCGCCTCCACACACACACGCGCGCACGCTGCCTAGCACCCTGTCAGAACTAGCTCTGCACAACAATCCTCCAGCATCAGGCCGATAGTTTTGGTAGCTTATTAGCAAAGCAGGAATTCTCATGAGTCATGTTTGTGAAGATTCAGGTCTACACATCCTACCTGGGTTTGGATCTGGAAACAATTTATGAAGCAACAGTTTTCTGAGCTAAAACAGGTCATTCCTAAGATGTGCTATTTTAAATGTATAAATCATCCCAGCAGAGGGGAACCATCAGGGCCTTCTAGGCTCTCAGCATTTCAGATGTTATATTTAATTTCTTTCATAATTTCATTCTAATTCGGCCTCATTTTCGATCAAATTTGCTTCAGGAATGAAAGGGTTGCTGTCCTGAAAACAATAAAATCGAGTTATCCAATGAGATTTGTTTGTTTGTTGTGTCTAGGCTGAGAAGAGTTGAGAGCTGCACACTCGTTGGTTAGGACCTCATTGCCGGGACAGAAGGCCATGGCAGTGTATGTTTATGTAGTGACAGATGAATTAACCAATCAGATTTTGATTTATACTGGGAGGGACCAAAAATTTAATCGCCCTTGGTCTTCTCAAAGGCCAACGCGAGCTTAACCACGAATTGGGGCTGTCAGCGCAGCAGTGAAGTCATCTTCCAGCCAGTGTAGCGTTCATCGGTAGTGTTCGCAAATACTAATAAAGCCGTCAAGCCGGCGCTATCGAGAGCAAGTAGCACAGGCTAACGACCGAGAAACTAATGGCGTATTCACACCTACCGTATGTTGTTTGGTCCGGACCAAACGACCAAACAAACCAAATTTACCTTGGTCCAGACCTTTTGGGCTGGTCTGAATAAAGCTGTCAAGCCGGCGCTATCGAGAGCAAGTAGCACAGGCTAACGACCGAGAAACTAATGGCGTATTCACACCTATGTTGTTTGGTCCGGACCAAACGACCAAACGAACCAAATTTCCCTTGGTCCGGACCTTTTGGGTTGGTCTGAATACAAACCACCGAACTCTGGTCCGGACCAAACAAGCGGACCGAGACCGAGCTGCAAGGTCGGACTCGGTCCGGACCAAAGGAACCCTGGTGCGGATCTTTTGGAGGTGTGAAAGCAGACCGGACCTAATCCGACAGTTTTGCTTTTTTGTACCTCGGGAGCTTCCGTCGTTTGTCGAGCATTATGGGAAACAGAATCTTGACACTCCACCGCAAAGTGCAAACACTGTTTCGGTTGTCAAGGGAACCTTACAACAGTCGTTCAGTCATTCAGACCAGTGGTAGGCTAGACTACAGAGTACAAAAAATGAGTAGGGGGCAAACGTGGGCCGAGGAAGAAACGCGTACCCTTGTGGATATATGGGCAGATGTCCACATATCTGAGCTTTTGGAGAGAACACACAAAAATGCCGACGTGTTTGCTGTATTCAGTGAGAAAATGAAGGAGAAGGGGTTCACGCGCTGCCCAGAACAATGTCGGCTAAAAGTGAAGAAACTCCGTCAGACCTACATTAAAATCAGCGACATTCTTTCAAAAAGTGGTGGTACTCGCGACACAAAAAAGAAATTCATCTATTACGATGGATAAGGCGAATATCCCGACACATACCTCCTCCGTCTTGCGTGAAGAGCCAGAACTGTCACAACATGATGTGCGCTCATCAGCGCTATCCTCTGTAGCCGCCTTGCCCTTTGTCGTCGTCGTTGATAAATTACTTGTACAACAGCATAGTAATCGCACAATTGTGAAAACAATAAAAACTGGAAAAAACATATAGCTTTGATGACATTAAAAAGAATAACAGCACGGAAAGCCTCCATGAACTTTTGAACTTAACGCTTTGTGCGCGTGTCGTCTCTGACCAATAGCTGAACGACCTCAGGGCGCGTGGCTTTGTTGACAGATTTTGGTCCGCTTACTAAAATGTACAGTGTGAAAGCAAACCGCACCAAAATGAAAAAATAAAAAAAACCATTTGGTTCAGACCAAAGCAAGTGAACTATCGAACTATCCTGGTCTGAATACACCCTAAGATTCCTGTCTCCAGACTCTTCTTCCACGCTGCATGTTCATGACAGTATTTTTCACTCAGTCTTACACTACCGTTCAAAAGTTTGGGGTCCCTTTGAAATGTCTTTATTTTTGAAAGAAAAGCACTGTTCTTTTCAATGAAGATCACTTTAAACTAATCAGAAATCCACTCTATACATTGCTAATGTGGTAAATGACTATTCTAGCTGGTTTTTGGTGCAATATCTCCATAGGTGTATAGAGGCCCATTTCCAGCAACTCTCACTCCAGTGTTCTAATGGTACAATGTGTTTGCTCATTGCCTCAGAAGGCTAATGGATGATTAGAAAACCCTTGTACAATCATGTTAGCACAGCTGAAAACAGTTGAGCTCTTTAGAGAAGCTATAAAACTGACCTTCCTTTGAGCAGATTGAGTTTCTGGAGCATCACATTTGTGGGGTCCATTAAATGCTCAAAATGGCCAGAAAAATGTCTCGACTATATTTTCTATTCATTTTACAACTTATGGTGGTAAATAAAAGTGTGACTTTTCATGGAAAACACAAAATTGTCTGGGTGACCCCAAACTTTTGAACGGTAGTGTAAGTATTCATTGCCCTCTGTAATTTACTGAGTTACTTTTAAAATCAACATCGACAGCTACACACAACGGAGCGACCTGGCAGCCTGCCGCTAATCCCTTACAAAATCCTTTACCCTGTTGCTTTTTTTTTTTGGCTGAGCTCAAGTCCCAGCTCTAACAGTAACGGTTCACCACTGCATCCCAGCTATGATTTCTCATCTCCCAATCTGAGTGCCCCAAACAGCCACCAGCTCGCTGAACCATATGAAAATATATTAATTACTGATATGACAATCCTGACATCATGAGACACTTTTGTAGTCGTTTAATAGCTTCATTGTTAATCAGTTAGATCAATCTAATGATTGAATGTTTAAACTGTTTTGCACCAATTGATTCTTTTTCCCTTCTGTCCTTGCAAACACTGTAAAAAATGTAACTTGCAAAATTGTTGAGTGAAAAAAGGATTCTAAGTTGAATGAACAAATTTCCCTTCTAACTGTTCAAGTCACTAAAAAAAAAAAAAAAAAAATAGCTGAGACGCCTTTCCTTCGGCACAAGTTCATAGGAATTAGAAAATTAAGTTAAGTGAACTTATATTCAAGTGCTGGTTGACGCCCCTTAACCGATGCCACTGCGCATGTGCACTTCACAAGCTCGAAAGTTTCAACGGTCGGGTGGAGTGAGAAGTCCGTGGAAACTGACACGAGGCGTTGTATAGGAGTATAGACTAAGCTTTCCTCAACAGAGGCCAGGGAACTCCCTCCTCGTATGTCGGTATTTGTTTCTGTTTGTGTAATAATCGGCAAAGTGAAGTAGAGCTAAATGTTGAGAGGTTTGTGTTAACTAACACTTCGTTCACACTGCAGGCTGAAGTGACTCAAATCCGATTTTTTCGCCCATATGTGACCTGTATCCGATCTTTTATTGACAATATGAACGACACAGATCCGATTTTTTCAAATCCGACCCAGGCCGTTTGGATATGTGGTCCTAATTCCGAATCCTATCCGATCTTTTCATATGCGACTTCAGTCTGAACCGCCAGGTCGCATTCATCCGACTTACACGTCATCAACAAGCCACAAACGTCACTATTCTGCGCTGAAGTAGGCGGCGGGTCTCTCAAAAAAAGTTACAACAACATGGCTTTGATGTTCCTTTGAACGGAGGTTGCAGTCACTACCCCGCAGAACGCCTGAGCCAAAACCCTTGCCCTCTTCCTTCTCAACCTCCTCCTTAACATCAGGCTATTGTGCATGTTCTGGCTCCGTCGCAACAACAACTGCATCATCGCCAGGTACTCCATGCTGGCTACTGTCATACACAGGAAACTTTAGGTTACTTCCGTAAACACTGGCCATGCTCACTGCGTGTGACGTCGTCGTATCCTGCAATGCGCATGCGGAACACTTTTAGGTTGCTTTTCGTTCATACCGAGGATCACATACAAGTCGCATACATTTGTGAATGTGAACGACCTCACAAAAAAATCGGAATTGAGCATTAAGCCTTGCAGTGTGAACGCAGTGTAAAAAATGTAATGCACACTAAATCATTGTAAAAAAAAAAAAAGTCAAGCCAACTTAAAAATGTAACGCAGCCTGCTGCCAAAGGATTTTGAGTAAACTCAACTTAGAACCATGATGTGCCAACTTGCTCTTCTAAGTTAATTGGCATTATTATTTCAATTTATTTCAACTAAACAATTTGTTGGACTGAACTTCTAAAGGCAAGTCAAGTCAACTCAACATAAAATACTCTTCAATGTGAACTTAAAAGAACATTTTGGGGTGTCGTGGCTCAAGTGGATAAGGCGCCATACCATAAATCCGGGGACCTGGGTTTGATTCCAACCCGAGGTCATTTCCCGATCCCTCCCCGTCTCTCTCTCCCGCTCATTTCCTGTCTCTACACTGTCCTATCCAATAAAGGTGGAAAAAGTCCCCCCCAAAAAAAGAATAATTTAGGATAACAATGTTTTTTGTGCCAATTTGCTTTTCCAAGTTAATTGGAATGATTATTTCAATTTATTTCAACATCACAATTTGAATGCACTGAACTTGCTAAATAAAGTAAGGTCAACATAAAACACTTATCTGTGTCGACTTAAAAGAGCAAGTCAGCACAACTATTTGGCCCGGAGTTGAGTTTACTCAAAATCCTTTGGCAGCAGGTTGCATTACATTTTTAAGTTGGCTTGACTAATTTTTTTTTTTTTTACATTGTGGTGGGAGTGATCGGGGGCACAAATGTATCGACCCATGAATTTTGGTGTCAAAACTCTGGTTTTTGGGTTTGTTCGTTTTTGGCCTAATGCTTAGCGTGTCCACCTCTCGACCAGGAGATCGCGAGTTCTACTCACGGTCGGGCCATACCAAAGACCATCGTAAAAATGGTACCTACTGCCATCTGGCGAGGCACACCGCAATACAGGTGTGAATAGGGAGTCAAACTCTTGCAGTTACCAGAGGACCCGCCCCCCACCGTAACCCTAGCTATTGTAAAAGCCAAGAGGCCGAGGGCGACTGAAATGGAGATCGGCGCCGCCCGATGTGCCTTGCGCCATGGGAAGGACTTTAATTTCCCCATGAAGGAGCTACAATTATTTTTTTTTGCGTACAAAGCAACAGCATGAAACCAATAAAGGAAAAATTCAAGTACTATATAAAACAAAACACACCCCCAATTTTTTTAACCAAGCCCCACCCACTCATTCTACTGGCTCGCCTGAATTCACAGGTCAACGTTCATCCACAGAAAATCTGTGCTCTGAAATGCCTAACAGTATCACATCCACATCTTTTACCCCTCCTGTGTTCCCTCTCATGTGGCGTGAAAATTTTATTTCATTTTAAAAGAGCACAAACGTTTTTAGGTGTCTCACGAGGTCCGAATTCGTACATGCTACGACTAAGCTGCAGATGTTGTCCTCTGTCTTGGTAAATAATGCAGTATGTATCACATGACGTTATGTTTAACTATGTCTTCAATATCTTCCACATATCGTCCCTCGATCCCTCTCACCACACCTTCTGTAGATGCATGTTCTTGGTGAGTTGTTCTTCCAACATGTTCTGCAGCTTCTTATTCATCTCCCGCAGGTTCTCGTCCCCAGGCTTGACCAGATCCCGGAGCACCGAACTCAAACCTCCCCGCTCTCCTTGGTGAGCAGCATGAGACGTAGTTCCTCCTCCATCTGTGAGACAGGAAACGAGATTGTAATGTGTGAAACAAGGTTGAGGTCTGAATCACAGCTGCAGTGGGATTTGTGGTTATTTATTACAAACACTTTTACACACAACAGGGCTGGGCGATGTGATATTTGTCATGATGGTGTGATAAATGATTCCTTAATATGCTTTTTTTCCCCCCCGATATCACAGTAATCATGATATCCTTCTATAACATTTCTTAATAAACTACAAACTCTGAAAGCAGGTGATTAGAAAACACCAAAGTTTTGAATCCTGTTATTGTTTACAGAATTTTTCAATGTTCAAGTATTTGTTTTATTTTAATTTTAAAAAATGCAACACTACAGATTTACCAGCAGGTCATACCTGTCAACCCTCCCGTTTTTCCCGGGAAATCCCTTATTTTGACTTATTTCCCGCTGTCTTCCCGTTTTTTTATTTTCCCGAAAATATCCCATATTTTCACATTATATAAAAGTCCCGTATTTTCACAATATAAAAAAGTCGGTAGGTCCAGAATTCATGACGCGCTTCTGACAGGAGTTTACAGCAGGAAGTCGGGCCATGAATTCACGTCCCCGCCCTCTCAGGCATCAGTAATTACATAACTACGTCCGGAGGCGAGGCTGAACAAGTGATTAGGTCCAGTGTTGCCAGATTGGGCGGTTTCCCGCCCAAGTTGGGCGGTTTCAAGTGCATTTTGGCGGGTTTTGAACATATTTTGGGCTGGAAAACGTCAGCAGTATCTGGCAACACTGATTAGATCTGAGATGAAGATGGCGATGCTAATAGCTAAGAAAAACATTAGCCTCTCTTTCTTTGATGATTTCAACAAGTGCGTGGCTGGAATGTTCCCAGACTCTTCCCTCGCAAAGAAATTTTCCATGGGGAAAACGAAAGCCTCCCAAATAATCAAAGGTAAGCTACACATGTTTACATTAAGTATGTCCTGGCTAAGACCTCATAAATAGCCTAGTGTAAACTAATTGGTGTATTAACTGTTTTATCCACTCATTGTCTATTTTATTTTCTATCTGAAACTTACCCATTTTAAATCACTCTTGGTTTAATATCTTATATTACTCTCTATCTATCTATCTATCTATCTATCTATCTATCTATCTATCTATCTATCTATCTATCTATCTATCTATCTATCTATCTATCTATCTATCTATCTATCTATCTATCTATCTATCTATCTATCTATCTATCTATCTATCTATCTATCTATCTATCTATCGTCTTCCGAGGCCATGACTATGCTAAAACCATAATAAATTGCAATGGAATTGAATTTATTGACTGGTTATATAATGACCTCTCTTATTTTAACACAAGATATGTATTTTAGCCCTTAATTTGGGAAATAACTGGTACCACTGGAAGCAAATAAAAATAAATGTATAGTTTATTCACAAATGCACTCTATAAACCATAAGCATATTGAGTTTGGGTCTTGGCTATCACCAACATGCACCAGAGTACAGGAAATCACAAATACTAGATAGAAAATTGCCCCCCATTCAACTACACACCCACTTTTGGTGAAGGGTATGACTTTCCGAAATTTTCCCTTATTTTGAGTTAAAAATCTGGGAAATATCCCTTTTTTTCAAACCTCAAAGTTGACAGGTATGCAGCAGGTTGTTAGAAAACCTATCAGCAGAAAATCACAAATGTGTACCAAATGTGTCTCACTGAGGGCCAAAAATTGACCATGTCGTTTCCAACAGAAACCGATGGTATATTGACACAAATAATTCCGTGCCCGATCACAGAATCCAGGGACACATGTCGGCCGAAACGAATCCGAGAAAATCGCAAAAGAAGCATTTGTTTTTCGAAATTTGTGATTTTCGTTTTTTTCCATAATGTGCAAGTTGAGATCTTGAAGAATGCAATCAGTATTTCAGATAATAGATTGTTTTGTTGGAAAAGCATACATTTTTTGTTGCAAATTGTCTCGTTTTTGTCAGGACCGTAGCCTGCAGGGGTGTGTGGGTAAATTACCATATGGGCCATTCACGTGACGATTTAAGTCTTTTGTTTTTTTCGCCAATCAGCTGTATGATACGAGCTGAGCTCGTGGCTACTTAAGCTCCATACAGGCATGTAATTTCACTATGGAATGAATATGGAGCAAGCTAAACAGAGCGCAGAGGAGCTGAAACACCGCGAAGCAAACAGACGCACGGTATTTACATCGGAGATAACCATTTCTAGCAAAAAAAAAAAAAAACAACCAAAAGGAAGTGTTCTAGGACTATATATTCCATCGGAGGCATTGGTGTGTGCAAGGCGACGTTTCTCTTTCTGATGGGGTAAGTTTATTAATCTAAGGCTGTGTGGTTATTTTTGCATGTAACGGAGAGTGTTGTGGTTTGGTTACATGAAACTAGTGTTGTGTTAGTTGTTATCGTGCTATCTTTCTTACGGTGTGAGTAATTTTTCAACCACAAAACGTTAAAGTATACTTCAGGACTTATTTTTGTACTTAATTGTTTTGGGCATACTTTGCATGGAAGGAAAATTGACGTGGTGATCTTTGTTTACATGAAAGTAGCATCGTGCTAGCTAGTAGGGGGTAGGGCTTTCCTTAATGTCATGCAAATGAGCACCATTATGTGCCCGCCCTGCACCCAGAGTAACTGAGAAGAAAAACTTTGAGGGCGATTTTCTCCCTTTCCTGTTTTAAGAGGTACGCACTTTCAAAAGGCCACACATTCTTCAAATATTGTCAGATCTCCACATGCAAGGCATCATTGGAAAGCTTAGAAACTGTACTTTCTCAATCTGTCAATAACTCAAAATGCCCCCGGGCCGACATGTGTCCCTGGATTCCGTGATCTCTCACTTAAATCTTCAACAGCAAAAAAGTTACGGCACTATCATGGGCCTACGGACGCTACGTTTTGCCATATTACTTTGTACACGTGATACATGCTTTTCATGCTGTGATTAACTAACAATATTCAGGTCTACAACTTTTAAAAGCAATACTCTCTCAATACTTCGTTTTAACTCTAGCAAGATCAGAATTCTCGGCATGTGGCGTTTTGAACGGACATGACAAGCGGGCTACGGACACGACAGGCGAGTTAATCGTCCTACATTTTGTAATTCAGCAAGACATTCCAAGTACCATATAGACATATTGTGTTGTTACTAAAGACACACAATATGTCTTCGTTATTGTACTGAGCTCTTTGTGTCTCTCAGCGTTGTGTACATAGGGGGACCTACGGACACTATGGAGATTTTTGTCATAACATTTTAAATCATACCTCAGTAGTATTAGTAAGTTATACTGTGAACATGTTTCGGTTTCTCCCCCCCATCTGGATACTTTGTAGATGAGAAATTCATTATAAACTAGATATTAAATGCAAATTTGACATCATGAGCTTGATAAATTTGACAGAAAATCTCAGTAGTAAATCTGTCATGCTGCAGAGATTTCATGCGTGGTCCAACAAAAATGCATATTTTGCAACAAAATGGTGTACTTCAGCCTGAAAGATGAAGAAATATGATACATGAGCACAAACCGTGCATCCAATAAGTTGAACTCATATTATATTATGATACAGAAGATGTACAACTTTCCTCATTGAAAAAATGAGACCCAAAAAACAAGATAGAACTCGACGCCAACGGTGTCGATGGGGACGCCTCCGCCTGGTAGACTACACGCCTTATTAAGTTGTGATTTGGGGATGGACATTTGACCTCACAGTAATCCTGACCTGGTGAAATTACTTGTATAAGCCTTGGAGATATTGTGTTCACAAGGTTTTCGGACAGACATTTGACCTCACAGTGACCTTGACCTTCGACCTTTTGATCTCAAAATCTAAAGGCCCGGTCCCACTGGCCGATGGACACAAAACGTATGCAAAAAGGACACAGCGGACGAGCAAAATTTCGGGGGTGGCTCTATCCGTTTTCATCCGCTCCAGAAATGGACAAAATTGGTGAAAATTTGCAAAAACAGAACGGAAAAGAACGGACGTGGGTAGTATATAGCGGGGATGTTAAACGCATGTTCATAGGAAGCCTAGCGGATGGAAGTGGATGACAGCTCCGAAGGGGTTACCGGTGATAACTGAGAAGCGGACGCATAGCAGAAAGAGCGGATGCATAGCGGATGAAGGGGATGCATCACGTACGCCTAACGGAAACAAAGGGGATGTTGCGCGGATGTATATCGGATGCAGACCGTTCACTGCGCATGCGGGGGGTATGAATTGCGTCTGCTCCGCGGATATAAAGGGATGCAGCACGCACGCCGTCAGCATAAAGCGGAAAGACGTGCTGGCGGCTACATCGATACATCTCTACTACTAGATGATTTTCTCCCCCTTTTTATACAAAATATCGATTGTCCGCTAGGTGTCCTTCTACATACTCTAGACATACTCCAGACATCCTAAATATACGAGATACATCCCAGATATAAACGCTTTGTCCGTTTTGAATACTTTATATACGAGATGCATATGCTTACATCCTTTCTATTTCCGTGCTACTAACGATGAATAGACGTTTCATGTACCTTATCTTTCCTCCCTCTTTCCGTTATCAGCTGCAGCGGATGTGAGTTGCGAGGATGCCCAGAGGATACAGCAGACGTTTAATGGATGATGACGGACATAGAACGTTTGTTGCTCGTATGTGTCACGGATTTACATCGTACACGGCGGAAAGTTCATCCGTTCTAAAAGTTTTGTGCAGCTCAAAACTTTTTGCGCGGATGAAATCACAGTGGACGGATGCTCGATGGATAGAGCGTATGAAGCACGTATGCAATGAGTACACAACAGATGCATAGCGTTTTCCAACGGATGGCAAAGATTTTTTTACGTTTTTACATCCTCTTTGCATCCATAAGTGCAGTGGGACCGGGCCTTAATCAGTTTATCTTTGTCCCCAAATGCACAAATGGTGAAAGTTTGGTGAAATTCCTTTCATGAGCCTTTGAGATATCGCGTTCACAAGGTTTCGGGATGCACGGACAGACGGACAACCTGAAAAAATAATGCCTCCTGCACCTTACGGTGGCGGAGGCATAAAAATAAAAAATCCATGAAGTTGTAGCAATTTTCACCCACGTTCACTGCTGTCAAATTTTTATTGCTGCAGATATCGATGTGCAGTTTGACATCTGACAGTCCTTGCGGTACTTTACCTAAAAACACTCCAACACTACAGTTCTTGTTTCTATAATTCTGAAACGTGTGCATAACTTAACATGAAATGGCTCACATTAGTGAGTTTCTGCTGTCTGCAAGACATATTGCGTATCATAGAACTGTATTGCAATAGGACAAATATCATATCGTCAACCCCTGATGTAAATAACCTGTTAATAACTAATTTGTTTTTGGCTGAAAATTCTGAACTTTACAATTCTCAGGTCTCAGTATC
Source organism: Neoarius graeffei (assembly GCF_027579695.1). Lineage (NCBI taxonomy): Eukaryota > Metazoa > Chordata > Actinopteri > Siluriformes > Ariidae > Neoarius > Neoarius graeffei. The sequence goes on from NC_083578.1 coordinate 81,145,869, forward strand.
ACGCTGCATACTCTGCATATTAAAAATGCCTTCAAGTACAGTGATGACGCCATATTGCCCTCCGCTGTTAGGTTTTAGGGCGCTGGGGAATGCTTCATCCCAGCACTTCATCAAACCAGAGCGTCAAGGACGTAGTAGCTCATCTGGCTTGCCATCAAACAACCATGACGACCAAAACATCAAACAGAACTGCAATGTGACGATGTGAGAGAGGACCAGCCTTCACGACAAACTCTTTACGACAGGAAAATCAACAAAGGACTACATTTTGTTCCCCGAGGGAAGATCAACCCAAAACATCCATCAGAACTGAATTCGCATGATAACAGAGAGGAGATACAATTCTAGTCAGAAGAAAATGTGTCAAGCTGACCTGATTACTAATTTTTTCAAAAAAAATTGACAATACAATGACCAAGTGTTGTGCAGAAGGTCTAGCTCTTTCAAATAAAACAAATCGGAACTGAAATCCATTGTGAACTGAAGGATGGAGGAGACACGATTTAAATGAAAAAGTTGTAAACAAATTGTTTACAACAGGAACGTCAACAACCAAATGACCAAGTTTTGTTCCTCAGTGGAAGATCGACCCAAAACATCAATCAGAACTGGAACCGAATGAGAAATAAAGAGAGGTGATACAATTCTAGCTCGTTAATTTGGCCTAATTACTAACTCGTTAGCAAAAAATTTGACAAAACAACGACCAAGTTTTGAGTTCTTTCAAACAAAACGATTGGAACAGAAATCTGTGGAGAATTGATGGAGGAGATATGATTTAACAGAATTGTGGACGACGGACGCCACGTCAATAGCTCATCGGCCTTACGAGCTAAAAAAGTGCTCCCACACTGGGAATCAGTTTTGTTTCTATGACAATATTTTGAAACGTGTCAACACTAACTCAGGGGTTCTCAACCTCTTCTGCCTTTAAAGGAACAGTCTACCGTACTTCCATAATGAAATATGCTCTTATCTGAATTGAGACGAGCTGCTCCGTACCTCTCCGAGCTTTGCGCGACCTCCCAGTCAGTCAGACGCAGTCAGACGCGCCATCACTCCTGTTAGCAGTGTAGCTAGGCTCAGTATGGCCAATGGTATTTTTTGGGGCTGTAGTTAGATGCGACCAAACTCTTCCGCGTTTTTCCTGTTTACATAGGTTTATATGACCAGTGATATGAAACAAGTTCAGTTACACAAATTGAAACGTGGCGATTTTCTATGCTATGGAAAGTCCGCACTATAATGACAGGCGTACTAACACCTTCTGCGCGCTTCGGCAGCGCATTGATATCTGAGCTCCGTATCAATGCGCTGCCGAAGCGCGCAGAAGGTGTTAGTATGCCTGTCATTATAGTGCGGACTTTCCATAGCATAGAAAATCGCTACGTTTCAATTTGTGTAACTGAACTTGTTTCATATCACTGGTCATATAAACCTATGTAAACAGGAAAAACGCGGAAGAGTTTGGTCGCATCTAACTACAGCCCCAAAAAATACCATTGGCCATGCTGAGCCTAGCTACATTGCTAACAGGAGTGACAGCGCGTCTGACTGCGTCTGACTGACTGGGAGGTCGCGCAAAGCTCGGAGAGGTCCGGAGCAGCTCGTCTCAATTCAGATAAGAGCATATTTCATTATGGAAGTACGGTGGACTGTTCCTTTAAGGCCCACCTATTCATACACTACCGTTCAAGTTTGGGGTCACCCAGACAATTTTGTGTTTTCCATGAAAAGTCACACTTTTATTTACCACCACAAGTTGTAAAATGAATAGAAAATATAGTCGAGACATTTTTCTGGCCATTTTGAGCATTTAATCGACCCCACAAATGTGATGCTCCAGAAACTCAATCTGCTCAAAGGAAGGTCAGTTTTATAGCTTCTCTAAAGAGCTAAACTGTTTTCAGCTGTGCTAACATGATTGTACAAGGGTTTTCTAATCATCCATTAGCCTTCTGAGGCAATGAGCAAACACACTGTACCATTAGAACACTGGAGTGAGAGTTGCTGGAAATGGGCCTCTATAGAGATCTTGCAGTCGCGTGACCGGAAAGTACACAGCCGCCATCTTGTCGGTAAAAAACACAGCTGAATACTGCTGCACTCGTGTACAAAATGGATCAATTTCAACCGACGGACTACACGGCTCATTTTTCTAATGAACAGATAACTAGATATATGTCTAAAATAAACGACCTACAGATTAGTGACCCTTATGGCTTACCGGACGTAGTTTTCACGACTGTGTCAGTGGATATGGAACTGCCAGAGGTGGAATACCCAGATGTGTATAATTGCCTCATAAACTTTCCCTCGCTGTTCAGTGGTGAAGCACTGTGTGCTTATAAATCTCTGCACAGTTATCTTTACAGAAATTCAGGATTTGTCAGCGACTCAGATGTGGCATCTTGCAAACAAGAAAATAACAATCCTCATTGGACGGGTAAGTCACTTAAGTATTGAGTACTAGTGCTGATACTAGATATATCAGTAGTATCTAGTATAGCACTGACCAGCCGATTATGGTTGAATATTTTATATTTTATGATTTGATACTTATAAAGTTATCTATCGCTACATGTGACCCCTAAAAGTATAAAATTATTTTACATCTAGAGACTACATTGAATGTCACACCACTAAAGACCCAATCCACCCCCCCCGCCCCAACCCTTTTCTCAGGTTCCCACTTCCCGGAATTTTTTATTAGAGCAAGTCATAAACTTGTGTTGCGAATAACCACATGGATATACTGAAATAAATACATGGCGAACCTGAGATGAAATGGTCACTGCACAGGCGCCAGTGATCGTTCTTTCCAGTCGGTTCCCATGCCTTGTTCTTGTTGTTTGGATCGGCCCGGCTGATAGCAGCAATCCACTTTGCACGCCTGTCAGGGTCCCGTGGCAGCCTATGAAACTTTCTTCCCAATTTCTGACCTCTCCTGTTGTGGCATTTATATGCCATATAACTCTCCGGCATTGTGGCACGGTAATATTTGAAGATTTGGGCGAAAAAGAAAAGTCAGTGTCGGTTAGACGGCGGAAATATGGCGTTTTACCGACAAGATAGCGTCTGCCTACAATCTGGAGCGGATGTGACGTCACATGCAAGTGCTCCATACACCTATGTAGATATTGCACCAAAAACCAGACATTTGCAGCTAGAATAGTCATTTACCACATTAGCAATGTATAGAGTGGATTTCTGATTAGTTTAAAGTGATCTTCATTGAAAAGAACAGTGCTTTTCTTTCAAAAATAAGGACATTTCAAAGGGACCCCAAACTTTAGAACGGTAGTGTACTTGCAACAGGTCAGGGCCCATTAAAAAAGATCCCCAACTATTTTGGCTCATCTATTCTATTAGAGTCTAACAGTCTCCTGTAAAAAGTGTATTAATGGGATGTAACATCACTTCCTGTTACAGATGGGAGCCCAGGAATTAAATAAATGCAATAAAAACGCTGGTTTTAATTGTAGGTATTGTATTTAAAACTGTATGGATGTGCCAGAAGCCAAACCTGCATGCAGGCCATTCTCAGTCAAAAGGGATTAACGATCCAAAAGTGGAGTTTGGTCCATTAACACAAGAACATATTGCCATATTTGTGTCTAGCAAACAAGCAAGTTATTAAAACCAAGAAGTGCACTCAAAAAAAGTGGATATATACTAAGTAACTTTAAAAACGCACAATGGAATTCAACACGATATCACTTTAGATCCATGCATATATTTGAAATTTATGATATTGTATGTAATGCACACACATCTTGAAACATCGATAAAGGACATTTATTGTCAAACTCAAGAATTAATTCACAATAAAAAAAATTCAAAGTGACGGTTGGTCCATGTTCGGACCGTCATGCTGGAGATTCTGGGTCTGTGTCGTCCAGGGGTCTCAGCAGCAGTGACTGAGGGTGTCAGGAATCTGTCACGGAGGTGAGCTAGCCTGATGTGCTGATCCTGAACTGGCGTCGTGACTCGAGGCTGACCAGGGCGTGGACGATCCCTGGTGCTCCCTGTCTGTCTGTAACGCTGACTCAAACGGGAAATGGTCGAATGATGAACACCGAAGTGCCGGGCGACCTCTGTCTGTGTACTTCCGGCACGCAACATCCCGATGGCCTGTTCACGTTGATTTTGGCTTAGGCGTGGCATCTTCAATAATGACAATTTTCCCATCATTTCCCCCGGGTATTTATAGGCAAGATTGTGTGTGTACAGTGTATGCAAAATTTGTTTGAAAATTAAAGCCTGTCCATGTCAATGACTACCCGAGTCATATTGTACGTTATTGAGTACAACTCCCTTAAATTCTGATTTGAGCACAGATTTGGAACTTATTCGGGCGGAACGAAGTTATTTTTCCATTGTGATATATTTCTTTTCTTCTTGAGATAAACTCAGCACGAATTCAGCAAGTTTTATCAATGTGCGTTTTTAAAGTTACTTAGTGTAGAAACCACTCAATGGGATTCGATCCTTACACGCTAACAAAGAAGGATTTTTCCAATGAAAGAAAAATGTACTCGCTAAATTTGACATTAGCAGAATAAATTTTGATCCTATTGTAGCCGGAGCTAAATACAAAGACAACAGTTATGCATACTATTAATTAACTTAAATGCTAAGATAATTAACAGATTTAAGGTTTTTAAGATTGTGATTATTTTTAGTTTTTTGTATTTGTAATTATTCGTATCTGTACATGCACGACCCGGCCAGCTCTGCTGATCAACTTATCTTTAAAATGAAGTTCTTAATTCATTATGAGTTGGAAAACGATCCATCCATTGAGTTCCCTGACGTCTCAAACTACCTGGTGCCGCAGACATCGTTCCACACGGGGACACAGATGAAAACCTGGAAGAGCACAACTTTTTTTTTTTTTACATGTGGCTAGGTTCAAGATCTGGGGATCGGGACACTAGTGGAATCCTGTATCGTTTTTGCCTGGGTAGGGAAGAATTTCTGGGCTTTGCATGCGTCTCTGCGATGGTTGCTAGGACGCTACAAGTTTTAGTATCGGGTGTAAACAAACCACACCTGCTCGATTCTCAGTCCTCCCTGCTCTTCTCTTCTAGCAGATCCATATAATTTACCCACAAACGTATTTATTTATAGTCTACTGCACGTGTGCGTGCGTGTTTTTTTTTTTTTTTTTGGGGGGGGGGGGGGGTGTTTAAATGAAAGGAGGGGCGTGGCAGTAATAAAAGACTTGTTCTTAATTTACCCATAAATGTATTTATTCCACTTGAAAGGTGTACGTCAAACCAGTTACGACATCCTAAGCTATTTAGTATTTGGCTTCAAACTTGGAAAAAAAATAAAAATAAAAATCACGGCCCACTCGATGGCGTGTCACTGTCCACTAACGGGCCATGACCCAGTGGTTGAGAAACACTTCTCTAACTGACTTATGATTGCCTGAAAAGGAGTCTTTCTGAAAAGTTCAGAGATTTTCCAACTCAAAGTGCTTGGGGCTGCCGCACAAAAATATCGGAGTGTTGTGAATAAAAGTTGCTAGGCGCAGCGCTTTTTCTCTCGGCGGCCGCCTATGACCGGATACGCCCTTTCTACACTGGGGGGAAACTCTCACGACATGGACACATGGCCTTCTACAAGTTTTCTAGAACAGCGTGGCCTGGATTCACCCGTATCTCTACTCTCTGAAGACTACAGCCATCCAAATGAACCCAATCTCAAGGAAAGCAAAGCATTAGCTCTTTCATTAGCCCACATTACAATTATCACTGGTAGCGCATCAAGAACATTCATCAATGCTGAAGAACGTTTTGCCATTAGGATGAGAAAATGAACAGTGAAGACATTCTTGCGCACTTTTAGATAAGACTCGTAAAAGCCATTAGGCTCTAGGACGTGACATGTGGGATCCATTCAATAAGCAAGACAGCGTCGATTGTGTTTACGCCAGACGAGTCATCTGGAAACTTCTGAAAAACGTCAAACGTTCAGCGTCAATGTCAGGAAGAGAGGTCTTTTCTTTAGAAGAGAGACAAAACGAGTCGACTGTAAAAAGCTTGCCAGTGTCGCAAACATTTCTGCTGGAGTGTAAACAAAATGCAGTAATGGGATTTTCATGAAAAGGTTATGTTAAGAAAGCAATGCAAATATTTTCAAATGGAGCAAACTCTGTGAAACCTTACATGGGAAAACTATTACGGTTGCGTACTGTGGACGTAATCCAAAGCATAAAACAAAAATCGCAAAGCCTTATTTGGACCACTTGGACAATGTCAAACTCCGTGGGAAAGTAAGGAATAAAACCTGACGGTGCTGTTCTCGGAAAATAATACGCTGATTAATTTGCCCGAACAGGAAGCAAGAAGTGTCTTGTTCTTCTTACACCGCAGCAACAACTGCCAACAATTACAAGTGTTCACTTGATTATTCTCTTTTGATTTGTGAACCATCTAAAACACACTCGAGAGATGTATTATAATTATTCTATCCACATTCACTGGATAGGAGCAATCGTGTGCTCTGATTGGCTACTCTACTACTAGGCTATCAGCTCATATACTGTACCACGAGGAGAGAAAAACAAAAATGGCGGCGCGTGTTGCTGAACCAACCGAGGACGAAATAAAAACTACTCAAAAACAAAAACCCCCAAACATACAAAAGCAACAAAATATTATTATGCATAAAAGTATTTCATGGTAAGAGCACATCTTTATTTTTCAAGAATTATTATTACTACCACATTTTTCACAAATTTCTCCTGTCGTTTCACCGGCTTGTTGACATTCTTCATCTTTAAGCATTAAAATTTGCTGAAATTTTTTTTAACTAGTTCAAAAGCTTAAAGTGCATATCACGGGACATTCAGGAGCAAGATCAATGTAATTCTCTTATTTTATATTAAACTTTGGTCAAATATCGGTCACATTTTGTGCAATTTTTTTACCTTGCGCAATACCAGAAAAATTCAGTTGAAATCGAGCCATTTGAAGCGAATTGGTCCGCCTCTGAAAAAACTTGGCATTTGGATTTCCCGGGAAACATTGATTTTCGTGACGTCGCGTGCGGGACGCCTCTTTCTGAATCCTACGTCAGCGCTGGTTTGTTTAGGAGAAAACGACCTGGTGATTTTCCGCAAATTTCTTCAACGTTATCGCGTAATTATTAAAATGGTTAACAGATGTATCGTAGGAGGGTGTAGCAACACCAATCTTGATGGGATTAGTACTCATCGTTTCCCAAAAGACCGGACAATGAGAGAGAAATGGGAGCGCTTGGTCTACACAGGCTGTGCACTGAAACCGTGCAAAGCTCTCGCAGCCTGCTGGCGCTTCCGCAGGTGACGTCACGAATCTGGCTCCAGACTCCCTGGGGATTTTTCCAGACGCGTTTTGTTATTTTATTTTTTTTCTGCTGTAGACAGATGGCCTTGTGCAAAATTACCCTTCTGGATGAGTGTGTAAAGGGACATACTTTCATATAAAAAAAATCCGAAATTGGTCCAGAATATGCCCTTTAATATTTGATAATTACATAACTGAAATGTCCAGAGAAAGAATTAAATAAATGTCGAAAGTTATTCTATACCTCGGCACGACAAAAAGACGGCACTTTCTACAAAAAAAAAAACAACAACAAAAACATTAAAAAAAAAGTCAATTCGTGCAGCCAGACAGGTTTTTAAGAAGTCCGCCTAAGCAGAAATGATTTTGTCAGACGTTTTGTATAAAAAGTTTTTATTTATCGAATTTGCAAAAAATAAAAATGCTCCGTTTCTCAAAATCCAGTGAATGTGGATTGAATAAAACAGTTATTCCACTCACTCTATCTAGTTGTGCATGACTAATAGTACATGGCTATCAGCTCATGTACCGTACGACTCGATTTCGTGGACTCTTAAGTGTAGCTACCAGAAAATGAACAGATATCATCTGTCCTGTAATATGGCCACGATTCAGCTATACTGCACCTGCACTCCTTGAGAGATATGCAAAACGATGCTTACAAAGCAAACTCTGAAATAAACCCAATTAATTCTGGTGCACAAATAGCTTTCTTAATGTGCACCGTTTTGCAGAGAGCAGCAATCAAAAATAAACAAGTCTAAAGATGATCCTGCGAGTGATTTCTCCAGCAGGCCCATTAATATACATAAGTCCATTAGTCTCTGATATGGGAACAGAGGGAGAGCAGGGAAGATTGAACGGCATGTCCGTTCACCTCCAACGTCCCAAAACTAGACACAGGATTATCGCTGTATCAGTGACATCAATACACAACAATTACAGGGGAAGGAAGGTGTCTGTAAACGCTTCAGCCTTTACAAGGTCACGTAAATTTGATCAGCAAGGTCTGGAATATTCAAGACCGCAAATGAACAAAGTGAACCAGCAAGAGCCAAAGGAAACGGAGAATAGATGCGAGTCTTGTGATAAGGCAAATGATGCAGTAAGGTTGTCTGCTGAACCAGGGGACTGCAGGTACAGTCGGACTTCAGCTGAACCGATAGATGCTCCAGCGAGCTTTTACTTGAGAGCACGACGGTGAGTCGAGCTCCGGAGCTCCTGCCAAGTGCGTCAAGGGCAAAAGTTATCAGTTCGATCGGTCTGCGTCCATCTCCAATATCACTCTGCCTGTGTGACTGGAGAATTTCAAGGTCAGTTCACAACTCCTGAGGCACATAAACTCTCTTAAACATGAGCATATTGAACCGTATCCACAATCATCATCTCCTCGTGCTTCAGTCATGGGATTTTTCTATTCCAGTTGGACCGAATTTCTGGCTTCAAAATTTGGCGCTTGATGAACATGTCCTGTATATACCGTAGGTAAATGCCTTATGTAAAGAAAGATACAAATTGTATTGTCTGGCAGGGCTCTACATTAACTTTTGGAACCACTTGTCCTGTCGGGCAAGTCGAAAGGAAATTTACTTGTCCGAAGAAAAATTTGAGGAAAAAAAAAAAAAACACCCACAAAAACAATATTTGCAATAAACTAATTTCACCAGAATTACTTTAACACAATCTATTCACTGCAGAAAAAAATTGGACTCCATCAATCATTAATTTATTTATAAGAAATTGAAAACCAGAAAATTTAAATTATACAGTATATTTTCATTTTTAAATTATTAACTTTGAATATATATATATATCCTCCACTGATTAATTGTTGTTGTCTAATTATTCATTGTGGCTCCTGTATGGTACCGGTATTTAATGGTTGCGATGAAAGTTGCGGTGTTTTTTAGGTTTTTGTTGCGATTACATTGCGGGAGGAAGTGAAAGTTGCGAGAAATTGTTGCGATTTTCTCTTTTTGTGATTAAAATTGAGTGATATGTTAAATATTAAGTTATTACTGAAAAACTATTGATTAAAAAAACCAGACACTGAGAAATGGTCCTATAAACAACTTTACCAATATAAAAGATTACCAGGACTACAAAAATGCAGAAAAATAGGCTTTACTTATCCAAATGCACCTGTTGGTTCAAAAGTTAAAGTGCAGAGAACCTCACAGCACAACATGAAGTTACCTTCAAATATAATATAAATGCCTCAGCTTTCATGTAAGAAAAAAAAACTATTAGTACTAGTACTGTGTGCAGGCAGTCTCTCCTGAAGACTAAATTAAACAATAATTATCAACTAATAAAATAAATGGCTCAGGTTTCATAGAAGAAAAAAAAAACAGAATCTCACAGTATGATGCTGAAGCTGCCTAAACAATGGAAAATAAAATACCATTTTGGCAAAAATGTTGGCATCCGTTAATTTCTTGTATTAAGTAAAAAATAAAGTGCGCACAGTCCTTCACTGCAAACATAACACTTTCAGTAACAGAATTTAAGCCTATATAAACACTGACTCGCACATGCTGCTTTTCTTGAACAGAAACACGGAAGTAAGGCGGCAGGTAGTTTGTCGACGTCACCTCAAGACGACGCCAATGATTGGTCAAATTTGCGGGAAAGTTGCAGTGATTGGATATAATTGCAACACCGCCCTGAATTCGCATGGATTGGTTGAATTTGCGTTGAAGTTGCAAATCGCAACATCGCGAAATCCTGGAGGGTCTGGTAAACGACCGTTTACTTTTCAGCTCAAATACACGAAGCGGTATTGGCCGGTTTCGCAAGCGGAATATTGTGCATATCGCTCTTTCTGAAGAGAAACATCCGGCGATTCATCAAAACAATATGTCGAGTGAGATGCTTCGGAAATCATGTGAATAAACTGATGACCCGAATATCGGTGTATTTTGGCACTTGTCCGATCCGACATTAAGTATCACTTGTCTCGGACAAGCGGACAACCGTTAACGTTGAGCCCTGTGGTTGTCTAAGCGGACATCGGAAGAGAGGCAGACCTAAAACAACATATATTGACACGTTGAAGAGACACACTGGAACATCCCACACCAGTGAGATAGCTTCATCGATGGCTGACACAAAGATTTGGAAATCTCTGGTGGTTGCCCACCTGAGGGTGACCAAATGAATGAATGAATCGAGCCCTGTCTGGTGGTCAATGGTTGAGGTACGTTGCCTTGGACTTACAGTAGAATCGGGTTCCCTATGGTGGGACACGTTTGCAAAAGCCATCAAAAATCAGGTCGATGCATTACCATATTCTCTTAAGTATGGAGCTTTGCTTTGAGCACAGGGAGTGCCGCTATAAATGAGATGACAATGACGACAACAACGGAGTCAGTTTCCCATTCAATCCTCAAAATGGCATACGCAATCATCAAGTCATTACTAATTGCTAATGCATCGTATACTCCAGGTCATGCTGGATCTCATGTTGTAATGGTTCCCTACGCCACACAGCACTTAAAAGCCACAAATGAATCATTGCTTCCTGTGGGCAACTTTTCACAATCTCATGCCTGTTTGAGTGCTGTTTTTGTGCTCAAATGGATATAATTCGACACAGATGCGTATCAGACTTGCATGGAAGCTCAAGGCTGTGTTGGTAACTCTCTTTCCACTGTGAATCTGAAGCAAGGCAGCAGCAGCAGTCGGAGTAGTAAAAGAAAGTTGCTGTTATTCGGACTCCTTAACCTCAAGCTGCAGGTGTGTTTAACCTTTAAGTATGCTCAAGTTAGATGACAGAAGCTACATTAGAGGGGACTTTTTTTCCCCCCACTCCCTCACCGAGGGTAATCAGTGTGGCCTTTCTTAGTTCACTAAGCTTCATATCTTACCATTCACTCCCACCAACATGTGGCGTAAACACTGGCCGCCGCCCCTCCCACCAACATGCGGCGCAAACACTGGCCACTCCCACCAAAATGCAGAGCAAACAAACACTGGCCGCTGTCACGACTCCCACCGACATGCGGAGTAAACACTGGCCATCACGACTCCTACCAGCATGGACAGTAAACACTGGCCACTCCCACCAACACGAGAGTAAACACTGGCCGTCACTACTCCCACCAACACGGAGAGTCAACACAAGCCACCCCTCCCACCAATGAGTAAAAAAACCACTCAAACTCACCAGCATTACAGGAAAATCTTCCACTTCCATGAACATGAGAACAAAAACCATGTTCTGATCATGTTTTTGTTCTGATGCACACCTCTACCATGAGATTTCACTCCGGTATGACAGGTGCCGATAAACACTCAGCAATCCTCGTTGTTCTCTCTCACACATGAGCATGGGAAGGGATTTCTCAGGTCTATGAGACTACTGAAAAAGAGGGCAAAATGCCCGAGGGGTGTGACTATAGATTCCGTGTTGTAAAACGCAAGTATAGATAATGCAACATTATGGTCTCTCCTATCAGTGTTTTCCCCAGAAAAAAATTAAAGCCCTAAATTCTGGCATAATAAAACAGACAATTGAGTGCCAATGGTGCGAAGTGAAACTAGGGGGGTCCGGAGGCATGCCCCCCTGGAAATTTTTTTGAAAACAGATGCTCTCAGGTGCATTTTCAGGGTCTCTGAGAGGTTTTAGATACATGATTATAGGATAGATTTTAAAGGTCCCATGGCATGAAATTTTCACTTTCTGAGGTTTTTTTAACGTTAAAATGAGTTCCTCTGACCTTCTTAAGTCACCCCAGTGGCTAGAAATTTCATAATGTGTAAACCAAACTATGCCCAACATTTGAGAATGGCGCGTCAAAACGGCGCGTTGATAAACTCTTCCCTTTACTACGTCAGCAAGGGAGATGATCCCCACGCCCCCCCTCTGGATTCCCACCCACTGTATGAATTGCCCACCCAGTTGTAGTGAGGAGACCATAGAGGACACAACAACATGGCATCACCTAAGCGAGCGAAACATGGAAATTGCGCTGTACATGGATGTGACAACACAGAAAGGAGTCTGTTTTTACTGCCGACGGGAGAGCCCCTGAAGACGCAGTGGCTTAATTTTATTTACTCCAATAATACGCCGTCGAGTCTACCTAAGACGGTGTATGTTTGTTGGAAGCATTTTCCTGATGAATGTTTCCATAACTTGGGACAGTACAGGGCAGGTTTTGCACATCAACTGTCACTGAAGCCTGGGTCCGTACCAAGCATCCCTGCCGCATCAGCCTCAAACACCGAACAAGTAAGTGTATAACTGTTAAGTCGTTTTGTCGTGTTTTAAAATCGGTGCCACGTTAGCCTTGCAATGGCTACATTAGCTGTGCAGCTAACCACTTCCTGCAGTTAGCCAGGTACTCTGCGCTACAAAACCAAAAAGCATGCAGCATGCTCTGTTATAATAGCCAATCAAAACAGTTTTTACAAAGACACCCACATTCTTTTTTTTAAGTCACTCGTTCATTTTATTTGTTTGTTTGTTCAGTAAAAACCCAAACATTTGTTGAATTTATTTTATTTCCTCGCGTCGCACCTTAATGACGTCAGCGCACGGTATTTTTCCCTTTGCGGTTTGTTCCTTCTCTCTCGCCATAGTAAGACACCCACATCCGCTTGTTCTGGCCCGCTGGAGGTAGCGGCACAGTGCTGTTAGCCAATCAGAGGTAACACGTTTACATGTCATGAATATTAACGATAAGACCCGCCCCCACCCTCTACCCTTCCCCGCCTCCTGCTTCTCATTAGCAAAACGACGCACTGGGAAAAGTGCTGAAATGGGGCTTTCTCCCAGGAGGCTATATCTACGTGCCGAGGGTTCATTTCGAGAAAGGCTGCGGATATAACATCCGGAAACCTCCACGAGCCCGTTTAAAGCATCAACAAATCACCATGCCATGGGACCTTTAACAGTGCTTCAATGATTTCTGACCTAAATAGTATTAATGTATACACATTTGAAAAGTTCAACATGCAAGTTAAACTGTTTTGTTATAGATTACTGAGGTATACGATAGATTGAAAATCTACGGGGATCCCTTGCACTTAATTATCTATGATCAGGTAGTGTTGTAACAAAAACGTGCATGAAAATATGAACAGTGGTTTGGTCAATTCAATGAAGAGAATCGATCATCATGACCTCCTGTTGATCACAAAGGCATAGCTGCCAACATTCCGAAATTGTAAATAGTAATACAAGGTTGGGTACTGAGTCTTGGTGGGGGGGTCCGCCGCCAAAGCTTTCTAGCAAAACTACCCTGAAAAATCACACCAAAACAAAATAGTTTGACAAAATTTATTCTACAAATTAAACTCTCATCTTACATTAATTTGCAAAGTTCTTTTCAACAATGGAAACAAATTTACCTGGAACTAGAATACATATATCATCAAAGCAATTTGGCACAGATCAAACATAAAAGGAACCTCTTGTAATCAACACCAAACCTAAAAATGCCTCAAAACATGCTTGGCACAAAGTGAAACAGCTCAAAAAAGTGTCAGTTTCAACTTGCTTCTTCACATGACTACAAATCAAACAGAACAGAATCAACAACACACCCCGGGCATCAAATCGTGCCCGCCAATCACAACGCAAGGTTTTTGTTTGAATTCTTTGGGCGGGCTTTTGCAGGAGTGACGACAAGGCTGCGCGACGCTGGAGAAAGCGCTATTGAACAGCGCTCGTTTGACTCCACTTTGGAATCGGTTTTAGAAGAATTAGGAGTTTTCGTTGAAACATGAGCAGGAAGAGGCTCTCCGCTCATTCCATGATCGCTGAATCTTCACCAAAACACTCGACGCTCCAATGGTGTCCCTCTCCACATGCTGTTTGTTTACCCCATAGACGCCGCATTGAGCTGGTGGCCCGTTGCTGGGATACGTCAGAGTGTCCGCCATATTGGATGTGGCAAACCTTCCCCGTAAACCAGTGCAAGTAAATGGACTGAACTTCATTCTACAATAATATTTAACTCGATGCCTTTTATTCACCCATTAAGACACGCACGTATATATTTGGGAAACAAACGGGCATCAAAACAACACAACTTTTAATGTGATGGTTATAAATAGTGTGCGAAATACCCTGTACACTGCAAACTAGCGACAGATACGCGATAGATAGCTCAGGTAAGCTAATCAGTCAGCATACCGCAGCAAGCTATCAAAACCTGAGGCCACAATAACCAACCTACAAGACTGAATATGATAAATGATGGAAATAGTGGAAAAACTGGAAATAGTGAATGAAAATAAAAATGTACTGTTTTATTTATTGAGTCACCACACAGACCTACTCTCGCTGAATAAAGTGAGCTGAATGAGAGCCAAACTGAGTTCGGCCAGCTTCTAACGTCATACCAGAACAAAATCCATCACTGATTCCTTCACATTCAGAAAGGTTAAAAACATTCATCATAGTGTGGCGCTGTATTCTCTAATTCTCACTGCTTATAACTCTACACCTCCCCGGTGGAGATGAGCTGGGAAACTGAAGACTGAAGGAACAGGATTGAAAAGTACTTTTCCAGTCTCACCTGTGAAAGGTAATCCCATGTGATCTCGTTTGGACGGTAAACCTGTTGGTACAGTTAAACGCAGCACATGAATGAGGCATCTTTATTCTCGGCTAATGTCTAGACCAGGGGTGTTCAAATTGATCCATAAAGGGCCGTGTGGCTGCAGGTTTTCATTCCAGCCATGCAGCAGCACCCTGATTTGGCTTATTCAATCAACTGACACACCCACCCTTTAATCAAGGGTGGGTGTGGCTGCAAGTATTTGACTGTGTGAAGACAGTTCAGTTGATTGAATGAGCCAAGTCAGGTGTGCTGCTGCATGGCTGGAATGAAAACCTCCAGCCACACGGCCCTTTATGGATCAATTTGAACACCCCTGGTCTAGACGCTATACCAGAGACGGTTGAAGAGTCTCCACTTTGCCACATCCAATATGGCGGCGAGGATGACGTATGATTCTACGCAGAATGCGGCGTCTATGTTTATATGTCTATGGTTTACCCTCCCCCACTGCTTTCTGTCACTCTGACTACGTCACAGTCACTGTTGCGCTGATTGGTCAGAGCGTTGGCCTACGGTATACGCACAGAGACAGTTTGAAAGACAACGGGTTCAAATACGAATCCCACCGGTGATAGACTTTGAAAATGACCCATGAAAATTGGCAAAATCGTATTTTATTGTAGTAAATTCGTATTTTCGTAATCAAAACGACAAATCGTAATAAATACGATTTATTCGTAGTAGTTGGCAGCTATGCAAAGGGATCTGAACCTAAGACCTGCCACCTTAAATTAAGTTGCTGTATTACTGTAACTGTAATGGTTTCGAATGTTTCTGATGCAATTACCGTAATATATGTAGAACTAAGATGCACTGAAAAGAAAAGTAAAGCAGCTGCATATTATAAAGTTTAAATTTTGGCACTTTATTAAATGGACTAGATTAAGATTAAAACTTATTTAAAGGAAAAGAAAACTTAATTCATACATTTAAGTTTGCAGAAAGATTATGTATTTATAAAAATATTCATGAAGAGATTGTGTTAATAAGTGTCAAATGTAGCATCATTTGGAATAATAACGATAAGCATATCTGGCAGTGTGAGGTCACTGTGAGCCTTTAACAAAAGAATAATCCGGAGCCGCCTTTTGTTAAATGGATCCCAGTGACATCACACTGCCAAAAATGCTTATGATTATTATTTGAAATTATGCTATATTTGACACATTTGGACAACTTCACTTCGTGAGGGCGTTTATAAGTACATAATCTTTCTGCAAACCCGAACTAATGAATTAAGTTTTCTACTCCTTTAAAGCAGATTAATTCTCCTTGGCTTTTGCTTGGCCCAATGTTGGAGAACCCTCTCATAGTCCGTCTCGCTGTCATCCATGCTGATGTGGATCAAACTGTCCAGCGAGTCTTCTCCTAGATTATTAAAATCAGTCGGCTTTGTCAACAACATCGGCAGCCAATGAGATCGCTTATAATGAATCGGAAACTTCAGGGATGTCTGACGTTTTCTTTCGATATTTTTATTGGACGGTTTGAACACGTGATCTTGACGTAGCCAACAGATTACAGTTTGTTTACATCATACCACGTGGACATATTTTGACAGAATCAACACAAACATTGGGAAAAAAAGACCGCTTGTTTAACACAAATACCAATCAATATGTAAATGGATCTGTTATTTGCTCTATGTATCTAGTTACTTGTGGGTAGGGAATTTAACGTATAGGTATAAATCTAAGCGTATCGGATTTTAACTAAAGCGACTAAGCGTATCGGCAGGCAGAGCAAGCGTATCGGGCCCAATACACAAACGCTTTGGGGAAAAACAAATATGTATATATTTTTTTATACATGTATATGTCTTGGAAACTGGGTACTGTGGGGGTACCACACTAAATATACTCTCAGTCAATAAACTATACGGTTTTGAATGGTGATGTTGGTTTTAATTTGAAATATAATGAAAGAAATAACAGATAAAACTAAATCTTTGATGTGAATACTCTATTCGGAATTTGGCAAAAAATTCTGCAAATTTGTGGAAAAATGGCGGCTTGATCCGGGACATGATAAACGGTTGACTACATCGCATTCCCTTAAAAAGGTTGCAGTCCACTGAAAAGTCTACAGTTATCACTAATTGTATTTTAAGTTGAACCTTTATACACCTAAGGATTGGTGCGCTCACAGAATAATCATAACCGTAATAAAACATCATGCAAAATATTTCATCACCGTTGTAACTCCGTTTTCCGCAAACCCAAAACCAATACGATCGTGTGTTTTGATCTAAACGGAAAGCCTCAGGGTCGAGGTCACTACCTCACCAAAAGCAGGAACTTAAAATCACTACGCCATAGAAAAATTCAGTTATAAATCTGCGAATTTGTTTTTTAAAACGAAAGCTGAAAGTTAGGTATAGAATATGTTTCTTACAGAATATGTTACGATGGTAGCTGGTCTTGTATGAATTTCTGAGCTATAAAATGAGTTGTGGTCTATTTTTTACCGTAGCGTGTTATTTGTGTGCGGGGAAGGACACGCATTAACAATTTGCATGTGTAGAATGGAATTTTCCACTCCAACAGTTAGAAGTTGATCGCGCTTCCATTTGCGGTCTTTCTGTTACGCGAGTGATCTGTTCGGACGTTATCGCCGAAAAGGTGAGTTTTGACAGTTTATTTTGTTTTAGTCTTGCAGTATAAGGCAATAGAATGTTTCTTTTTCATCTTAATTTCATATTTCGTAGTGTTTGCGTATTTTTGGCCAATATTTTGCAACCATGGTCAATTTAGATCGAACTTCTGATAGAATCTACAGCCAGTCATTTTCCCCGCCCCCGCCTCGTGATGTCCCGTTGCTCGCGCGCCGCAGCAGAGACCCGCACGACCTTCAGCCGCTATTCTTTTACCACCGCCGTTATTCTCATCTTTCCGGTGTGTTCTTGATTTTTCCATTGTGTCCTATTTCGCCACATCGAATACCCAAAATGTATCATATTATTCATATTTAAGTGAATAATCAATTCAGTCATCATAACTCGGCATTTTTAACCCAAGCAATCAAAAAGAGGAAATTTATTCAATATTTTCACTCATCTGTGAAGGAGGGGCTTTAATTCTTCATGATGTGGAGGCCAGATAAAGCAAGATACTATCTTTATTCTTATTAAACATGACAAAAGAAACATTGAGTGTTAGGTAAATGCAAAAAAAAAAAAATTAGAAAATTTATTTTTTGACTATAATGTCCCAAATGAGAGACCAGTTTCTGAGACGGACCTATATATTTATACAGCCTCGAAGAAAACGAGACACTTACATGGCCAGCTAAATTGTGATTTATTCCAACTTAAAGAGCTCTATTTGTTCACTTATTGTTTTGTTGAAGTGAATCTCAATATACAACAACCTCAGACAGTATCATGATGATTTCTTGGACTGCGGCCAGTCAGTTTTAATAAAGGAGTTGTCGCTGTGTCTGCACTTACAGTGCACGCTTTACTGCATCAAAATGCATCAGTAAAACCTGGAAGTGGAAACACATTGGCAAATGTTTTATTTCCAGTCTGGGGATTCACCATCATCTTTATTTTAACCTCCTAGGGCTTAGCGGTCACATGCGTGGACAGCACTTTATGGAAATTCGGAACAAGAATCCACATATGTGGACATACTTTTTCTCTAAAAGTACATCTTATCAAAAGATGATGCTTAGTTTTTATTCTAATCAGGTTCTAAGCAGCCCAAATAGCAAAGAGAAATAAAAAATGCATGTAAAAAAAAAACAAAAAAACAGCTTGGGCCTTAGGAGGTTAAGGCCGAATCCCATTTCACCCCTTGGACCAACCCCTTGGCCCTTCCCCTCCATTTTGCGCGTTCACGTGAAGGGGTAGGGGTATCCCAATCCCAGTTAACGCGGAGGGGTAGGGGAAGGGGGAGGGCTTCTGTACCCCTCCAAACGGAGATTTTCCTGGAGCTGACTCCGAACGAAGGGGTTTGAGTGATTTCCCACAATGCCATGCGGATTTCAGAAAGATGGCGGTTCCCGCGGCGAAAGATTGTCATAAATGTATTTTCTCCATTATTTACGTGTTTTAAGTTGTTATCCAGAGGAAACACGCCGCTTGATTCGCTTTCGAGCTGAGAATGAGCAGCGATT
The DNA here is from genome assembly GCF_027579695.1 of Neoarius graeffei. Classification (NCBI taxonomy): domain Eukaryota; kingdom Metazoa; phylum Chordata; class Actinopteri; order Siluriformes; family Ariidae; genus Neoarius; species Neoarius graeffei. The sequence goes on from NC_083578.1 coordinate 81,164,899, forward strand.
TCTGAAATCCAAGCTGCTGCTAAAAAGCTTTGGGAGTGAGTATTGTTTTCGGTTGCTTGACTGCGTACGTTTTGTTCTGTTATTCTCGCTTTTATTGTTTACATGAGTGTTCTGACACCTCATTCTGTCGGATGTGGTGCACGAAGCGCCAAAGATATCCCATTCAGTGGTGTTAGTTAACAAATCACACCCTGCCAGCAGAGATTTCTGGTTCTGCCTCTGGCTCTGACTGTAGCGGCTGGTCGCAGCCAATGACGCATTTGGTCGCGTTTTGCTAACGTAAACGCTGACGGAGGTACGCGATGACGTATGCGATCGTTGAAGGGCTATCCCAATACGTAAGGGTTGAATTTCAAGCCCTATCCCTTGTAGCTCAGTTTCAAGGGGAAGGGCCAAGGGGAAGGAGGAGGGGAAGGGGTAGGGGTAGAAATTAGAATTGGGATTGGGCCTAAGTCTGGAGTTATAGCCGGGTCTGATGTTTCATGGTGAACGGTGGCCACGCAATGGCATTTCCGTCACTGAATAAAATGTACAAAGTAATCTGATGACGAGTCAGTCAAATTATTTTTCCCTAAATACACCAAATGCCCCTCTATCGTTGAAAAGTCTAACACACTGATATTTTTTCCATCGTTGCGTGTCAAAGTCGAAGTTGAAAGAATCGTATTGTGTGTTCGGGCCACACCGCAGCCAGTCAGTCAACACATTGAAGATACCCTTCAACCTCCAACCAAGGAATCAACTGCTCGCGTGTGTTAATGAGCGCGCTGATGAGAAAATCCCAGCGCTGCCTGTAACTAGTGTTTCTCTCGTATTGGTCAACATTAATTCTAATTTCCTGCGGCACGGACGCAGAGCTCGACTGAGATGTTTTGATGAATCCACAAAGCAGATTCACAGAGAGGACCTCCTTGCTCTAATGGGTGGAAAATGCTGCTGGGATGGGTTTCAGAGGTGTGGAGCAGAGCCAGGATCACTCTTCAGCTTGATGCCCAGGAGGAGAATGTTAACCGGAGAAGAAGTCTGGCTACTCAGAGGCATCAGGTTAAGGGAGAGACGCTTAGATCATCAAGGATGGGGGAGGTTCGTTTAGCCGATCAGGGCATCCCCGGCCACAGAGCTGACCGGACGACAGAAGAGGTTTCAAGATGACTTTGTTTTGTCCAAATATGTAAGGCACCGACTTCTTAGACCAAACCAATTTTAAATAAATAAATAATTAACAAAAAGGTCCAGCAGTGAGGTGATTGGAACTTGCTAAAACCTCTTCTCTTCTGATTATCCCATCTGATGGCAAGCTCTTCAGACACCTGTGAAGATTGTTGTTGGTTTTTTTCCCTTTCCCCCTAGCAGGATGTGCCTCCTGACTCACCTGCTGCCTCCATGCTAACCGCAGCCGACTCCCACTGGAGCAAGACCCGTTAAATAATAATAAAAAAAAAGGAGTGGGAGGGAAACAGGCTCTTTTTATCTCCGCAACGAGGCTCCTGCCTGCTTGCTGCTATGTGTCATGTGCTGCCATGGCCCTGAAACATAGCATGATGAATTACACAATCTTTTTTCCCCCCCTCTGGAATAAATCTTTGATGATAGCCTTGTATCAAACACCACTTTGGAGCCAAAAAAGTCTCGATTCCCATCTTTATTATTATTTTTTTCTTTTCTCATCTCATCACCAAACCTTAAGCTGGAAGTCCATTATCATGGCTCTGTGGTTCTATTATTACTCTAATGTAAGATCCAGCGTGAGAAGATGAAGTGATTTGCAGCAATTTTGCTTCAATCCTCGAAGACATGTGATAAGTGAGGTTAATTCGTGCACTAATAAACGTCCACAACAGGACAGTGGGTGGGGTGGCGGACCTGCAGTATGCAGCAAGGCGGGTGTTCGCTTGACAGCTTCGTCTGACTCCTCCTGCAAGGAAGAGCACTTAGAGACAAAGTGCTTCTCTCTCACACACACACACACAGTCTCTGAACCTTAATGCGAGATTAGCTCGGACCATTTTGTCCCACACATTTGCAGACAAAGCCGTCTTAAATCACACACCGTTTTTCACAAACTACAAATCAATGCACGACAAATCCGCATTTTGTTTACTGTAAACTGATGCATGTGGTACTTTAGCAGCGGTCTCAAAAGTAGCCGGTCACCGGCGGCAAATCGCCGGCTATGGCTTGTTATGCCGCCGGCTATTGTCAGTCGAGTCACAAAATTTAATATTAAATATTTCTGACAGCAAAAAAAGTTGTGAACGTAAATTGCATCCACTATGTCATGTATGTCCGTTGCCGCGTCAACTGTGTTTACATCCTCGACATGAGTGCAGCCATTACTGCCACCTGTGTTGCCAGATTGGGGGGTTTCCCGCCCAATTTGGGCGGTTTTAAGTGCATTTTGGCGGGTTTTGAACATATTTTGGGCTGTAAAACGTCAGCAGTATCTGGCAACATATTTTTTTTTACTTAATACAAGAAATTAATGGATGCCAACATTTTTGCCAAAATGGTATTTTATTTTCCATTGTTTAGGCAGCTTCAGCATCATACTGTGAGATTCTGTTCAAATTGTTTTTTTTCTTCTATGAAGCCTGAGCCATTTATTTTATTAGTTTATAATTATTGTTTAATTTAGTCTTCAGGAGAGACTGCCTGCACACAGTACTAGTATTAATAGTTTTTTTTTTTTCTTACATGAAAGCTGAGGCATTTATATTATATTTTAAGGTAACTTCATGTTGTGCTGTGAGGTTCTCTGCACTTTAACTTTTGAACCAACAGGTGCATTTGGATAAGTAAAGCCTATTTTTCTGCATTTTTGTAGTCCTGGTAATCTTTTATATTGGTAAAGTTGTTTATAGGACCATTTCTCAGTGTCTGTTTTTTTAATCAATAGTTTTTCAGTAATAACTTAATATTTAACATATCACTCAATTTTAAACAACCCCCGCGCCTCCCCCATGGCTTGCTCCCATAGTCTCCAAAATTTCTGTGGGAAACACTGGCGTGCGTAACAATGCTAATCAAGCTTAAGCTAGACGACCCGCCTCAAATACCCGTCCCGGGTAAATGTTATCCCAATTTTAGATGGCCTGTTCCAAAGCATCCCGCCCCATGAAAAATTCGTACTTGCATATCTGCATATCTGCATATCTATCTATCTATCTATCTATCTATCTATCTATCTATCTATCTATCTATCTATCTATCTATCTATCTATCTATATCCCTGCACGCTTTGCGTGCATTATGTCTGCCGCTGGCAGACATTTTACCATTTTGCACCCTGCTGTAAATTATTTGTACCCTGCTATTCTCCCAAACTTTGAAGCCCCTGCTTTAGTCTACGTGAAATGAACCATGTACCAGAAACCGACATCCCAATACTTGAAAAACAAGTTCTGACCTACTGATCATTACTGCTGTAAATAACTGCATTAAATCCAAGTGCTGATTTATTTAAAGGCTTCTCTGATCGCACGCTCTTTGCAGCACTATTTCAATTCAAAAAGCTGTCTCCAGTGACAGCTCAGACTTCAGATCCATCAGCAAATGCATCAGCAAATACCAAATAAATCATGTTAAAAACATTAAGCAAAAGCTGTACTTAAAACGTGCCTCAGCAGTGACTTATGATGATGGGAACCATCTGCGATGAGGCTAAAAGGACCAAACGGCTTATAGCTACATTTAAGATCGGACTACCAATGTTACCTAGCCTAGTAAACTAGACCCACCCGCCTAGCGGCCAAAAATATTTTTGCCTACGAGTGGGTCTAGCCTCGCACCATATAAACAAAAACACCCCGGGCATCAAATCGTGCCCGCCAATCACAATGCAAGGTTTTTGTTTGGATTCTTTGGGCGGGCTTTTGCAGGAGTGACGACAAAGCTGCGTGACGCTGGAGAAAGCACAACAGGAAAGATGGCTACGGCTAGTGAACAGCGCGCGTTTGACTCCGCTTTGGAATCAGTTTTAGAAGAATTAGACTTGGAGTTTTCGTTGAAACATGAGCAGGAAGAGGCTCTCCGCTCATTCCTTTTCAAGAAGGATGTTTTCACTGTTTTGCCGACCGGCTATGGCAAAAGTCTGATCTACCAGCTGGCTCCGCTCGTAGCCAAAAGGATGGGGCTAGTTTGTGCAGTACGAAGAATTAATAAACAGCTTTGAAACATTACTTTTTGATTGTTTCTTATTTTCCCGTTATTTTAAATTTAAGGGAAATTATTTCACCAAACACCACTAAATAAAAACTCTCAAAAACAGTTTAAGCAAACCCTTGAAAAACACTTGGAAAAAAAAAAAGTGTATGTTAAGTATGTGGTACAGACTCCAAACTTGTGGTCATTATCTCCAAACTTCTTAATATCTAGAACCTGTTTATTAATACACATTTTGAAAAATTATTTATTTCAAGGCCTCCCCCACTGCTTTCTGTCGCTCTGACTACGTCACAGTCACTGTTGCGCTGATTGGTCAGAGCGTTGGCCTATACGCACAGAGACAGTTTGAAAGACAGCGTGTTGTTCCTCCCACACCCTTTGGAAATGTCTACGAGCGAGGCCAGACTAAATATTCACATTTAGTCTGGCTTGCCAGGCTAAATGTTACCATGAATCAGAGCACACACTGGGCTGGGACACAAACGACATTTTCTGATGTGATCCAAACTTGACTTGCACTGAAACACACAATCCATATCTACAACGTTTCATACTCGTGCCTGACTGTTCCTTTTAGGACAGACCTGGGCATTTTACGGCCCGCGGGCCGCATCCGGCCCTTTGGTTCATTCTGACCGGCCCGCGTAAGGTTAATTAGAAATGACAAAATAAACATATTTTCTAATTTTACCTCATGCATGGACTGAATGTGCAGTGCTTTTATTTTGAAGTTGTGTTCAACAAAAACGCAATGCGTGCGACATGAAATCCCACGAAACCTAATCCCGCGATAACTACTTCCGTAATTTGTCCAGACCAACCACAAACTTGTACGTCATCCTTCAAACGATCCAGCCAATCGCATAGCGTGACGTCACCTGCTGGCGCCGGAGCCCGAGCCGATCTGTAACCTACACCGAATCGACGTTGTTGCGAGCAGGTCACAAGAAGACTTTAGCCCCCAAAATGTCCGCAAAAAGAAGATGCCGAATGCAGGGCTTTCAACAAAACATGGACTGCTAAGTATTTATTTACTCAAGTCCGAGATAAAGCCGTGTGTTTAGTTTGCGGAGAGCAGATCCAAAAAACACCAAATGAGGTGATTAGACTACAAATGTGGGCATCATTATTATAATATGATGTACAGTATCTTGCCTGATATTTGGAGTAGAAAGACAATATTGTGATGTCTTTATTGTGTTTTGAGGTGAATGTGACTGAAAAAAAAAAAAAAAAGGTACAAACATTCATATTTTGTTAACCATTGTTTTGGGAAATTTGATTGAATACCGTAAATCCTCTAATATAGGCCGGGGCCTTTATTTCACTCAAGTGCATCTTGGTCCAGGCCATTATTGGAAGGAGGCCAGAATTAGAGGCAGGCCTCTATTTCTATTTGAGCAAAACAGACTACCAGTGGAATGAATAAAAACGAGATTTTGTGTCTATTTGAACCTATAAAATAGGTTCATTTATTGAAAAAGTACAGTTACCATAACGGTATACAGAACATTATCAACAAATACCGGTAATTCAGACATCCTTTCCAGCAGCTGCAATTTTTCTGCACGGCAATACGAAAAAAAAAAAAGACAACACTGACTGACAAGACAATAAACAATAAACTCTTTATAGCCTCGATTAGAATCTAGTGAACTTGCTCAGCACTACCGCACGCACGACTCTGACACACACTGTAGCGCAATGTGGGGTACAGAGACTCGCTGAAAAACTCCTCGGGTATTTTTCTGAGTTTACCGAAAATCAGAGTAGAAGGAGCCACCCACCCTCTGTCTGGTTTGAAGCGGTTCTGTAGGACATTGAGCTTTACAGAGTCCGGTGCACATTTTAAGGCATCTGGTTGAAGTTTACCTATGTCTGATAAATCTGATGTCAGTGATAGCGGGCTGACTCGTGGCTCATTAGTAAAGCTATCTGATGGCTCATTTGTCAGCAAGGTGGAGCAACCATCTACTTCTGATCGTAAGGGACATGGGGAGATGTAGGTGTTCTTATATGAAATTCACTGGATGTATGGCTAGTTTCAAACTCAGAGGTAGATGAAGGCAATTCCCTCAAAGGAACTGAGCTAGCATCCAGCTGCAGCGTACTGCTGCTAGGTTGCGGAGGAGTGGAAGCTGCCGGTGCCGTGTTACTAGCTGATACTGGAGAGGACTGGCAAGCAGATGAAACCCCTGGATCACTGCTTTTGGACTTTTTCGTAAAAGTCTGAAACAAGCTCGTTTGTTTCAGGGTTCGTTTACTCATTTCTGACTCGCTTCTCAATAAATTCTCGCACAAGCTCTGACTACTGACGATTGTCTGTCTCCGTTTCTCAAAACTGGAGAGAATCTCAGTGGTGCAAGAAAAGTATATCTGCATTGACCAATGAGCTTTCTTGGTCACGCACACCCCGCCCACTCCTGAAGCACACAAATGCGCCGGCACACACACGTCTCTCTCTCTCTCAAATTATGTTGCATTGCCAAAGCATTCAGGTAACAATTATAATTAAAAAAAATATATCTCTCTCCCCAAGGTACGCCTAGTGCATACGGCCATACGCCTGGCGGCGCCACTGATCACAATTGTCTTTCAGATCGGAACGATTGTGTAAGGCCACTATGATCTCAGAAACATCGTTGGTTATAGCCCCGGCCTGTATTAGAGTCCGGCCATTATTTACCTCCTCCGACAGCGAGACCGGCCAATATTAGAGTCCCGGCCAGTAATGGAATACAGGCCAGTATTAGAGGATTTACTGTAAATAACATTTTTTGTACGGCAACCTCGTTTTCTCCATACTCTTACCAGTCTTCGCAGCTTGTAAAAACAATGTTATTTACTGCTTTATATAAAGAAATACAATTAATATTATGCAGAATTTAGTTTAGCCTTTTGGTCCGGCCCACCACAAAATGTTCTGTTTCTCATGTGGCCCCATGGAAAAAATAATTGCCCACCCGTTTTAGGACCTATAGAGGCTTTGCATTGTCACGTGACCCCGTAGCAGCGGTAACTAGGGCGCCATAATAATGGTGTTTATGAGGTAACGGTGTAGATCTGGAGGGTCCTCAGGCATAGAGTGGTTTGGTAAACTGGGATGTATGGATGCTGTCAGTCCCCCACTCGCTTGCTCACGGTGTAGTGGCTGCTGCTTTATGTCCCGGGGCTCCCTCATGCCTGTTACACCTTCTGGCTCTGCCCTTTTAGTTATGCTGTCATAGTTAGTTTTGCCGGAGTCCCTGCTTGTACTCAGCGCAATATGTACAGTGGTGCTTGAAAGTTTGTGAACCCTTTAGAATTTTCTATATTTCTGCATAAATATGACCTAAAACATCATCAGATTTTCACACAAGTCCTAAAAGTAGATAAAGAGAACCCAGTTAAACAAATGAGACAAAAATATTATATTTGGTCATTTATTGATTGAGGAAAATGATCCAATATTACATATCTGAGAGTGGCAAAAGTATGTGAACCTCTAGGGTTAGCAGTTAATTTGAAGGTGAAATTAGAGTCCGGTGTTTTCAATCAATGGGATGACAATCAGGTGTGAGTGGGCACCCTGTTTTATTTAAAGAACAGGGATCTATCAAAGTCTGATCTTCACAACACGTTTGTGGAAGTGCATCATGGCACGAACAAAGGAGATTTCTGAGGACCTCAGAAAAAGCGTTGTTGATGCTCATCAGGCTGGAAAAGGTTACAAGACCGTCTCTAAAGAGTTTGGACTCCACCAATCCACAGTCAGACAGATTGTGTACAAACGGAGGAAATTCAAGACCATTGTTACCCTCCCCAGGAGTGGTCGACCAACAAAGATCACTCCAAGAGCAAGGCGTGTAATAGTTGGCAAGGTCATAAAGGACCCCAGGGTAACTTCTAAGCAACTGAAGGCCTCTCTCACATTGGCTAATGTTAATGTTCATGAGTCCACCATCAGGAGAACACTGAACAACAGTGGTGTGCATGGCAGGGTTGCAAGGAGAAAGCCACTGTTCTCCAAAAAGAACATTGCTGCTCGTCTGCAGTTTGCTAAAGATCACATGGACAAGCCAGAAGGCTATTGGAAAAATGTTTTGTGGACGGATGAGACCAAAATAGAACTTTTTGGTTTAAATGAGAAGCGTTATGTTTGGAGAAAGGAAAACACTGCATTCCAGCATAAGAATCTTATCCCATCTGTGAAACATGGTGGTGGTAGTATCATGGTTTGGGCCTGTTTTGCTGCATCTGGGCCAGGACGGCTTGCCATCATTGATGGAACAATGAATTCTGAATTATACCAGCGAATTCTAAAGGAAAATATCAGGATATCTGTCCATGAACTGAATCTCAAGAGAAGGTGGGTCATGCAGCAAGACAACGACCCTAAGCACACAAGTCGTTCTACCAAAGAATGGTTAAAGAAGAATAAAGTTAATGTTTTGGAATGGCCAAGTCAAAGTCCTGACCTTAATCCAATCAAAATGTTGTGGAAGGGCCTGAAGCGAGCAGTTCATGTGAGGAAACCCACCAACATCCCAGAGTTGAAGCTGTTCTGTACGGAGGAATGGGCTAAAATTCCTCCAAGCCGGTGTGCAGGACTGATCAACAGTTAATGGAAATGTTTAGTTGCAGTTATTGCTGCACAAGGGGGTCACACCAGATACTGAAAGCAAAGGTTCACATATTTTTGCCAGTCACAGATATGCAATATTGGATCATTTTCCTCAATAAATAAATGACCAAATATAATATTTTTGCCTCATTTGTTTAACTGGGTTCTCTTTATCCACTTTTAGGACTTGTGTGAAAATTTGATGTTTTGGGTCATATTTATGCAGGAATATAGAAAATTCTAAAAGGTTCACAAACTTTCGGGCACCACTATATACTGTTCCTACTTATTCAGGTGACATTGGGCATACCTAACACCCTGTGTTTTCTCCCTCCCCCAATCTGTCCCTCTGAGTTACATGTCGGTCCTGGGATCGAGCTGCTGACCTCTTCTGCTCCTCGGACCTGCCTGATCCATCCTGGTGCCCTGTGTCTGGTTGGAGTCTCATCGCATCACTCCTGTGGAGGCCGGCCCCATGTGGACAGTTGGGGGTCACGCCCGGAGGACACTCTGGACTCTTGCAGTGGTGCTTTTGTGGCTGGGGACTGCAGTTGACTTGCTGACTTCAGGACTGCGGTTGTTGTGAACGGTTTTGCGCTCAGGTTTCCATCGGTGGGGGGTTTATAGCATCAACTAAGCTGACTTTATGTTAAAACTGTTAATGTTATAGTCATGTTGTCTGTTGTTGCCCAAATGAGGATGGGTTCCCTCTTGAGTCTCTCGAAGTTTCTTCCTCATGTCGTCTGAGTGAGTTTTTCCTCACCACCGTCGCCACAGGCTTGCTCATCGGGGATAGATTAGGGATAAAATTCGCTCATATTTTAAGTCGTTCAAATTCTGTAAAGCTGCTTTGCGACAATGTTTACTGTTAAAAGCGCTATACAAATAAACTTGACTTGACTATGACAGGAGGCACACTTAGGCCATGTACACACGTAGCCGGGTATTTTTAAAACCGAACATTTTCTCCCCCTCCGTTTATAAAAATGTTTTATCCACACCACCTCGTCTTCAAAAAAAATCCCTTCCACACATCACCGAACATCTGCGTTTTCAATCACATTCATAAGCATTCCAAACCTGTAGATGGCATTATTTCCCCAAATCCTAATCAGAATAGCCCTCTGTTGGCGTCACTTCCGCCTAAACATAAAACATGGCGCCAAGCTCGTTCGTCTGGACAGACTCGGAGACAGAATTGCTTCTAAACACAATTTTGGAGTATAAACTTCAAAAGACGCAAGAAAACGTTGATTGGGAACCTTGTCAGTAGTTGGGCTTCTAAAATTAAACATGTAAATAGCACCTGCACAATAATTAACGCTTTCAAGCCACTACTCCGATCCATTACTCTTTGTCCATGCTTAATCTGGCTTCTGCAGTAAACAAAGGTCGCACGTTTGACGTCAGGGCAGATTTGTTGTCATTTTTTGGCGCAGATTGTGACGTTCTAAAACGCAAAACTCCGGTTATCTCTGTCTACGCGAAAAGGCATACACGGAGTTTTCAAAAATCTTCACTTTGCCCGGAGTTTTTTTAAATATTCGTTTTTCATGTGGATGACAGGCCAAAACATAGAAAAACATCTTCGATTTAGCAGATACCCGGGTACGTGTGGACGGGGTCTTAGTGTGTTTCATACTAGTGTCTGACTGTTCCTTTAAAGACCGATATTGGATATGTGTGATCGGAAATTTGGACTGGTGCTTTCTGTGTTTTAGCTGAAACATACCTTGAACGTTTCAAGCACTCAAACATCACTGGAGGAAAATCGTCTAGCTGTCATTTTATCCATATCAGTCTTTTCAGGTTACCGTGGCGATACTGTACATCTGGGCAAATCTGCGATTCAGGTGTCATTTACGTCCCACTGATACCCCACTTACAAATTATACAAGTAAAAGTAAGACATTTTAAAAACATGCAAAAATGTCCTTCACACCACCACATGTGCAGGTCTCTCATAAATAAAACCTACAACGCTGAGAAAACAGCCACAGCCCGCTATAACTACACTTCACCTCAAAATATAATCTTAAATTTTAATATAAATCTTATTTTTGCATCTCATTTATTTCTAAGAATCAATGTCAAATCACACAATGTGAAAAGTTTTAACCACAAAAAAACAAAAAACACACCTCACAAAAAAAAAAAAGAATTCACAAAAAAACCCCACCCAAACGCAATTCAATTCAATCAATCAGAAATTTTTTTTAAAAAAAGAGAAAGAAAAAACCCCACCACCCCCAAACACAATGCTGGTTTTCATTTAAGAGCAAAATGCAGCTACTGTCAGCGAAGAAAATTAAGGGTTTAATGGCAAGGCTTTGAACAAAAATCAGTGACTTCCCAAAAACAAAAAAAATAACCATGGATGACGTGTGGCTCCATGCCCTTCTGTTCTACAGAAATTAAGCTAAAATTCCTCCGCCATGTTGTCAAATTTAGAGTAGAGTCAAGTCCACCTCGCCATTTGTTAGGCCCGCCCCCTTCTCCCAACCCCAAGGTCCAAAGCACTGCATAACGTCAAGTGCTACAGCCGGTCTCTTCATTCCCAAGGCCATCTCACTTCATTCCTGAGTGTATCCACGCCTTCTTACGATATAACAGATTATAATCCATACAGGACACTTTTTCAATGGAATAAAAACGTGTTCTATTCCCTTCTGGCAGGTTTCATTCATTTGGTTTGAAAGCATGCGATATTGTTAGTATATCGCTTATCCTACGTGTATTACATCACACTACTCAATGGAGAAACGAGTGTTGAATATGGTTTACGATATTGCATGGTTGTCAAGACAACATGACGCCACACGTCGGAGACGCAAAACGTCCGCACTAGCAAGCGAATGTGACAATTTGTAAACGAACATGGCCGCCAGGCTTGCTTTGTTAAATACAGAAGATTGAGAGAATTTTGAAAGAGAAAGATGCGTTGAACACCCAAAAGGAATGTGTATACTAGTGCATCTCGGAAAATTAGAATATTGTGATAAAGTTCAATATTTTCCGTCAGTTATTTAAGAAAGTGAAAATGTTATATATTATAGACTCATTACACAAACTAAAATGTTTCAAGCATTTTTCTATTTTAATTTTAATCAGTATGGCATACAGTACAAAAACATAAAAAAAACCCATCTCAAAATATTAGAATATTTCATTTCGAGTTTGAGTGAAACAGTATGAACACAGTGTATCTCTCGGTCTAGTTCAGTACACACAACCACAATCATGGGGAAGACTGCTGACTTGACTGTTGTCCAGAAGATGATCACTGATGCCCTCCACAAGGAGGGTAAGCCACAAAGGGTCATTGCTGAAAAGGGTGGCTGGAAAAGGTGCACAAGCAACAGGGATGGCTGCAGTCTTGAGAGGATTGTCAAGAAAAGTTGATTCAAGAACTTGGGCGAGCTTCACAAGGAGTGGACTGAGGCTGGTGTCAGTGTATCAAGACCCATCACGAACAGACATCTTCAAGAAAGGGGATACAACTTTCGCATTCCTAATATCAAGCTACTCCTGAGCCAGAGACAATGTCAGAAGTGTCTTATCTGGGCTAAGGAGAGAAAGAAATGGACTGTTGCTCAGTGGGCCAAAGTCCTCTTTTCAGATGAAAGTACATTTTGCATTTAATTTGGAAATCACAGTTCTAGAGTCTGGAGGAAGAGTAGAGAGGCACAGAATCCAAGGTGTTTGAAGCCCAGTGTGAAGTTTCCGCAGTCTGTGATGATTTGGGGTGCCATGTCATCTGCTGGTGTTGGTCCACTGTATTTTATCAAGTCCAAAGTCAACACAGCCATCTACCAGGAGATTTTAGAGCACTTCATGCTTCCATCTCCTGACGAGCTTTTTGGAGATGCTGATTTCCTTTTCCAGCAGGACTTAGCACCTACCCACAGTGCCAAAACTACTACCAAATGGTTTGCTGACCATGATATTACTGTGTTTGATTGGCCAGCCAACTTGCCTGACCTGAACCCCATAGAGAATCTATGGGGTATTATCAAGAGGAAGATGAGAAACACCCGACCCAAAAACACAGATACGCTGAAGGCCACCATCAAAGCAACCTGGGTTTCAATAACACCTCAGCAGTGCCACAGACTGATCACCTCCATGCCACACCGCATTGATACAGTAATTCATGGTAAAGAAGCCCCAATCAAGTATTGAGTGTATAAATGAATATATTTTTCAGAAGTTGGACATTTCTGTATTGTAAATCCTTTTTTTGATTGATCTTAGGCAATATTCTAATAATTTGAGATACTGGATTTCTGATTTTCATGAGCTATAAGCCATAATCATCAAAATTAAAACAAAAAAGGCTTTAAATATTTCACTTTACATGTAATGAATATAGAATATATGAAAGTTTACCTTTTTGAATTAATTTATGAAAAAAAGGAACTTTTTCATGGTATTCTAATTTTTTGAGATGCACTAGTATAATAATAATAATGGCTTTTTTTCATGGTACGGTATACAAGATGCATATATATATTCCATTCAGCAACTCGTCTTCAGCTCGTTCAACATCATGCTAGCTGAATGGAATATATCTGATATACCACTCAACGCCATCCAATATTATTTAAACACTTTAGATGGAAAGACAGTTTAAGGCAAGAAAAGTAACAAGGAAAAACAGTCCGTCACTGAAACACACACGATGTGAATGGGCGGTGCTACAAATTACACTGCAGCCACCCAGCAGGGACGCTAGACCTGTAATGGCCTCACTTTTCCGAGACATTATGCTGTCTGTTTCTCTTACAGTCACTGAGAAAAGTACAAAATGATAATTGGAGATGCATCAGATTCCCCTTTGACTTTAAGTTAGACTTGATCTTGGTCTTCAGGAGAACAGCACCGCTTGATCCAGAGAACAAAAGGGAAAAAGAAACCCGTCAGGTTGGACATTTTCTCTCCATCCGAGACTCTGATGCAGACAGCAGAGCAGCAAACACTCTCCCTGTGCTGCATTATTGAGGATGAGTGTTGGGTTCGCTCAGGCATGTCTGCATGCTGAATCATTTACATCACTACGGTACTCACGTCAGCCCTTATCCCATGACGCCATCTTTGGCTTCTGCAAACCCCGCCCCTTCTTTCTTTCCTATACTCTTCCTTCTTTGCTCTGTTTGTTCCTCTTTGTCCCCACCCTGGAACTGTTCCCAGCTTTTAAAAGTGCTGCTATGTTTTCACAAGCCTTGTTGCTTTCCTGCACCAGGCCAACAAGCTGCCATCTAGAATCGTCCTTCGCTGCTAAAACCGTGGCGTACGGTAGCAAGGGATTTTCAGAAGGGATGAGGCAATGTAGTAAATAAAATCATGACATTTGTCGTCCAGTTAGACTGATAAGTACGATGCGCTCTTGCACCTGGGGCAGAAGCCAGACAGTGGCGGTGATGGCATGAATTTGAAATTTAATCACGCAATACATGATGCATCACATCTTGCCATATTAAGAACACTGCCTTCATGACAGTCCCAATGAAAATGGTTAAAATAGCATGCTCGTAATAGTGGAAATGACATCATATCTTATAAAAGCTTGGTTTTTCCTACTCTCGCATATCATTAGGCGTCTTCTTGAGATCTCTGAGCTCACAGTCTAACGAGCTGGAATTCATAAGAAATAAGGGAAAAGAAAAAAACAAAACACATAAGCCTGACAGGTTAATCCTGTTTCTCACAAAGTCGCTACATGCCCCAGTACACAAGCCTCCTCAGTCTTCTTTTCCTCCAAGTTACGGCACGGAAAAATCCCAAAGCTGGGAGTTCCTGTGCTAGAAGTTATGTATTTCATAAACTGCCAGCTCCACAGCCAGTCTACGAGCCTTATTTTGATCATGAATCAATAAAGATTACTCAGCCCAACATGTTATTCAACCCAAGTCGATAATATTGATCCAAACAGTCGATTTTTTTCCCCCAAACTCAACAGAAAACTTCTAGTCTACTCCGCCGGTGCTGTCATTCTGGAAATCGCATGATGCATTGCTGTGTGCTGACTGGTTGAAAGGTGAGTGATGTTGAATTCGTCTGCAAGAAACCACGCACCAATATTTTAAATGTGAACTGCCAAAATGACTAACAAGAGTGCTCTGAGAGCACAATATCCCCCGCTGGCAACTAGGCCATAACTCTGGTAAAATGTGACTGAAGGGGTGTTCACACGGCAACTTTTACTCCGGTGTAGCACCGGGGCTGCCCCGGTAGAGCGTTCACACGGTACAAAGTTATACCGGTGTAGCCCCTGAAAGCCACTTAAACCGGTGCAAATCTAACCCTGCTCGGGAGGTGGTTTAAAGGCATGAAATTTTCACTTTCTGAGGTTTTTTAACGTTAAAATGAATTCCTCTGACCTTCTTAAGTCACCCCAGTGGCTAGAAATTTCATAATGTGTAAACCAAACTATGCCCAACATTTGAGAATGGCGCGTCAAAACGGCGCGTTGATAAACTCTTCCCTTGCCTACATCAGCAAGGGAGATGATCCCCACGCCCCCCTTCTGGATTCCCACCCACTGTATGGATTGCCCGCCCAGCTCAAAAGTTGCCACCAAACATGGAAGTTGCGCTGTACATGGATGTGACAACACAGAAAGGAGTCTGTTTTTACTGCCGACGGGAGAGCCCCTGAAGACGCAGTGGCTTAATTTTATTTACTCCAATAATACGCCGTTGAGTCTACCTAAGACGGTGTATGTTTGTCGGAAGCATTTTCCTGATGAATGTTTCCACAACTTGGGACAGTACAGGGCAGGTTTTGCACATCAACTGTCACTGAAGCCTGGGTCCGTACCAAGCATCCCTGCCGCATCAGCAACAAACACCGAACAAGTAAGTGTATAACTGTTAAGTTGTTTTGCCGTGTTTTAAAATCGGTGCCACGTTAGCCTTGCAATGGCTACATTAGCTGTGCAGCTAACCGCTTCCTGCAGTTAGCCAGGTACTCTGCGCTACAAAACCAAAAAGCATGCAGCATGCTCTGTTATAATAGCCAATCAAAACAGTTTTTACAAAGACACCCACATTCTTTTTTTTAAGTCACTCGTTCATTTTATTTGTTTGTTTGTTCAGTAAAAACCCAAACATTTGCTGAATTTATTTTATTTCCTCGCGTCGCACCTTAATGACGTCAGCGCGCGGTATTTTTCCCTTCGCGGTTTGTTCCTTCTCTCTCGCCATAGTAAGACACCCACATCCGCTTGTTCCGACCCGCTGGAGGTAGCGTCACAGTGCTGTTAGCCAATCAGAGGTAACACGTTTACATGTCATGAATATTAACGATAAGACCCGCCCCCACCCTCTACCCTTCCCCGCCTCCTGCTTCTCATTAGCAAAACGGCGCACTGGGAAAAGCGCTGAAATGGGGCTTTCTCCCAGGAAGCTATATCTACGTGCCGAGGGTTCATTTCGAGAAAGGCTGTGGATATAACATCCGGAAACCTCCACGAGCCCGTTTAAAGCATCAACAAACCACCATGCCATGGGACCTTTAAGAAATTTACTCCGGAGTAAATGCTAGTTTGCGGGGCAGCACTGATATAAAATGGGGCGTCTGAACGCTACAGGGGTAGACTCGCTACGCGTGAGGAGAGTTGATTACATACGGGCATTGCATAATTTGCATCCTGGTATTTTGCGCTTCCAAAATGGCGAATATCAACAACAACAGAACTGCGTGCCTTCCAGTGTTGCCAGATTGGGCGGTTTTAAGTGCATTTTGGTGGATTTGAACATATTTTGGGCTGGAAAACGTCAGCGGTATCTGGCAACACTGGTGTCTTCATCCACGTTGTTTTCCCGGCGCTTGGTGATGCCATGACAACCGAGAAAAGGAAGTACATTTTCACGCATGCGCATATTTCATTTCCGCATTATTACTATCGTATAGCACGGTCGCAAAAACTGCCGTGTGAACGCAAGTGGGGCTGCACCGGTGCTAACACACTTCTCTCTAGTAAGCAGGTTTGTGACGTGTGAACGCTCCACAACATTTACACCGGTGTAAGATATATCGCAACAAAATACAATCGGTGCAGCATCGATGCAAATATGTGCCGTGTGAACACCCCTTGAATTGAGCGAAATTGCAAGATGCGTATTACCGAAACAAAGAATCCTGCCAAGTTTTGTGAAATTCCTCCAAAAACTGTGAGAGGAGTTGATTTCAGAAGGTGAGCACCCTTCCTGGGACGGACAGACCGATATCACCACGACATAATCCCCCTTCGGGCCTTTCAGCCAGCGGGGGATAAAAATTGTGAGGGAAGTTGATTTCAGAAAGCAAGCACACCTTGATGAAATTGCCCAAGTACAAGTCTGTTAATAATCAAGGCCATAACTCTGGTAAAATTTGCCCAAATTAAACAAAATTTCAATATGCGTATAACTGTCATATAACAAAGCCTTTTGCCAAGTTTGGTGAAATTCCTCCACAAATTGCGAGAGGAATTGGTTTCAGAAGAACGTACACCCTCATGAAATTGTCAAAGTACAAGTTACTTAATCAAGAGTCAAAACTCTGGTCAAATTTTCACAAATTAAATAATCGCAATATGTGTATTATCGTCATATACTGTAACAAGGCCTTTTGCCAAGCTTCGAGAAATTCGTCCAAAAACTGCAAGAGGAGTTGATGTCAGAAGGCGAACATATCTTTGTGAAATTGTGAAAGTACAAGGTTGTTAATCAAGGGTTGTAAACTGTGGTAAAATGCGACTGAATTGAATGAAATTACAATATGCGTATTATCAACATAACACAAAGAATCCTGCCAAGTTTGGTGAAGTTCCTCCAAAAATTGTGAGAGGAGTTGATTTCAGAAGGTGAGCACCCTTCCTTGGACGGATGGACAGACATCGCCACGACATGATCCCCCTTCGGGCCTTTCATCCAGCGGGGGATAAAAACGGGACTAAAAGGCTCAACACACCATGTCATGGTATGGAAGGGTTGGAACTTAAACAAGTAGTACACAAAATCTTAATTTATGTCGCTTGAAATCATTATTCAAGTTTATCTGGGTGCGCTGATTGGGGGACACTGATCGGTAAAACAGCACAGCGTGTAAGGTAAAGGCCAATTTATGCTGACAACCCAGTCCTCGCAGATAGCGTCGCAGACAATGTCTGCGTAGCCCCCCCACCTTCGCAGACGCTCTGCGCGCACCTCCCAAAAATTGTGACCACCGCAGAAGCCTCGCAGACAGCGCCGCAGACAAGAGGGCTCTGATTGGTCCACTCTACATCCGCTGTACACGCACTTCCGCTTCCCTACTTTCCTGGTTTGGTTTGTTTTCACGACCGGCATTTTTAAAAACACGAGCGAAGATGGAGCAGCACGAAGAGCGGTTGATTGAGGAAGTGAGGAAGTACGTACATCTATACGACTCCAGTTCTAGTCATTATAAAAAAAAAAAAGTTCTAGTCATTATAAGTAACCGGAGGATAAACACTCCACTAACCACACCCACCAAGTACTCCTAGCGACTTCGCGCCCCCTTGCGTTGTGCCGGTGAATAACATTGCACACGCCTATTATCCCAGCTCAACAATAAATTACAACTGTCTGCGAAAAGCTATCTGCGAAAGCTTTGTCGCATGAGCATGCAGAGGCCTTAAGATTCACAAACACCGTTCAAGCTTTGGCCAATCAGCACGCAGGAATGCAATCGTGATTTTCAATCATGCCAGCGCCGGCGGAGTAGATTAACTTTTCGGCTCGATTCAGAAAATTGACAGCAGGGGACACCGATACTGATTTGAAGTTGCTGAAATGTTGATTCGGGAACCCTTTATTGTTTTGTGATCAGACGGAGACCGACAGATTGTATGTAGAGTGAAGCGGTCACGAATTACAGCTCTGAGGATTTTTCCATGTCATAACTTGGAGGAAAAGAAGGCCGAGGAGGATGGTGTACTGGGGCATGTAGCGATTGTGGTTTCTCACCATAACGGCGATGATTATCCAAACTATGTAGGATGTTAATTTGACACCTGGGGTGGTGAAAACATGGAATCATTAAGATGACTACTTTAACTGCTTATGAACATCGTTACAGAGCAATTACTGGGCAAAACACGTTATCTGACATGAATCTATTCAGCTGTGCAGTGTGTGTGTGTGTTATGTTCACCATTCACAAGTAAACATTTGGAACCTGAAATATCACCTTGGTGCAAAAAAAAAAAATTGTAATCCATAGGTGAAACCCTTCACTCTGTATGAAAATTAAGATTAGCAAATATAGCAAGCCGGACCTTTCACGGCTGACCTCCAACAGTCCGGATTTAGTCTGTATTGAACAGGCGGGCTTATCATGGTGATCCAGTTCACTGCCAAATGCTGAGCCAGTCAAAACAAATGAGGTTTACAAAGTAAACTCTGGACTAAAGCCCTCAAGCAGTGCAGATAAGAAAAAATCAAGAACTGGGTTTTCTTTGGTCTCAAGATCACAAACAACATAACAGACAAAATAAAATATTGTGGGCGGAAACTGAAGAGAAAAAATATTTAGCTCTCACACACACACACCAGCCTTAAAAGGTGCTGATTGCTCCTCAAACGTCTCACCCCCAGGTCAGACGAGTGAAGACTGAGAAAACACACACAGTGTGGTTGTGAAGTCGTCCTGGAACCTCAAAGGATCAGAGACCTTCAACTTTAACACAATGTTTACAATTCGAAGGCACTGGCCTTAATGAAACCTAGTCTGGCATTAAATGCTAAATCAGTCAGTCATGAAATTAAAACAGGAGGAAGGCACGTAGGGGAGAGGAGGATGAAGTGACATCTTCCTGCTCTACTGCGGACACGAAATTAACCCATCTTCTAACAGGCTAACGGGGAGTCTGAAGTACTGGCTATAATCGATACGATCTGGAAAAGGTCTTTACAGGGCAAAAGGTGGGCATATACCTCATCAAAGGGGCATCGTGTGTGTGTGTGTGAGAGAGAGAAATAAAGTGAAGTGAATCTCCATGGAAAACAAATACCGATTCGTTAATTGAAAGTGCTCAACCAAGTATTTAACCAAATCACAAGCGTTAAGGGTCCAGGGTGAAAAGTTATGGTTATGTTTATATATATATATATATATATATATATATATATATATATATATATATATATATATGAGTGTGTGTAGTGGGATTTATGAAGAAAGGAGGAGAAGAAGAGAGGAGGAGAACAAGGAAGAGGAGGAAGAGAAGACAGGAAGAAAAGGAGAAAAAGAACAAGGAGGAAGAGGAGAAGAACAAGGAGGAGGAGATGACAAAGAAAGGGGAGAAGACAGGAAAAAACGACAAAGAAGGGGAGAAGAGATGAGAACAAGGAGGAGGAGGAGAAAAAGAACAAGGAGGAAGAGGAGAAGAACAAGGAGGAGGAGATGACAAAGAAAGGGGCGGAGAGAGGAAAAGACGACAAACAAGGGGAGAAGAGAGGAGGAGAACAAGGAGGAGGACAGGAAGAGAAGGAGAAAAAGAACAAGGAGGAAGAGAAGATGAAGAACAAGGAGGAGGAGATGACAAAGAAAGGGGAGAAGAGAGTAGAAGACGACAAAGAAGGGGAAGGGGAGAAGAGAGGAGGAGAATAAGGAGGAGGAGATGACAAAGAAAGGGGAGAAGAGAGGAGAAGACGACGAAGAAGAGGAAGGGGAGAAGAGAGGAGGAGAACAAGGAGGAGGAGATGACAAAGAAAGGGGAGAAGAGAGGAGAAGACAATGAAGAAGGGGAAGGGGAGAAGAGAGGAGGAGAACAAGGAGGAGGAGGAGGAGGAAGAGAAGACAGGAAGAGAAGGAGAAAAAGAACAAGGAGGCAGAGGAGAAGACAAAAAAGGAGAAGAGGAGGAGAAGACAAAGAAAGGGGAGAAGAGAGGAGAAGAACGAGGAGGAGATTACAAAGAAAGGGGAGGAGAGAGGAAAAGACAACAAAGAAGGGGAGAAGAGAGGAGGAGAACAAGGAGGAGGAGGAAGACAGGAAGAGAAGGAGAAAAAGAACAGGGAGGAAGAGAAGACAAAAAAGGAGAAGAAGAAGAACAAGGAGGAGGAGATGACAAAGAAAGGGGAGAAGAGAGGAGAAGACGACGAAGAAGGGGAAGGGGAGAAGAGAGGAGGAGAACAAGGAGGAGGAGGAGGAAGAGAAGACAGGAAGAGAAGGAGAAAAAGAACAAGGAGGAAGAGGAGAAGGAGAAGACAAAGAAAGGGGAGAAGAGAGGAGAAGAACGAGGAGGAGAAGACAACGACAAAGAAGGGGAAGAAGAGAGGAGGAGAAGAAGGAGAAACTTGCTCCTGGGTGGAAGATTTCCCAGAAGCATTGCGCTGGCGTAACAGTATTTATTCATTCGTACTGAACAGAGATATTCAAGCAGGCTTTGGAGAAACTGAATGCTTCTGGTGATTCTGTAATTAAACGCTCAGACAGTACTGGACTGCGAATAAAGTAAAACACAAATGTTTGTTCTCATGAAGACTGTGGAGCTGAGAAATATAGAGCTTGGTGAACGATACAGGATGCACGAAACCAATGAGGGGAAAAATACACAAGCTCAAAATCCCCGTGTATTGCCTTGTCTTCTGTATTTGCCTGAAAAAACTGACATTTCTCGGCTGGCAGGATTGGAGCCCGGGGTGGTGATCATCCGCTGTTGTAGGTTACCCTCTTCCAAGTTTGACACGTTTTTCCATTCCAAGATGCTTTTCTGCTCAGCATGGCTGCAAACACTGATTTGCTCTAATCAGTCAGGTCAGGTCAGGTCAGGTCATTCTCCTCTGACCTTCCTCGTCATCAACAAGGCGCTTCCACCTGCAGAACTGCCACTGAACCGGAGGTTCTGCTTCTCGTCTGTTTGCGTTTACAGACAGGTGGGTCAGTCCATGAAATGATGTTACTTTTCATTGGTCCGGGATTACATAATCATTTCATCTTTAATTTCCATGATTTAAAGAAATATTTAGCAGATTATCCATAAATATTGTTTGAAGAAATAAAATTAAAAAAAAATGAAGTTTTCTTTTGAAATAAAGAAACGTGAAACATTTTCTTCCCCCGTGACTGGACACGGATGACACGTTTTTTGTGACATGGAATATTTGCTGACTTTGAGATTAAATAAACCTTCATTACTTTCTGAGAATTTCAATAAAATTAGTTTCATGGTACTTGCAATTTAGTTTTACACTCACATAATAAAGTTAAGAAGGTTCTATAAACTATTTAGCTTCGAATTCATCCACTAAAAATAGGTTGTGAACGTAACATTGTGGTGTCCTACCGTGTTACGTCAGAAACCAGGCTTATAAAAAATGATAAAACGAGTTGAAATCATGATTGATGTTTTTAATATAAAGAAGAATATACTATAAAACGATGTAGGTAGAAAGAAATTTAAACAAACGGCAATAAAAGAAATTATCAATGTTTTTTCTCACATCCTAACTTGGCGTCCACTCACTTCCTGGTTCGTTCACAACCTGCGAGACCTATTTACTCACTCTAGGTCAGCTGAACTGACGCGAGAGAACTTCTCGCGGGATCTCACACACCACAACACGTGCTCTAGAGAAGTGCAGATACAAGTGTGACTAAGTAAAGTAATGAATTCAATAATCTCATTCACCCCATATAGGATGAAACTGTTTCCTGTTAATGACTGTTGTTATTGTTCAAATCTTAGAGATTTTATGAAGTTTGTGAAATACTGGTATTTCATATTTTCAGTGTTTATGATGTTGAACTAATATTTCTAATGAATTCTTATTCAGTGTTCATGTTTAAAGTAAGCAAATAAAAGCAAAAAATTAATCTCATCTCATTATCTGTAGCCGCTTTATCCTTCTACAGGGTCGCAGGCAAGCTGGAGCCTATCCCAGCTGACTACGGGCGAAAGGCGGGGTACACCCTGGACAAGTCGCCAGGTCAACACAGGGCTGACACATAGACACAGACAACCATTCACACTCACGGTCAATTTAGAGTCACCAGTTAACCTAACCTGCATGTCTTTGGACTGTGGGGGAAACCGGAGCACCCGGAGGAAACCCACGCGGACACGGGGAGAACATGCAAACTCCACACAGAAAGGCCCTCGCCAGCCATGGGGCTCGAACCCAGGACCTTCTTGCTGTGAGGCGACAGCGCTAACCACTACACCACCGTGCCGCCAAGCAAAAAATTGATTTTATCAATATTTTTCCTTTATTTTTAAAAGCTTGTTCGTGTCCTTGTTACATTAGCAACTGGGTAAATATTTATGGATTTTATCATACATTGTAGAGCAGGAGTTATCTTAACAACTATGTTATATTTTCTTATATGGTCAACGCTTCATGGAAATAAAAGTTGTTTTCAGTTGTAAATTGTTTTAAGTGACTCCCTCTATGTCACATTTTGGTAACCCCATTTCATGGACTGACCCAGGTAGAAGCAGCTCGTTCCACTGCTAACTGAATTCAAGTTATCCAAAAGGAAGCACTGCCAAACACTATGCGTACAAATACTCTGAATAAACAAATCGAAGTATGCATTAACAATTCTCACAGAGTTTAAATGATGACGGAATTCAACAAAACGCGTGGCTGAGTAAACCAGCCGTTCTCAAATGAAATACAGTGGTGGGCAAAAGTTTACATACCCCAACAGAATGTTTCGTTTCTTGCCTATTTCTAAGAGAAATTGAATGATACCGTATTGGCCCGAATATAAGACGACCCTGAATGTTAGACGACCCCCCCTTTTCCAAGTTCATCTTTGGGGAAAAAGTTTTTTGAAGACCAAATGTTGATTCATATAACTCGTATTTATTTCAAAATTCTGTTTAAAATTAGAGGCTTTTGTTTTTCACATTTAAATAGAGGTCATTTCAGTCTCATTTCCGTGAACACTTTTCATAGAAGTAAAAAAAAGAGGCTAAACTGCAGACTACTAGACAAGCCAAATTAAAACATTTAAATTGCATTAATTCAACAAATTTGTCAGGTTTAGATTGAAAGTTCATAAACTTCAGAATGTCAATGCATTAACTTCCCATAGCCTACGGGTATATGGAATACATTTGCAGAACAGTGCAAATGCTTTAAACAATACATTAAGGTTTACAATAATAAACAACTGAAACAATGGAAAGGGTAGTTTGCTAAATTACAGCTACTCAGCACAGAGATCCGCAGCCTCACTTTGCTCACTCTCACTGTCCTCACTTTCACTGTCCTCACTTTCACTTTTGTTTTTGGCGGCATTTTGTCTAGTCCGCGAATTTAAGACTACCCCCCCTTTTTAAGAGCTATTTTTTACAACAAAAACACCGTCTTATATTCGAGCCAATACGGTAATACACAAAAACCTTTATTTCACTTGTGGTTAATGGTTGGCTGAAGTTATTTACTGCATTCATTACTGCGTGTACTCTTTGAAAACCATGAAAACAACAAAAACTACCTAAATGACCCTGATCAAAAGTTTACATACCCCTGTGAATTGGCCTGAAAACCTGTACACAATTTGACAAACAGGACTGAATGGCAATTAAAGGCAACTACCTTCACCTGTGATCCGTTTTCTTCTAATTAGTGGGTGAAAATAAAAGCCAGTAAATTGCTGGACTTTTGAGAGAACCTTTCATCCCTCATCCAGTGCTGCGCGTCATCTTTGAGATTGAGCCATGGGAAAATCGAAGGAATTGTCAAAAGGTAGTTGAGCTTTATAAATCAGGGAAGGGATATAAGAAAATATCAAAGCAATTAAAAATGTCAGTCAGCACTGTTCAAACAATAATCAAGAAGTGGAAAGTCAGGGGCTCTGTCGACACCAAAGCCCGTTCAGGTAGACCAAGAAAAATTTCACCCACCACTGCTAGAAGAATTGTGCGTGATGTAAAGAAGAAGCCCCAAATAACATCTGGTGAACTTCGAGATTCTCTGAAACAAGTTGATGTGGATGTTTCAAAGAGTACAATTAGGAGACTCTTGAGAAGAAATGGGCTGCATGGGAGAGTTGCCAGAAGAAAGCCCGTCTACGATATGCCAGACTGCACAGAGATGCACCCCAAACCTTCTGGCAAAAAGTTGTGTGGAGTGATAAGACCAAAATTGAACTTTTTGGGCACGACACTAAACGCTACATCTGGCGAGGAATCAACAAGGCCTATGACAAAGTACACCATTCCCACAGTAAAACATGGTGGTGGATCTCTGATGTTTTGGGGATGTGTGAACGACAAAGGCACTGGAAATTTGGTAAGAGTTGATGGCAGGATGAATGCAGTCACTTATCAAAAAACACTGGAGGAAAATCTACACGCCTCAGCCCGGAAGCTGCGCACAGGACGAACTTGGACATTCCAGCACGACAATGATCCAAAACACAAGGCTAAATCAACTTGTCAGTGGCTACAACAGCATAAAGTGAAGGTCTTAAGGCCAATTTATGCTGACAACCCAGTCCTCGCAGATAGCGTCGCAGACAGCGTCTGCGTAGCCCCCCCACCTTCGCAGACGCTCTGCGCGCACCTCCCAAAAATTGTGACCACCGCAGAAGCCTCGCAGACAAGAGGGCTCTGATTGGTCCACTCTACATCCGCTGTACACGCACTTCCGCTTTCCTGGTTTGGTTTGTTTTCACGACCGGCATTTTTAAAAACACGAGCGAAGATGGAGCAGCACGAAGAGTGGTTGATTGAGGAAGTACGGACATCTACTGTATACGACTCCAGTTCTAGACATTATAAAAAAAAAAAAAAAAAGTTCTAGTCATTATAAGTAACCGGAGGATAAACACTCCACTAACCACACCCACCAACTACTCCTAGCGACTTCGCGCCCCCTTGCGTTGTGGCGGTGAATAACATCGCGCACGCCTATACTCCCTGCTCAACGATAAATTACAACTGTCTGCGAAAAGCTATCTGCGAAAGCCTTGTCGCAAGAGCATGCAGAGGCCTTTAGAGTGGCCATCTCAGTCTCCTGACCTCAACATTATTGAGCCACTCTGGGGAGACCTCAAACGTGCAGTCTATGCAAGACAGCCCCAGACTTTACAGGAACTGGAGGCTTTTTGCCAAGAAGAATGGGCAGCTTTACCATCTGAAAAGATAAAGAGACTCATTGACAACTATCACAAAAGACTTCAAGCTGTTATTGATGTTAAAGGGGGAAATACACAGTATTAAGAACTGGGGTACGTAAACTTTTGATCAGGGTCATTTGTGTAGTTTTTTTGTCGTCATAATGGTTTAAAAAGAGTTGACATTTTCTTGACAATAAACGGCTTCAGCCAACCATTAACCGCGAGTGAAATCAAGGTTTTTGTGTATCATCATTCAATTTCTCTTAGAAATAGCCAAGAAACGAAACATTCTGTTGGGGTATGTAAACTTTTGCCCACCACTGTACCTAGACGGCGTCTTAAACACTAAAAGCGCTTTTAAGACATGCTCCGAGTTGATCATGTGCATAAAACGATACCTCGGCGTACCTCGGAGTTAAAGTGAAACAGCAGCTCCTGTCACAGGTCCGTGAGGACGCAGTGCTTTTGAAGAGCTACCCCTTTGCGTGCAGCGCAGCCTGGACTTCGTGACAAGAAGCCAGGCATTACTACTGAGCTCGAGTGCATACTCACGCACAAGCAAGTCACACTGTCGAAAACAGACTCCTGTGATGACGTACGAGTCTCTCTGCCCGATTCCAGATCGAAATCTGGGTCATTTCATGTCAGAGAGGGTTTTCTGGGACCATTTACTAAAAAAAAAAAAAAAAAAATCATGTGACTACAGCTGTGCTTTGGGAGGATTGTTAGCTAAATGGAAAAACCTCGTTCAGTCCCAGTGAGGAAAATGAGATTCGTGAACTATTCTAAACCTTGTTAAAGCGCTGGATGATCTCAATATTTTCTGTCAATTATCTGTATTGTTAGCTGATAATGGGAAATCTACTGTTTAATCTACTATTAACTGCTCCAGCGAGTGATTACACGAGATGCTCAAAAACCTATTTTTGCTTCATCCTTTCTGTAGTTTAAACAGCTCTTCTTTTCATAAATGTTAATATGATAATTAAGGTTTTCATCGTAAGGCGACACGGTTTTGCTAGCGAAGCTAATTATCAGGATGCGCACTGTAATCACAATACGATAAGTGCAGAACAAAACACTTCAGAGCATGCTGCTATCGGAAAAATAAATCAACAGCAGGGAGGTGTAATGAAGTCGAGGTACGGCATGTCCTATTCGTCGTTCAAAAGTTTGGGGTCGCCCAGACAATTTTGTGTTTTCCATGAAAAGTCACACTTTTATTTACCACCATAAGTTGTAAAATGAATAGAAAATATAGTCGAGACATTTTTCTGGCCATTTTGAGCATTTAATCGACCCCACAAATGTGATGCTCCGGAAACTCAATCTGCTCAAAGGAAGGTCAGTTTTATAGCTTCTCTAAAGAGCTAAACTGTTTTCAGCTGTGCTAACATGATTGTACAAGGGTTTTCTAATCATCTATCGAGTTGTGTTGTCCCAAGGGGCGGCATCCCTCAGGGGACGAAGTTGGCTCCCCTGTTGTTTGCAGTCTTAGTTAACCCATTGACGCCTGAAACGCCTGCAAAAAAACGTCTGCAAATGCCTAAGCCAGTTTTTAGAAAAGGTCCCCATCTGCCTGAGGGTTTTCTGAAATAAAAATAATAATTAATTGAAAACGCCTATGAAAAATTCAATATCTCAGCCTCTGAAGCACATAAAGACATGAAATAAGTTGCATTTAAAAGATAAAATTCTCTGCTTTTATTGGATCATGCTCATTCAGCATTAACACTAACACATTTTTATAAAAAAAAAAAACAAATCTGGCATGTGTCTTGAAAATAATGACAAATCAACAATGCTGCGTTATGCAACAACCGGCGCTAGGGGCAATGTTGCGCGACGCAGCATCCGACATCAATGGGTTAACAATCCGGTTAGTGATTGGAAAACAAGGGTAAAATATGTAGATGACCTTTCCATACTTGAAATTATTCCTAGATGTTCGACCCGCTTGCTGCCCTTGGTTGCAAGGGATATCTGTACATATGCTTGTAGTCATGGAATGAGGTTGAATCCTACCAAATGTAAAGAACTGTGCATAGACTTTTTACAGTCCAAGCCCTCTTACCCACCTCCCTTGCAAATGTCAGGTCAAGTTATTGAGCAAGTATCTTCCTATAAGTGGCTTGGTGTTTACATTTCAGACAATTTGCCATGGGTTACCCACTGTGAATTTATTGTAAAGAGAGCTCGGAAACGCCTATATGCCTTGCGCGTGTTGAAGAAATCTGGTGTTTCATCATCTGACCTTATTCAAGCTTATTGTAGCCTGGTTAGGCCCACCCTAGAATATGCATCTCCTGTTTGGGCTGGGCTACCAGCCTGTCAAGGTCGGATGGTGGAGGGCATTCAGAGGGCTGCACTTAAAATTATTTTTTCCCGAGCGATCATATGAGTCGGCACTCGCGGGTTGTGGTTTGTCTATGCTGGCAGCGCGCCGCGACGAGGCTTGCAGGAAATTTATTGCCAACATCAGGGAGTCTGGTTTCCTAGCACACATGTTACCACAGCCCGTGAGTGTCGCTCATGGCTACGGTCTGAGGTCTGGTCTGTTCCGCGCTGACTATCGTGTAGCGAGGACCGACCGACTCAGCAACTTTGTGACCTACAAGTTCAGTAGGGACTAAATATGTTTTTTCTGTGTGTTTTATTGTACTGTATTAGTATTTGCTCTCCCTTGTAATTTAGTGGTAACACTACTAAAGGGCTAAGGGGCCGTTCACAATCATCAACATTTTCATGAGCGTACAAAACGTACACTGGGGGGGAGGGGGTTAATCAGCCGTGTACGCTTTTAAAATAGTTATAAAAATGTCGATCCCTCTTTGTATCAACGGCTATACCTCCTTGTATTGACGGCTCTTGATCCGTGGCTATCTCAAGAGAAGATCGTCAATACAGCCCTATCTCACTCCAATGGCTCCAATTGCCGTGTTTGTACACAGCATGAATGCACAATACAGACGTTCCCTGGGCGTCCGACGGTGGCGCTGGCTGATACACACGTTCTGACGTTGCAGAACAATGGCGTCCCAGTGTGAGTGGTTCAATGAGCTGGAGATTTATGTGAAAAATAGGCCAGACACAATACATCGGTCCCCGAACAATGAATACTGCCACTTCATCAATGTGTTCCATTTCGTCAACCACAATTTAAAACGGTCTGAGGCAGTCAGCGCCGGACAAAACCTTTGGAAAAGGTTGAAAACTGATGGTCTGAATGCCGGCCGATGTGCACTGTATCAACAAGGTCGTGAAAGGATGGAAAAACTCAAAGTGCGGCCAAAGAAAACTATTGTGGACCTGTTTCAAAAGGTTAGTTTGACTTTTCTTTGCTTCTGAGGGTAATTTTGGAAGGCTGGCCACGTCAGTGTGGAAAGCTACTGCGTGTAGCTAGGCTGTAGCTAGTAGAGATGCGCGGATGGCGGTTGCAGCCGCGGAGTCCGCAGATAATCCGCGGATCGGGCGGGTGAACTAGCGAAAGTTCCTGTGGTTTCTATTTTTTTGTAAATAAACAAGATCTTTTTTTTAATACAGAAAAATCAACATTTTATTTCGTACACTTTGGGAAGGGGGTGGTTAAAAAGTGTACATTCTGTACACTCATTAAAATGTTGACAATTGTGAACGGCCCCTAAATAAACTGATCATTCATTCGTTCATTAGCCTTCTGAGGCAATGAGCAAACACATTGTACCATTAGAACACTGGAGTGATAGTTGCTGGAAATGGGCCTCTATACACCTATGTAGATATTGCACCAAAAACCAGACGACATTTGCAGCTAGAATAGTCATTTACCACATTAGCAATGTATAGAGTGGATTTCTGATTAGTTTAAAGTGATCTTCATTGAAAAGAACAGTGCTTTTCTTTCAGAAATAAGGACATTTCAAAGGGACCCCAAACTTTTGAACGGTAGTGTATATATATCACAGCAATTTGGCAGCAATGAAGTCGACGCTGAGACTTCGTCGTTCTTTCGTACGTTTCTGACGCTGGAGCCAAACCCGAGTTTACAGCTAAAGAAGTCAGTCTTAAGGGAACCAATTCATTAAACGTTCAAGTGTTTCGGGATTGGACTGTAAAGATGTCGTGTAATTGTGTATGAAGCGAGGCTGAATGCAAATGAGGAGCGATGGCTCAGCAGGCCATCAATCGCTTTATGAATCCATCAATCTACCAACCAAATACTACTTCAGTAACGCCATCTTCAGCTGCTAATGCTGATTCTTTTCAATCAGGCGCTGATTTAGTACATTAACTCACCAGCACACACTTAATCAGAGCATCTGCAGCCTCTCAGTACAGTGGTGTTCTAATCAGCACAGAAGTGACCGGAAAAAAAAAAATAGAGCAGAGAGAGCGAGAGCGCCCCATTCATCCTTGAAGTCGATTTTCATTACAGTAATGTTCATTTGGCCTGGGAGAACGGGCATCAAGGCAGACAGATAACACAGAGGGCAAGAACTGATACTAATCTGAGCAAAGAGCACAGATGCGACAATGGAATCTTTAACCATTGTGTTCTGTTCAGGTCAAAACGACCCATTTTTACTTCAAGTGAAGCCATAGTCGGTTCTTTTCTCCAACATGAAACTTTATGAGCTTTGACGGATTTTCTCGCTCCACTACACAGGGTTCTCCAGAAAATCTGAAGTAGCTGGCTGAAAGAAAAAAAAAAAATAGTAGTACGTGGCTCTGGAATTTGCAGCGGTGCACCCAAGCTATGCTAATGCTAGGGGGGTACATGCTCCCCCTCCCAGGAAAAACTTGAAATTTACATACCTTCTGGTGCATTCTTAGCTAATAAATTACTAACCATTTCCCTGTGAAATGCTTGCAAAATACGTACGAAATTTCCCTCCAGCTTTCTCAGTTTGTAGTACGCTGCCTGGCTCTGTAACATAACTACATATGCTATGGCATGGTCAGGTGGTCCGGCTCAGCCAATCGGAGTGTGAGAATCGATCAACAAATGTGGCGTCACTTCCGGTCATACAAGACAATTTTGTGGTGAAATAATTGGATTTGCAGCAAATTATGGGCAGCAGAGATGATATAAAAAAAAAAAAAAAAATCACGTGAACACAAAGGCAAGTTGTTGTTTTTTTCCAGGACCGAGTAGCCGACGCAGACTCTCTGTGTAAGCGGAGAAAACCACCGGTCGCCGGCGCTTGTGGACATCTCTTGCCCCTTTTCCTCCAAAGCAGTTCCAGGGCTGGTTCGGGGCCAGTGCTTAGTTTGGAACCGGGTTGTGAACCAGCACCGGCCCCGAACCAGCCCTGGAACTGATTTGATGGAAAAGGGGTATCTGACTACACATGAACAATTACTTAGGGATTAAACCGAATGACCTTTTTGGTGCATCTGCTGTACCACAGCTCCATATTTCTATTGCACAGGTAACGTTCAGGTTATTCTCATCCAAGAATCAAAGAGTACAGCAAGCAGTGAAATATCAGTATCAACTGACAAACTGTGTGTACGTTTTTTTTCTTTTTAACAAAAAATTATACTAAGCAGTGAGTTTACTCTATATTACATTACCTCCATGTATCATTTATACCCATACTCGATTTACACACGTCCAAGTAGGAGGATCCCAAAGCAAGTGGTTTTGTTTATCCATCTTACCCAGTGACTGATGCCCCTTTTCCACCAAAGCAGTTCCAGGGCTGGTTCGGGGCCAGTGCTTAGTTTGGAACCAGGTTTTCTGTTTCCACTGACAAAGAACTGGCTCTGGGTCCAGAAAAACCGGTTCCAGGCTAGCACCAACTCTCTGCTGGGCCAGAGGAAAGAACCACTTACGTCAGCGGGGGGCGGAGTTGTTAAGACCAACAACAATAGCAAGACCGCGAAAGGTCGCCATTTTTAAGCGACAAGAAGCAGCAGCTGTACAAACGCCAAGTCATCCATTATTATTATTGTTGTTGTTGCTTCGATGTTCGCGCCAAGGTTTATGCAAACGTAGCGACGTAATGACGTATACAGCGACGTAATGACGTGGCTCCGCTTAGCACCCCGAGTTATGGAAAAGCAAACTGGTTCTCAGCTGGCTCGCAAGTTGAACAAGTTGTGAACCAGCACCAGCCCCGAACCAGCCCTGGAACTGATTTGGTGGAAAAGGGGTACGAGTGTAATGTCTCTTTAAAAGAAGGGGGAGGGGGGAAAGCACCAACAGTCCATTTTCCATGTCACTTTTCTCATCTAAACTGTCCATTTACAGTGGCTAATTCAAACAGTTAGTTTTCTCCTGTGCTGATATCTGCACATTTCCCCCTCCAGAAATTAGTCTTTAAAATGTTACTTAAATAATATTGGCTAGTATATCAGATATATTCCATTCAGCTAGCGTGATACTGAATGAGTCAAAGATATATATGATATGATATACGTACCACAAAAAAAAAAGCCAGTCAATATCATCATACATACACTTTTCCAGTTTTTCAATGTCCGTTGGTATGTTTTTCTCTTGTAAATATGCATAAAGAATGAAGTAGTTTTGGTAGCCTTTCAGGTGTTCAACGCATCTTTCTCTTTCCTGGTGAACAAAGAAATGCTGCTGCGCATGCGCAGCAGAAAACTCTCTCATTGAATATTCACATCAGCTCCGACATGTGGCGTCATGTTGTCTTAACCGCCATGTAATATCGTAAACCATATTCAACGCTCATTCTCTATTGGGTAGAATGACGTAATACACGTAGGATAAGTGATATGCTAATAATACTGCATGCTATCAAACCAAATGAATGGAACCCACTAGAAGGGAATAGAACGCGGGTTTTTATTCCATCAAAAAAAAAAAAAAAAAAAGTGTCCTGTATGTATAATAATCTACTACACTACCGTTCAAAAGTTTGGGGTCACCCAGACAATTTTGTGTTTTCCATGAAAAGTCACACTTTTATCTTGGCACTTTTATGGATAGTAAACTAATTTTTAAAGAAAACAGATTTTATTTTTAAAAAGTGCTCGCAACGTCTTTACCTACTCCGTAGACTCAAAAACTTTGGTGTGAACAAGGACATCCTACAAACAGTGTATAAAAACCTTGTTGAAACCATTCTATCATTTAAGGCCCGGTCCCACTGGCCGATGGACACAAAACGTATGCAAAAAGGACACAGCGGACGAGCAAAATTTCGGGGGTGGCTCTATCCGTTTTCATCCGCTCCAGAAATGGACAAAATTGGCGAAAATTTGCGAAAACAGAACGGAAAAGAACGGACGTGGGTAGTATATAGCGGGGATGTTAAACGCATGTTCATAGGAAGCCTAGCGGATGAAAGCGGATGGAAGTGGATGACAGCTCCGAAGGGGTTACCGGTGATAACTGAGAAGCGGACGCATAGCAGAAAGAGCGGATGCATAGCGGATGAAGGGGATGCATCACGTACGCCTAACGGAAACAAAGGGGATGTTGCGCGGATGTATATCGGATGCAGACCGTTCACTGCGCATGCGGGGGGTATGAATTGCGTCTGCTCCGCGGATATAAAGGGATGCAGCACGCACGCCATCAGCATAAAGCGGAAAGACGTGCTGGCGGCTACATCGATACATCTCTACTACTAGATGATTTTCTCCCCCTTTTTATACAAAATATCGATTGTCCGCTAGGTGTCCTTCTACATACTCTAGACATACTCCAGACATCCTAAATATACGAGATACATCCCAGATATAAACGCTTTGTCCGTTTTGAATACTTTATATACGAGATGCATACGCTTACATCCTTTCTATTTCCGTGCTACTAACGATGAATAGACGTTTCATGTACCTTATCTTTCCTCCCTCTTTCCGTTTTCAGCTGCAGCGGATGTGAGTTGCGAGGATGCCCAGAGGATGCAGAGAGGATACAGCAGACGTTTAACGGATGATGACGGACATAGAACGTTTGTTGCTCGTACATGTCGCAGATTTACATCCTACACGGCGGAAAGTTCATCCGTTCTAAAAGTTTTGTGCAGCTCAAAACTTTTTGCGCGGATGAAATCACAGTGGACGGATGCTCGATGGATAGAGCGTATGAAGCACGTATGCAATGAGTACACAACGGATGCATAGCGTTTTCCAACGGATGGCACAGATTTTTTTTACGTTTTACATCCTCTTTGCATCCGTAAGTGCAGTGGGACCGGGCCTTTAAAGGCGTCGCGCAGTGGCGATAAAAGTCGCATTACTCTGCACCAGAATGCTTTCGAGATTCGAAATTAATTGACCGTCGGTTTTTCAAAAGCTTCCCGCAGTTGTAATCGGTCCTTATTTGGTCATGCCCATCACTTGAAATTTCCCGCGTTCGCAGCGCCCCCTCTCGGTCAATGGAACAGCTGCGTGACGTCATACCAGTAACCACTCGGTGCAGTTGCAACGGCGGACACACCAGAAAATAGGAGCGATGCTGAGGAAATTAGCTTTGATTTTACCGATACAGAAGAAGAAAATGGCCCACAAGTAGAGATTTTGACAGCTGAATGTCCTGGTGGTATCCAGCCTTACAGATTTGAACCTGAGCGCTCATCTTCAGAAGAAAATGAGGACAGTTCTGACGACGGTTCTGACGACGACAGAAACGAAGACGAGAATGAAGAAGACCGGCGACTTGAAGACTTGTTTTGGTTGGTTTCTCTGGACTAAATCACTACTTGTGTGTATTTTTAAAGACCATTTTCACTTGAATTAGAATGCTGTGTGATTAATCTATGATTATGTGTAATACTGATAGCTGTAGGGGGTGAAAGTATAGCTAGAAAGATTGAATTCTAGCAACTTGACAGCTTGCGATCTCGCGAAATGCAGTGGGCCTTCGGATACGGTAGACCCCTTGATATTCCAGTTTTCATCGTTTTCCTTTTATTGCGGTTGATTTTAACTTGATATTCAGTATGTTATAGGCTGGGAGTATTGAGCTTTGTATTGTATTGTTTAGTAAACGTACAATCGTCAGTAATAAGTGATAATTATTAGTTAAAGGCAGCTCTGTGGCATAAATCTTTCAATTAATCTTCTGTCATCCATTTGCTAAAATTATGTGCCACATATGTTATCAAGACAACACTTCATGTGACAAAGATATGACAAATACATAAATGTATGAAAATCATTTTGTACAATTAACGATTGATACATAGAAACACTTAAAACATGTGTTTTTAAAAAAAATATTTTTTTTCTATCAATACCTAGCCATGACCTTGAAATCAGATCCATTGATAACAACAGTCACAAATAGTGTTCAGTGTTCGTTGTTACAGCCGAACACAATACACCGATTAGGCATTTTGTATCACAGAATATTAATACATCATTTCATAGTGTTTTGAGTGTTCAAAACTATCCACAAACTGAATAAATCCACAAAGTAAACAACTCTGGTAAACGCACGCTATAGAGAAAACATGGCGACAGGCCAGCATCACCCAAGGGAGGTTACTGGTATGACGTCACACATAAGTTGACCTAGTTAACGGCTGGCTGCCTAAATTTGGCTGTGCGCGTCGACTTTAAATGCTTGTAGCGGGCGCATCGTGACACTGAGATCGCGGGAAACCGAGGGGCTTGAATAACCCACCAAACCCGACATTTTGACACGTGATATACCCTGATTGCTGAAATTACCGCACGATGCCTTTAATATGATCATGTGGTATGGTAACTTGAACATGCAGAGAAAAAACAAGCTACAGAGAATAGTGAATATGGCTACAAAGATAATAGGAAAGCCACAAAAGCACTTAAGTATAATGTATGATGAACAGATTTTAAATAAAACCAGGAAAATCATAAATGATCTTTCCCACCCGCTCCACTGTGAATTCCAGCTTCTACCCTCTGGGAGGCGTTTTAGGCCGAATCCCATTTCACCCCTTGGCCCTACCCCTTGGCCCTTCCCCTCCATTTTGCGCGTTCACGTGAAGGGGTAGGGGTATCCCAATCCCAGTTAACGCGGAGGGGTAGGGGAAGGGGGAGGGCTTCTGTACCCCTCCAAACGGAGATTTTCCTGGAGCTGACTCCGAACGAAGGGGTTTGAGTGATTTCCCACAATGCCATGCGGATTTCAGCGAGATTTCATGCGGATTTCAGAAAGATGGCGGTTCCCACGGCGAAAGATTGTCATAAATGTATTTTCTCCATTATTTACGTGTTTTAAGTTGTTATCCAGAGGAAACACGCCGCTTGATTCGCTTTCGAGCTGAGAATGAGCAGCGATTTCTGAAATCCAAGCTGCTGCTAAAAAGCTTTGGGAGTGAGTATTGTTTTCGGTTGCTTGACTGCGTACGTTTTGTTCTGTTATTCTCGCTTTTATTGTTTACATGAGTGTTCTGACACCTCATTCTGTCGGATGTGGTGCACGAAGCGCCAAAGATATCCCATTCAGTGGTGTTAGTTAACAAATCACACCCTGCCAGCAGAGATTTCTGGTTCTGCCTCTGGCTCTGACTGTAGCGGCTGGTCGCAGCCAGTGACGCATTTGGTCGCGTTTTGCTAACGTAAACGCTGACGGAGGTACGCGATGACGTATGCGATCGTTGAAGGGCTATCCCAATACGTAGGGGTTGAATTTCAAGCCCTATCCCTTGTAGCTCACCAAGGGGAAGGGGGAGGGGAAGGGGTAGAAATTAGAATTGGGATTGGGCCTTAGAGTGCCCAACGCTAATAAGAACATCTTTAAAAACTCCTTCGTCCCAAAAGGAACAAGGGCGATAAATAATACAGGGATTCTTACTTGATTCACCCCAGTTCTTTTTATTGGTCCGATTACTTATTTATTATTATCTATGATATTTATTACTTTTCAGCTATTTCATTCTTTTAAACACTCTTTTGAGTGCTAATTTTTATAATAACTTAGTTTTCTCTTCTTCTGTTTTTACAAAATGCACGGCTTGAATGCTTGATTTGTGTATTGTGATTTTAATGTTTAATTGTTTAAATGTTTGTGGTGAAACTGAAGACAAATTTCCACATTGTGGACAATAAAGTATTCGTATTTACCACCATAAGTTGTAAAATGAATAGAAAATATCGTCGAGACATTTTTCTGGCCGTTTTGAGCATTTAATCGACCCCACAAATGTGATGCTCCAGAAACTCAGACCCCGTCCACACGTAGCCGGGTATCTGCTAAATCGAAGATATTTTTCTACGTTTTGGCCTGTCATCCACATGAAAACACATCAAAAACGAATATCTAAAAAAACTCCGGGCAAAGTGAAGATTTTTGAAAACTCCGTGTATGCCTTTTCGTGTAGACAGAGATAACCGGAGGTTTGCGTTTTAGAACGTCACAATCTGCGCCAAAAAAATGACAACAAATCTGCCCTGACGTCAAACGTGCGACCTTTGTTTACTGCAGAGGCCAGATTAAGCATGGACTTAAGCTAGCCGCACACCACGGCGATCCACGCGGTACCGAACCGACCCATTTCAGAGCCGACTCCCGACAGGGCACGCACATATCCCCCGACTGTTGACGAGTGCAGTCGCGATTGAAGCGACACGTGACAACTTAATAGCTTTGTGATTGGCTATTGGATATAGTTACTGTTAAATCCAACACTTGAAGATGCTACAGGCTGAATTACAAATGACACAACATGGAATATGTAGCGCACTATCTAGGCTGCATGAGCTATTATTCCCAACCTTAAATAGTGCACTTATATAGGGGAGTTAAAGCGATTTGGAATTCAGCCACACAACTTGAGCAGAGTGGCTTTCCAGCCCACTGTG
Source organism: Neoarius graeffei (assembly GCF_027579695.1). NCBI lineage: Eukaryota > Metazoa > Chordata > Actinopteri > Siluriformes > Ariidae > Neoarius > Neoarius graeffei. The sequence continues at coordinate 81,202,497 of NC_083578.1, forward strand.
TCTATGGATAAAGCTTCAGTCTATGGAATTACAGTATATACCTGCATTAGGTGCTACCAACACGTATTTCTCGCACTAGAAATTGTGTTTAATGATGTCACGTGTTATATGCGAAAGATATGATTGGCTATTGCTAGTGACTCTCGCCGATCAGTCTGGCTCCCGATTAGTTTTTCGAATCGGCTGTGAGATGAGTCGGTACCATCGAAAACTAGTCTTTACGCCTGACTCGCGACTTCAGTTGGCTCGGTACGCTGAAAATCGGCGTGGTGTGCGGCTAGCTAAAGAGTAATGGATCGGAGTAGTGCCTTGAAAGCGTTAATTATTGTGCAGGTGCTATTTACATGTTTAATTTTAGAAGCCCAACTACTGCTCCAAGAGCACAGGCGATGTGATTGGGGGGAGGATTTGGGGAAATAACCATCTACAGGTTTGGAATGCTTATGAATGTGATTGAAAACGCAGATGTTCAGTTATGTGTGGAAGGGATTTTTTTCGAAGACGAGGTGGTGTGGATAAAACATTTTTATAAACGGAGGGGGGGGGGGAATGTTCGGTTTCAAAAATACCCGGCTACGTGTGTACATGGCATCAATCTGCTCAAAGGAAGGTCAGTTTTATAGCTTCTCTAAAGAGCTCAACTGTTTTCAGCTGTGCTAACATGATTGTACAAGGGTTTTCTAATCATCCATTAGCCTTCTGAGGCAATGAGCAAACACATTGTACCATTAGAACACTGGAGTGAGAGTTGCTGGAAATGGGCCTCTATACACCTATGGAGATATTGCACCAAAAACCAGCTAGAATAGTCATTTACCACATTAGCAATGTATAGAGTGGATTTCTGATTAGTTTAAAGTGATCTTCATTGAAAAGAACAGTGCTTTTCTTTCAAAAATAAGGACATTTCAAAGGGACCCCAAACTTTTGAACGGTGGTGTAGTGTATACTATAAGAAGGCATGGATACACTTGGGAACTAAAGCCTAGGTCACAACCGGACGTACGATTTTTTGGCTGTGCGATTTTTGGCGTTTCCCAAATCGCTGCGTTTTTTTTTGTTCGTGGAGAAAGACGCACGTTGACCGTAATGGTGATGATACACGGGGCAACTTTTTGGGCAATGTTGCCGAGCAATGTTGCTGGCAACGGGCAACTAGGTGAGACACAGGGCAACTTTTCAGGGCAACTAACAATGGGCAACAACAGTTAGCAACGGCAGTTTACAGTTAGCTAAAAAAAAAAAAAAAAAAAAAAAAATCGATGTCTTAATTTTTGCTGTGACCATTTAATCAAGCTGTCTGTTGTTTTTTAGAGCTTTGGTGAGGTAAATTCCTCCATATAGAATATTAAAATAACAACTTACCGGCGTAAAAACAGATGAGTAGTCTCTCCATCTCTTCACTCCACTGACACTGAGCGGCCGCCATATTTGTTTGAAATTTCTGATCCGAACCTCACCGGAGGTCACATGACTCGATACTCGCGTTCTGATTGGCTTATCTCAAAAAGTTGCCAGAGATTATCAAAACCATTCAGAAAGAAACAATGTTGCCCAAGCTCAATAGAAAAGAGTCAAAACGCAATTGCCCAAAAAGTTGCCCCGTGTATCATCACCATAAGTTTGTCTTGCAACCTGAAAAAAACGTAAGCGCCCGTAGAGTTTGTTTGACATGACAAAGAACCTCTGCGGCCGGTCTGCGGCTCGAAAATCAGCACGTCACATGCGCGCCCTCCGTGCGTTTCTTGCGTTTTTTGCATGTAGGCCGGCTGTAGGAGCGCGTACGGCCGGTTGTGATCGAGGCTTAAGTGATTGACAGCCTCTGGACTTTGGTATTGGCAGAAGGGGCGGGCCTATTAAACAAGCGTCCCTACTTGTTTTTGCCTTTTTTTTTTGAACAGTCATTGGTCCTACCGGTCTCAGCTACCAAAGCCAATATAACAAGAGCACATCTATTACCAAGTAGCAAACAAAACGCAAAGGTTAAATAACATTTTTACACAAAACAACCCACACAGAGCGCCCTGCAGCTGAGATCACAGACAGTTTATTTTCCACACTACTGCTTCAAATCATATTCGCGAATAATGCGGAGCCATTCCGAAAATAGCACCATTATAAATAAAGCCTGCAAAACGTTTACAGAGAAATTAGACAAGCAAGAAAGCAAAACAAGTTCAGAGAGGACTGAAATACAACTGAATATTCACAGTACACCAGCTGCTTACATGGACTTGGAAATTTTACTGCCTCAAATGTTGAGATGTATGGACTGAATTGCGAGTTGCAGAGCAAAGATCAAAAGTCTGATGAAAATTAGGGAAAGCTCTCCCTTGTTTTGGTACTCGCTAGTACTGATACCGAGATGAATATCCTACTTAGCATTAAGAAACCAAGGTGTTGTGGAACGTTTTATTTAGCCATGTTTTATGTTTAGAAAAGCATGGTAAAAGGAAGCGTGTCACAGTGCTCAGTGAACGGAAGTGACGATCGCATCGCTGCTGCACATTTACAAATACTGACGTATATGCACAGTAATTCATCAGGGCCCTTGTGTTACAGAGAGGTCGTAGTTCCTCCTCTAGATGCTTCTACAGAGGCGATTATGCAGGCTTTGATTGCTGTCATTAATTCTGAAATAACTATGTGCACATACCGGTCGTTTCCTCCCGTATCAGAGAATTTTGGTCAAGTACAAGTAAATGAGCAACGTATCGGATCAATACCTGCATCAGTACTGATGGATCCCTGATTAAAATACTTCATTAACAAGATGAATGAAAGACGCGAATGAATAAAAACTCCAAATGTGCAATAGAACAGCCTTAAAACTCTGAGGAAGCTGCATATCATTTATGAAATATATCTATTTATAAAACCCAATATAAAAGATTACATAGACTATGTAACATCATGACAGCTTTTTATTTCATGCCCCAACGGCCAGCGGTTGGTCTCCTGATAAGTAAGAATTAAAAAAAGGAATTGAGGCGTGACTAACGGCTGACTGAAACTGCAAACACGGCAGCGTTACAGCTCAGGACAAAGCAAACAAGCCCAGGGCCAAAAACCACAAATGGAGAGCCAGTGAGCCTCTTACCTCTCCTGCTGTCCATGACGTACGTCTCGATGATGGCGCTCTTCTTGCAGATGTCATCGGCCATGGAGGCGCAGCTGACCTCCAAGTGTTTCACCTTGATGCAAGAACAAACAGAACATGCTATACTGGTCCCTCAATGCACCAGGAGGCACGACAAACGGTTTAAAGGAACTGGATGGGGCAGGTGAAAGAAAGAAAGAAAGAAAGAAAAAGAAAGAAAGAAAGAAAGAAAGAAAGAAAGAAAGAAAGAAAGAAAGAAAGAAAGAAAGAAAGAAAGAAAGAAAGAAAGAAAGAAAGAAAGAAAGAAAGAAAGAAAGAAAGAAAGAAAGAAAGAAAGAAAGAAAGAAAGAAAGAAAGAAAGAAAGAAAGAAAGAAAGAAAGAAAGAAAGAAAGAAAGAAAGAAAGAACAGAAGAAAAAGAAAAAGGAGAGAAAGAAAGAAAGAAGTAGAAAAAGAAAGGAAAAAATAAACAGAAAAAGGAAGAAAGAATAAACAAACAGAATAAGAAGGAAAAAGGAAAGAAAGGAAAAAGGAGAGAAAGAAAAAAAAATAAACAGAAAAAGGAAGAAAGAATAAACAGAATAAGAAAGAAGGAAAAAGGAAAGAAAGAAAAAACTAGAAAAAGAAAGGAAAAAAGAGAGAAAGAAAAAGAAACAGAAAAAGGAAAAAGGAGAGAAAGGAAAAAAATAAACAGAAAAAGGAAGAAAGAATAAATAAACAGAATAAGAAAAAAATAAAAAGAACAGAAAAGGAAAGAAAGAGGAAAAAGGAAAAGAAAAAGAAAAAGGAGAGAAAGAAAAATAACAAGCAGAAAAAGAAAGAAAGAAAGAAAGGAAAAAGGAGAGAAAAGAAAAAATAAAAACAAAAGGAAAGAAATGAAAATAAATAAATGAACAAACAAACAAAAGAAAAAGGAAAAAGGAGAGAAAAGAAAAAAGTGAAAGAGGGAAAAAAGGAAAAAGGAGAGAAAGAAAAAGAACTAGAAAAAGAAAGGAAAAAGGAGAGAAAGAAAAAAATAAACAAACAGAAAAAGGAAGAAAGAATAAACAGAATAAGAAGGAAAAAGGAAAGAAAGGAAAAAGGAAAAAGAAATAGAAAAAGAAAGGAAAAAGGAGAGAAAGAAAAAAATAAACAGAAAAAGGAAGAAAGAATAAATACAGAATAAGAAAAAAATAAGAACAGAAAAGGAAAAAGAGGAAAAAGGAAAAGAAAAAGAAAAAGGAGAGAAAAATAAATAAAAATAAACAAAGAAAAAAGGAGAGAAAAAAATAAACAAGCAGAAAAAGAAAAAGGAAAGAAAAGAAAAAAATAAAAACAAAAGGAAAGAAATGAAAATAAATAAATGAACCAACAAAAGGAAAGAAAGAAAAAGGAAAAAGGAGAGAAAAGAAAAAAGAAGTGAAAGAGGGAAAAGAAAGAAGGAAGGAAGGAGGGGAAAAAGGAAGAGAAGGAAGGAAATAAAGAAAGGAAAAATGAGAGAAGGAAAGAAGGAAGGAACTACATAAAGGAAAAGAAAAGAAAAGAGGACATCCTGCTGTTTCTCCTTCACTTAAAGGAAAAGTGAATGGTGACGGTCACAGGATCTTCCCGGGTTTTGGCCCGTGACCCAAAGATGATCAGAGTCAGGAAATGCAGTCAAACGGCCGAGTCGAGTCTCAGCTGTTCCAGCCGACCGAAATCAGTGCACTGACTTCATTTCCACCAGGGCACTGAACCCTGCAGCTCAGGAATAAGTCCCTGGCAGAGTTTATCAGTTCACCCAAAGCATTATGGCCCATGAGGATCAGCACGAAGTTCTCAGCTTTTTCACACCGATTCCATAAATATAAAACATGTAAATATTACACGCACTGTACATTACCACTGTATTATCAGAAAAGTTTTCAAGATGATCAGATTTTCACTTCTACGCACGGTGCACTTTAACCACCGTCAGATCGGGTGCTAATACACTCTGCTCTGATCGCTCGAGAGTCACGCTGAGCTCTTGATCGAGGCCCCCAATCATCAGCTGCTCTGCTCTGCATTTCCGATTCTCCTTCACTTAGAAGCTACTTTGGATAAAAGCATCTGCTAAATAAATAAAACTTTACAGCGCAAAACGTGGCGCTATTAGATGCTTCTGTTACAGTCGCCATGATTAGCCATTAATCGCAATCATGTCACGCACAGGCGAGGACATTTTTATCCTCAGTAGAGAAGGAATCAATGCAATCCTCAGCCAGAATGTAGGAGAGAAGTTAAAGGTCGCACCTTCTCCTCAAGCAGCCACTTCTCCTGCTGCACCTCGGCCAGCCTCTGGAAGAGTTCGTTGACCTCGTCATCAGAAAGGTCAGCTGGTCTTTGGGATTGAGGACTGCTCGTGTTGGACTGCAAACAGAGACACAAAAAGAGAAATAAAGATCACTTTCTTTCCTGTGCATGGCTCATCAGAGAATTCAGATTATTGGCTTTCGTAAACTTTTTGGACAAACGATAAACAATCCGAAATGGACATTTCTGCAACTCCAAGCCTTGACCACCTGACATTTTTCTTCCAGGTCTAAAATTTACGACTCTGTATACTATAAATGTTTCAGCACATGCTCATGGGCTTGACTTCGGATGGATGGATGGATGGATGGATGGATGGATGGATGGATGGATGGATGGATGGATGGATGGATGGATGGATGGATGGATGGATGGATGGATGGATGGATGGATGGATGGATGGATGGATGGATGGATGGATGGATGGATGGATGGATGGATGGATGGATGGATGGATGGATGGATGGATGGATGGATGGATGGATGGATGGATGGATGGATGGATGGATGGATGGATGGATGGATGGATGGATGGATGGATGGATGGATGGATGGATGGATGGATGGATGGATGGATGGATGGATGGATGGATGGATGGATGGATGGATGGATGGATGGATGGATGGATGGATGGATGGATGGATCTTCCAGGTCTAAAATTTACGACTCTGTATACTATAAATGTTTCAGCACATGCTCATGGGCTTGACTTCGGATGGATGGATGGATGGATGGATCTTCCAGGTCTAAAATTTACGACTCTGTATACTATAAATGTTTCAGCACATGCTCATGGGCTTGACTTCGGATGGATGGATGGATGGATGGATGGATGGATGGATGGATGGATGGATGGATGGATGGATCTTCCAGGTCTAAAATTTACGACTCTGTATACTATAAATGTTTCAGCACATGCTCATGGGCTTGACTTCGGATGGATGGATGGATGGATGGATCTTCCAGGTCTAAAATTTACGACTCTGTATACTATAAATGTTTCAGCACATGCTCATGGGCTTGATTTCGGATGGATGGATGGATGGATGGATGGATGGATGGATGGATGGATGGATCTTCCAGGTCTAAAATTTACGACTCTGTATACTATAAATGTTTCAGCACATGCTCATGGGCTTGACTTCGGATGGATGGATGGATGGATCTTCCAGGTCTAAAATTTACGACTCTGTATACTATAAATGTTTCAGCACATGCTCATGGGCTTGATTTCGGATGGATGGATGGATGGATGGATGTTCTTCCAGGTCTAAAATTTACGACTCTGTATACTATAAATGTTTCAGCACATGCTCATGAGCTTGACTTCTTTTGTTACACCGAGTCAGTCACTCAGTATTTCTGAGGATGGATGGATGGAGAAATGTGTCCATTTTCATAAAAATGAATGAACTCTGTTGGTGCAGTGCATCAGGAGTGAGAAAAAGAACACAAGAAAACACAGAAATAATAATTTCAAAAATTAAATTTTAAATAAAAAGGAGAGGACATTATAAATTTCCTCTTATGAGCAAATCAAGTGACCCCAAGTTTGGGAAGTCACTGAGGGGGCTGGAATTTTAAGCTGAATACACGTGCACTATACATTAATAATAATAATAATAATAAAAAATATAGCTGCAAGCGGCAATGAAGGGCCTGAGCACCTCCGGTTCCGCGACTCATCACACAATCCACACGCATCTGAGATGTGCAATAAAAGCTTGCATATCTGCTGTGTGCACCACCAGTGATTAATCTGTCGGCAGTGGAGTCATTACTGTGCAGATCCAAATGGTGGCGCTATACCAGAGGGTCACTTTGGGCATGCGGAGATCATCAGAACCATCATATCCTATAACCTGTGAAGGCATGCTACAAGCTATTTATAATCAAGACCACTGCGAAAAATTTTAAAATATCGCACGGCTGTATGAATAAAGTAACTTTGGGAAGCGTGATTGCTCGCACCGAGGTCCATGTCATCAGCCTGTGGTCTCTGTGAGTACGGGATCCCTTTATAAACCGCATCCAGCAGCTTATCTTTCACCCGAGTATGTATGTATATTTGGATGAACAGTTGGAAGGTTGAACAGATTTGATGCCTAGATAATAAGTAAAAGAGTCTGGGTGCTAAACTGGCCTGCCTGCAGAGTCATATCCATCTTATACTCATCTAACAACAGTCGCTCTTTCCGAATGACTGTCAAACAAAATTTAGAAATAATTTATTTTCATCGCAAGTGGCAATGAAAGGCCCGAGCACCTCCGGTATACCAAATCTGGCATGAATCCAACAAACTGCCTCGGAGAAGAACGTCAAAATGTAACGCGTGTCAAAATGCACAAAACCAAAACTAACTCACTTCCTGTTGAGTATGGCTAATACTCTGTACATTACAATTCTGTTTGTCTTGCGGCAGCCCAAACATCTACCAAATTTGACATGGATTGGTGAAACTATATACTGGGCAGAAGTCTCAGTGACATGTGGGGGTGCTATGGAGTCCCCTGGAAACATCTGGGGCCAAGCTTCTATCCCTGAGTAACAGTGGCCAGGACCAAATTTCATGAGTTTTCACCCATGGGAACCACCTCAAAAATGGCCAAGTCTTGAAGAAGAAAAAGAAGAAGAATCCTTCGGAAAACCTCCAGTGCTCGAACCATAATAATAATAATATAGGAGCAGCATTTTCAGTCACAGCTTAAGGACTCCTAAACGTCCCATGTCCTCTGTCGCGCTGAAATAGAGATGTGGAACAAGCACAATGTAAACACTCGAATGCACGGCTACTTAGCACCTTCCATCTGTCCATCCATCTGTCCACCTGGAAAAACTTCACGCTACACAAACACAGCACCAGGAAACACAGCTGTCCTGCTAAAACGACTGGAAAATCCTGCATTTATCTTCAGTCTGGAGCTGAAATGGGTTCAGCACGGCTGACTTGCTCATGACGAGCTCAGGAGGGAAAGCGTTCAGAAGCACGAACTGTTCGCCAGGACGGTAGTGACTGGTCATATAAACTATACTTCCTGCAGTAATCACTTCTAGGCAGAAACAATTCCTTAATCTTCCGATTTGGGCTCGTTTCAGCGTGTGTTCTGTTTCAGGAAGTGGAGTGTACGCAAAGAAAATAAGGTCAGCCTGTCCCTGAGACTAGCTGTCTCTTGTGATCCTTTGCTCCCTTCCCCAGAGAGTCTTATCTTCCCTCTGGCTTATTAAATGAGCTTCCTTTACTAAAGCACAAAGACGATTCAGCTTAAATAAAGACTGCTTCGTTTCAGCATTGGTTCGGTTTTGCAAAAGAAGAACGGGAAGCTGGGAAAGAAATAAAAGTGCTCATCAGGTCTGCGCTGATTTCTGTGAACGTACAGAACTCTAAACTGCGACTAAAATGGTTGAATGTGTGTGTGCATACGAACAAGGTAAAATTTCACGTGGCCGCATTTGTGCAAATGCGTGATGATCAAATTGTGTGTTTGCATGGACTTGTGCATGTTGACTGCGCACGTGTGGTATTAGTTTATATGCATTCAGTTTGTGTGACGCGTCAGAAAACGTCCGAGTTTCTGTCGCCTGAAGCCATGTCCACAGAAGTATACAGTAAAGAAGAAAAAAAAAAAAAAGGGCGCCTCCATATGCCTATATTTTTTTTTTCTAAATAGTTAAACAACTAGGGCGGCACGGTGGTGTAGTGGTTAGCGCTGTCGCCTCACAGCAAGAAGGTCCGGGTTCGAGCCCCGTGGCCGGCGAGGGCCTTTCTGTGTGGAGTTTGCATGTTCTCCCCGTGTCCGCGTGGGTTTCCTCCGGGTGCTCCGGTTTCCCCCACAGTCCAAAGACATGCAGGTTAGGTTAACTGGTGACTCTAAATTGACCGTAGGTGTGAATGTGAGTGTGAATGGTTGTCTGTGTCTATGTGTCAGCCCTGTGATGACCTGGCGACTTGCCCAGGGTGTACCCTGCCTCTCACCCAAAGTCAGCTGGGATAGGCTCCAGCTTGCCTGCGACCCTGTACGACAGGATAAAGCGGCTACAGATAATGAGATGAGATGAGTTAAACAACTAAAGTCCTGTGCAGGTCTGAGCTCAGCCTTTTTCTGATTGGGAGCTACAAAGTGACGGTACGTCATGAGCCTGGATATATAATAATTAAATTATGTTAAAGGCTCGAGAAGGATATAGAAACTCAACGGTATGGGGCCTTGGCTTTATACCAGGGCTTTGAACCGGTTCAAGGAACGAAAACGAAAACCGGGAACTTTTTCTATTTCACATGGAACAGAAACGAAACCAGAAACTTTATTATTTTTTATGTTCCGGAACAGAAACGCTTATTAAAAATAATGGTAACCGGTTAATACCGGTTTTTATTTCGTTCCTCAAAGTTTCCGTAGCCTACAAATAAAAAAAAGTCATTCTTCTCCTGCGCAAGTTTCTATGACCCGCTGGGGTTCACTTCCTGTGTGACGTTCGCTGACTGAATGGAGAGAGCGGGAAGGTGGACTACTATCACGTCTCCACGTGATAATAAGTGACTAAGTGCATTACTGAGTGTCTGTGAGCAAAGAAGAGCCTGAACGATGCAACCTCCCTATTGGCTGTTTGTAAAAATGTATCAATTGTTGCCCTTCCCACGGGAATCATCGCGGGCTCGAGAGACGAGACCTGACGAGTTAGTTCGTTGGTAGCAGAACAAAATGTCTGGACACAAATCGGGTTTTCAGAAAAGGAAAGAAAATAAACGGAGGGTCGAAAATACAAAAAACGAGGCAGAAAATGCAAAACGAGTTTTAAGGTAGGACAAATGGTTACTTTTCTGAGGCAGCCCGCCGTGGCTGCCTGCAGGCTGATTTATTATAGCCCATTTAGTTAAAATAGTTGATATAAAATGTTTATAGTTATAGTTATGTGATGGTTGTCCTGATTTAGACTGGTGGTTTTTTTTGGGGGGGGTTGCGCGATGTTGCACCCGGGTCCAGATTAGGGCAGAACCGGCCCTGGCTACATTTCAGCTGTAGTTTGTTTTATGTATGTATGTACTTGCATAGAAGTGTACTTGGTCTTCCAATATGGCGCCTAACAAAATCTCGCGGTGCGGTGACGTCATGCGGTAGCCCTCTATAGGGCCTGACTAGCCTTTGGTAACACACTAAACGACTTATCTTTCATTTTTGGCACTTTTTCTGTTTGTGTAGATGGGAAGACATACTGAGAATCCAAATCGCCAACATTTGAAATAATAATTGTTTTGAATTATTTCTTGTCTTATTTAATGAAGGTTGTAATAGAATTAGCCTACATTTGGCTTAAGCTGGATGAGACAGAGACATAATTTTATAGCCATTTGTTAAACAGCTGACAGGGAACGTAATTAACCATTCCGGGAACGAAATTTTTTTGTTCTAACCGGTTCGGGAACGTCTATTTAATGGTGGAACCCCAAACCGGAAACGTTAAAATTCCGTTTCTGTTCGGAACGAACCAATAGGAAAAAAATTCTGGTTCAAAGCCCTGCTTTATACAATGCAAGACATTGCGGACTGGTGCCAGCGAAACCACCTCCAGATCAATGCAGGGAAAACTAATAGTCAGGCAGTATTTGTTTATATTTGGAGGCTACTTTGCAAAATTTGCCAAGTCTTGTTTTTTGGTAATAATATACAAGTTCAGATATAAATTCATAAATCTGGACTTGTTGTAATGTTTGTAGGCTGCTGTTTCATAGTTAATTACACTACCGTTCAAAAGTTTGGGGTCACCCAGACAATTTTGTTTTCTCCATGAAAAGTCACACTTTTATTTACCACCATAAGTTGTAAAATGAATAGAAAATATAGTTAAGACATTTTTCTGGCTAATATGCTAATGCTTAATTAACAATGTGTCCACATACCAACTCTTCAATAAAAAGCTGGGATAAGTGATTCCTTATTTGAAAAGATTTAATAAGACAAAATTTGAAACCTGCACATGTCAAATATAATATTTCGAATTAGAAGCATCATTCGTGTTTTTTTTTTTTTTTACTTATTCATTAATATGGATTTTTTTTTTCCGCGGTCCGGTTTCCATCAAATCCTGCGCTCTGATTGGCTGGCGAGCGGGTCCGTATCCTACAATACGGACCCTGGTTACGGACCTCTGGCGACTCGCTCGTTCACAACAAACATAGTAGCAATTTTTGTCAACATTTATCTTTTTTTTTTTATAAGATTTATTTATAAGATTATCAAAAATGTTATAAATTTTTGCCAGCATGTCTCAGGAGAACAGCGTTAATTTTACAGCATGGATAGCGATAACGACAGTGTTCGCAGCGAAAGCGAGTTTTACTACCCTGAGGAAGAAGAAATAAAAGAAAACATTTCAGGAGAAAGCTAAAAACCTCTAACTGTTGCTAACGCCGAGCAAAAACATGGCTGAATCCTGAATGACTCAATTTTGTATAAATGGGGACTACATAGGGGGCAAAATGTACCGTATTTTCTGGACTATAAGCCGCTACTTTTTTCCTAGGTTTTGAACCATGCGGCTTATACAAAGGTGCAGCTATTCTGTGGATTTTTCTTCCACCGCTAGGGGCGCTCTAACCGGAAGTAGAATCAAAAATAAGATAGACGAAAAATCAATGCAAAGAAGAATTAGCAGATCTTTAGCAGATAGAACACGCACGACAAATTACTAACTGGTAATTATTTTCAAATCCAGCGAAGATGATTAAAGTGACTTGTGGTTTCAAACACAGGAGAAATGAAGGTAAATAAATACCGGTTATTTTCTCTTGGTTCTGTTCCGTTTTAATCAGCAAAGTTGCTGCCGTGTTAAAAGGCACTGTTCGGAAAGAATCTGTTCAGGTACATACATGTACATTTACAGTACAAAATCGTTCTGTACATGCAGTAAATATCTAATTTTTCAACATAGATATCTGCGGCTTATAGCCCGGTGCGGCTTGTATATCTTTTTTTTTTTAATTTTTTTTAAAAAATAGAGCGGATGCGGCTTATATACAGGTGCGCTCTATAGTCCAGAAAATACGGTAGTTTTTTTTTCCTGCCATGGAAGTGCACTTGTATACCGAGGAGGAAGCCATTTGCATTCCAGCCGTGAATGAGGATTCAAAATGGCGGCTCGGCTCGGTTTTCCCTTTCGGGCGCTCTCGTTTTCTGTTAGAATTTGGTAAAGAAAAAAATAAATCTATTATTTACCAGCTTAAGGTCGGTCCGCATGGTGAAATACCGTGACCTCGGCCCAGAGGGCCTCGCTCAGTACTTTCAAGACCTCGGTCACGGTATTTCACCATACGGACCTCACAGCTGGCAAATAACATATATACATCAAATGATGAAGGGTTCATTGCATCAAACATGTGGACACATCTGAAGGTAGCTTAATATGCAGGCTCTTAGAAAATGCTCTTTCTGCTTTACTTCTGCTCATAATGTGTGCTACCGATAGCTGCTTTTATCTTCATGTTTTGTGTTTGAATCCTTAGGCAACGTGTTACTTCTTGATATAGTTTGGACATAAAAAAAACAGAAACTGCCAGCAACTTAGTAATAAATGTATCACAGAAATTTCTGAAATGAGAGATCGTGAGCCGAGTTCTGGAATGTACATATATAAGCTATAAATATTCTCAAGCTCTGTAGCAATAGTGGAAAAATATTTCTGGCTTTTTTATGTTCTCTATGTACTTAAATGTCTCATTTTCAACTTAACTTGATAACATGTAAATATATGATTTCTATTCACATAAAGTTAGTAAACGGGTAATTAAAAAAAATTAATAAATACAGATGTTATAATGGACTTAAGTGATATGGATACTTTTTTTTTTTTTTACATGCGATATTTAGCATTTCCTTTTTTTTTGGTGAAAATGGTGATTGCTGATATTACAACAAGTAAAAATGATTTGTTTGGGACGCAAATAAAGGGTGAATACTGAGAAACCAGACTTGGCAAATTTTGCAAAGTAGGTTACATATGCTCCCTGACTAGAAGGCGCTGGTGGTGGATTTTTGCAGGCGCTCTCACTCCCCCCCCCCCCAACACCCCCAACACCAGTGAGCATCCCGGGGAAGGCCACTGAGCTGGTGACATCTTAGAAGTACCTGGGTGTTCACCTGAACAACAAACTGGACTGATAAAGCCACAGCACTGTACAGGAAAGGTCAGAGCAGGCTGTATCTGCTGCGGAGACTCCGGTCTTTTGGAGTGCAAGGCGCACTCCTGAAGACCTTTGACACTGTGGTGGCGTCAGCTATCTTTCGTGGCGTGGTTTGCTGGGAGAGCAGCATCTCCACAGCTGACAGGAAGAGACTGGACAAACCGATCAGGAGGGCCAGCTCTGTGCTGGGATGCCCCCTGGAGCCAGTGGGTGGGAGGAGGATGATGGCCAAGCTGTCATCTACGATGGAGAACGACTCCCACCCCCTACAGGACTTACCAGGGCATCTGCACATTTTTCAAGTACAAATTTAAAGACTTTTAAGACCTTTTCAAGACCTCTAAATGGAAAAATTAAGACTGTGCCATTGGCAAAGAAAATGATAAATACGACAACTTAAACCTATGGTCATGAGCTTTGGGTAATGACCGAAAGAACAAGATCGCGGATACAAGCGGCCGAAATGAGTTTCCTTTGCAGGGTGGCTGGGCGCTCCCTTAGAGATAGGGTGAGAAGCACAGTCACTCGGGAGGAGCTCGGAGTAGAGCCGCTGCTCCTCCACATCGAGAGGAACCAGCTGAGGTGGCTCGGGCATCTTTTTCGGATGCCTCCTGGATGCCTCCCTGGGGAAGTGTTCCAGGCATGTCCCCCCGGGAGGAGGCCCCGGGGAAGACCCAGGACACGCTGGAGGGACTATGTCTCTCGGCTGGCCTGGGAACGCCTCGGTGTTCTTCCCGAGGAGCTGGCCGAGGTGTCTGGGGAGAAGGAAGTTTGGGCTTCCATGCTTAGACTGCTGCCTCCGCGACCCGGTCCCGGATAAAGCGGAAGACGACGGGACGATACGACAACTTAAAACTTTTCTGCAATAGTTTTTTTACGAACCTTAAGAAGAACGCACACAATTGGTGAACAGGGTGCATCAATGGCAACTGTTAGACATGCAAACAGCTGAAGCAAAGTCGTGTGTTCTGGGCCTGCAGAACTACTGTAGCAGCAAGGAGAAGACTGGGGTTTACTGGAGAAGACACCATGAATCATTTCAAAAACGAAAACAATAAACGGCAAGTAGAACCAGCTGAACAACCTTAGCCGGCACCATTTCAATCCCCAAAGATTATCTTTGATGTGTGATTGTGTGTCTGACAGCAAAATCAGTCTGAGTGTCGTACAGTATACAACTGCCTGAGGAAGTCCTCGAGTATCTTCTGCATTATAGCAGGTAACAGCATAAACCTGTTTACGCAGTCATACAATCATCAGAGCGTTACATTAAACACAGAAAAACAACTTTCATAACCATTATCAATATTAATCAATCAATGTGTTGTAATAACTGTAAACTAATCACTGCAATTATTATATCAATGTTCATTATTATCTATAATCCATGAATAATTGTTTGTATTACTACTATTACTTTTTTAATAATAATTTTTAAAAAATTAACTCAAACTTATAACATTTTAATAATCACTACTTATTAGCTATATTAATTAATAACTAGAGTAGCAATTATAATTCAGTATTATTAATTACTACTTAATTAATAAGCAGTGATTATCAAAATGTAATTTAATAAAAAGTAGTAATTATCATCAACTACTAGATTATACAAATAAATAATAAGTAGTGATTATTAAAATGCTATAAAATTGAGTTATAAGATTAGTTAAAATTATTATTAAAAAAAGTAGTAATTATTATTAGTAGTAGTAGTGACACAAACAATTATTCATGGACTATAGATAATTTGTTTTTAATAGTGAACATTGATACAACAATTGAACTGATAATAATAATAACATTAACAACAAGTATTACTAGTAGCATTGTTTATTATTATTAGTAGTAGTAGTATAGTTATTTTATATCAATGTTCACTATTTTAAAAAAATTATCTATAATCCATGAGTATTTGTTTGTATTCTACCAATTACTACTTTTTAATAATTATTTGTAATAATTTTTAATAACTTAATTTTACAACAGTAATTTAGTAATGATTAATAATTACTATTACTACTAATTATTATTAGTGGTTGTTAATATTATTATTATTATTATTATATTAAAACACTGTTGTAGACGATAAGTAATAAAACTAAAAAACTTTTTGGACAAATTATTTATATTGTACTATATTAAGAATTATTGTATTTTCTAGAGTTCTTTTTAATTGAGTTTTGAAATAAAGGTTGTTTATATATTTATATTAAACTTAGTACAATAAACAATGTTAATTATGTAAAAAAAAAATAATGCTAATCACTATTATTAGTAGTATTATGTCCTACAATTCCCATTTTCCACCTGACTCTTGTACGCATGCGCGAACCCCCCTGCGTTTCACTCCGGAGTGCTTGACCTCTAACACACGTGCGCACGCGCCTCGTGTCCGTGAAAACCCAGTTTCCCAGCGGGCGTGTCCCCAGCGCTGCGTTACTGTCTTTAAACACATGTGTGTGATCCAGCGCTTTTTATTGCAAATGATTCTTCTCCTTATTTTGGGGGTATTTGTCATCCCCCAACCACTTGTCGTGAAACAGACATCTTCCCATAATTATCAACGCTTTCTAGCGCCCGCGTAAGCTACCTGCGCATCTCCCACTCTTCACAACCACCGCACCGCACCACACCGCCTCCAGTAGCCTCCTAATGTTAGCTCTTGATCTACAGAACGCACAGAACCAATGCTGCCCCCAAAAGGTACGCTGGTCACTTTTAAAATTAAGGTTAAAAAAATACCCCAAACCGGATGGAGACATTTCACTCGTTCGGTCCAATATTAAATTTAATACCTCCCTTCCGAAAATTCCAGTCATTCCAAACAATTTAAGACGTTTTTTAGGCCTTGAAAACCGAAAGTTGTATTTAAGACTTTTTAAGGACCCGCGGGAACCCTGCTTACTCACTGGACTGCAGAGCTCCTTCAGCGGGAGGTTCCTCCACCCTAAAGACCTCTGCATGTTCTTGCGACAAGGCTTTCGCACATAGCTTTTCGCAGACAGTTGTAATTTATCGTTGAGCGGGGAGTAATAGGCGTGCGCGATGTTATTCACCGCCACAACGCAAGGGGGCGCGAAGTCGCTAAGAGTAGTTGGTGGGTGTGGTAAGTGGAGTGTTTATCCTCCGGTTACTTATAATGACTAGAACTGGAGTCGTATAGATGTACGTACTTCCTCACTTCCTCGATCAACCGCTCTTCGTGCTGCTCCATCTTCGCTCGTGTTTTTAAAAATGGCGGTCGTGAAAACAAACCAAACCGGGAAAGTAGGGAAGCGGAAGTGCGTGTACAGCGGATGTAGAGTGGACCAATCAGAGCCCTCTTATCTGCGAGGCTTCTGCGGTGGTCACAATTTTTGGGAGGTGCGCGCAGAGCGTCTGCGAAGGTGGGGGGGCTACGCAGACGCTATCTGCGACGCCATCTGCGAGGACTGGGTTGTCAGCATAAATTGGCCTCAAGTGTGTGAAGGAACATTACTGCAGATCCTGCAGCTGTTAAACTGTACAACCAGCACTGCTCACAGCAGACTCACATCTGGATGTCTGTCAGTAGTTGTTGCATTGTTTTCTGTTTTATCTTTTGCAATTATGACCACCTGATATGTGCAATAAGTGTGTTACATCTACTTAAGTGCTCTAATTTAGTATTTATCTTAGGTATAATACATTTATTTTTTCACAGTCTGGTTTCCATCAAATCGTGCGCTCTGATTGGCTGGCAAGCGGTCCGGAATCCTACAATCTGGACCCTGGTTATGGACCTTTGGCGACTCGTTCGTTCACAACAACAACAAACACAGTAGCATTTTTTGTCAACATTTATTTTTGCATTTCTCAGGAAAATAGCATGACTTTTACAGTATGGATAGCGATAACGACAGAGTTCACAGCGAAAGCGAGTTTCACTACCCTGAGGAAGGCGAAATAAAAGAAAAACATATCAGGAGAAAGTCGAAAACCTGTAACTGTTGCTAACGCATTGAGGAGCAAAGGGCAGAAAATACAACAAAAAAGACGACCTACGACCTCAATGTCTTTGGGAAGTTCTGTCGAAACCTACATGAAGGTTGAAAGCTGGAAGAGACACCTGGCGAAGAACTAAAACATGCTGCTGTGCGACTTTTTCATGTCCGCAACAAAGAAAAATGGCGATGTGTACGAGCCGTCCTTGCTCACGTCTTTCCAGAGAAGTATCCGGCACTATCGGAATCATTTTCTATTAGAATTTGGTAAAGAAAAAAAAAAAAATCAATCATTTACCAGCTTAAGGTCGGTCTGTTTCGTGAAATACCGTGACCTCGGCCTTGAAAATAATGACCGAGGTCCAGAGGTCAGTATTTTCAAGACCTCGGTCACAGTATTTCACGATACAGACCTCCCAGCTGGTAAATAACATTTATTTTTTTTTCACGGTCCAAATCCTGCACTCTGATTGGCTGGCGAGCGGGTCCGTATCCTACGGTACGGACCCCGGTTACGGACCTCTGGCGACTCGCTCGTTCACAACAACAAACATAGTAGCATTTTTTGTCAACATTTATCTTTTTTTAATAAGATTTATTTATAAGATTATCAAAAATGTTATAAATTTTTGCCAGCATTTCTCAGGAGAATAGCATTAATTTTACAGCATGGATAGCGATAACGACAGTGTTCACAGCGAAAGCGAGTTTTACTCCCCTGAGGAAGAAGAAATAAAAGAAAACATTTCAGGAGAAAGCTAAAAACCTCTAACTGTTGCTAACGCCGAGCAAAAACACGGCTGAATCCTGAATGACTCAATTTTGTATAAATAGGGGACTACATAGGCGGCAACATGTAGTTTTTTTCCTGCCATGGAAGTGCACTTGTATACCGAGGAGGAAGCCATTTGCATTACAGCCGTGAATGAGGATTCAAAATGGCAGCTCGGCTCGGTTTTCCCTTTTGGGCGCTCTCGTTTTCTGTTAGAATTTGGTAAAGAAAAAAAAAAATTATTTACCAGCTTAAGGTCGGTCCGTATGGTGAAATACCGTGACCTCGGCCTTGAATACTGACCTCGGCCCAGAGGGCCTCGCTCAGTACTTTCAAGACCTTGGTCACGGTTTTTCACCAGCTGGTAAAAAAACACACACACACATTATATATATATATTTTTTTTTACTTGTGTGACTTGATATGTCCTCTTTTGCTGCCGTCCACTGTGCTGCTGCAAACAAGAAATTTCCCCACTGTGGGATAATAAAGGTCTTCTAATCTCAACAGGAACTCAGTATGGTAAATTCTTCCATTAGATTAATCTGTGGGGAGAAAAGTCTTAGGAACTGGTGCAAAGGCACATAAATAGAATTGGGGGGGGGGGGCTCAGAAATACGTCGACGCCAGGATTTGAACCGACGTTGCAAAAACCGTTCCTTTCCTGGACAGCACTCTGCACCACTCGGCCACGGAGGATTACATCGTGAACTCGGGTTATGTAACGCGCCGTTTACATCGTCAATATGCAGTAGCGCCACACCACGACTGTGGAATCGCTACCTGAGGCTGGCACGCCAATTAAACACGCTTGAACTTGGTTAAATACGTTCACGTACAGATAGGTGCCTCTTTCGGCTTCAGCCAAAAATTAAACACGCAAATAAATGAGGAGACTGGTCGTTTTGTTGGCATGCTACGTGCCAGGCTTCTCATAAGCACATCAGCAGCACAAGTTTACCGTCGGGCGGCACGGTGGTGTAGTGGTTAGCGCTGTCGCCTCCCAGCAAGAAGGTCCTGGGTTCGAGCCCCGGGGCCGGTGAGGGCCTTTCTGTGTGGAGTTTGCATGTTCTCCCCGTGTCCGCGTGGGTTTCCTCCGGGTGCTCCGGTTTCCCCCACAGTCCAAAGACATGCAGGTTAGGTTAACTGGTGTCTCTAAATTGAGCGTAGGTGTGAATGGGAGTGTGAATGGTTGTCTGTGTCTATGTGTCAGCCCTGTGATGACCTGGCGACTTGTCCAGGGTGTACCCCGCCTTTCGCCCGTAGTCAGCTGGGATAGGCTCCAGCTTGCCTGCGACCCTGTAGAAGGATAAAGCGGCTACAGATGAGATGAGAAGTTTACCGTCCGTGCGACTAAATAAATCCCACACCAGTGTCTAATGGTGTTGTCATGTAGTGCTTGATTTGACTTTTTTTTTAAAGCGTTCTTGTGCTTGAAAATGGCTCTATATAAATTCAACTTATTCATCATCATCTCTGATCTCTTGTAGTTCCTTCCGAGTTTTATATCATTTCTAAGATCTCTGTACACGTTTAATGAGTTTTTTTTTCCTTTCTTTCTTCTCCCCACCAAAGTCAAGTAGCACCAAAGGAACTCGAGTAGGAACTAAAAGTTATGAATGGGGAAACAAAAAAAAAAAAAAAAATTGGCGAACACGTGCTATAAAATTGGTCCAAACAGTCATATGGTTTTATTGTTTTACTTTGTCATACATTTAACTTTTTACTAGTTTGCATAAAGTTGAGGACTAGATAGAACTCGACGCCAACGGCGTTGATGGGGACGCCTCCGCCCGGTAGACTACACGCCTTATTAAGTTGTGATTTGGGGATGGACATTTGACCTCACAGTAATCTTGACCTGGTGAAATTACTTGCATCAGCCTTGGAGATATTGCGTTCACAAGGTTTTCGGACAGACATTTGACCTCACAGTGACCTTGACCTTAGACCTTTTGAGCACAAAATCTAATCAGTTCATGTTTGTCTCCAAAGCGCACAAATGGTGAAAGTTTGGTGAAATTCCTTTCATTAGCCTTTGAGATATCGCGTTCACAAGGTTTCGGGATGGACGCACGCATGGACGGACGCATGGACAGATGGACAACCTGAAAATATAATGCCTCCTGCACCTTACGTTGGCGGAGGCATAAAAATCTCACTTCACTTTGTTGCTTGTCCCAGTTACTGAAATCACAGCTCTGTGTTGGTTACGTACACAGAAAATGAAAGCTTACCTGCTGCTTTGTCACGGGGGGTTTACAACAGAACAGGATAGAACGGAATAAAAAGACACGAAAGAAATAAACGACAGATCATGCTGTGCTGTTATATCTCTCATCGATGCAATTATTACGTGCAATAATATAGGCCCTAAACTATTTTTATGCATACTTGTATATCTCATCTCATTATCTCTAGCCGCTTTATCCTGTTCTACAGGGTCGCAGGCAAGCTGGAGCCTATCCCAGCTGACTACGGGCGAAAGGCGGGGTACACCCTGGACAAGTCGCCAGGTCATCACAGGGCTGACACATAGACACAGACAACCATTCACACTCACATTCACACCTACGCTCAATTTAGAGTCACCAGTTAACCTAACCTGCATGTCTTTGGACTGTGGGGGAAACCGGAGCACCCGGAGGAAACCCACGCGGACACGGGGAGAACATGCAAACTCCACACAGAAAGGCCCTCGCCGGCCACGGGGCTCGAACCCGGACCTTCTTGCTGTGAGGCGACAGCGCTAACCACTACACCACCGTGCCACCCATATATATATATATATATAAAATTTATGTATATGTGTGTATATATACAGAGTCTACCTGTAATGTGCAATTTTTCCGAGCCTCTCAATAAGGCAATTTTTCTATACTTTTTCACAGTAGATAATGCAAATTGCCCTCTGTATTTAATCCTTCGTTTGTCTAATTTTTATTTCAGTTTTATTTGTTAGCTGTTTGACATTTTCTTGCTACTCTAACACGTGAATTTCCCCGATGTGGGATGAATAAAGTGAATCTAATCTAATCTAATCTAATCCACAAAGTGGATTATTCTTTGTCTAACCACACTGTCTGGAGTTTGTCCTTCACTTATACCACAATGACTGCCAACGATTACAATGTTAACAGAAAGCGTAACCAAGACTGAGAGCGTTTATAATGAAGACTGCTTCCATAAATGTGAAATAAACATCTAAAGGGGGGGGGGGAATAATTTAAAAAAAAACAACAACTCAGTACAGAAACCATATGGGGGAGAGGAAGAGGCGCGACCAAATCATGTGCGGGTGCACCCAGCTGAGAACTAAGAAAGTGTCAAAAAGTACATATATATAAAAAAAAAAAAAAGTCTCGAGGCCCGATTTAGTATAAATCTGACCCCTGTATGCTCCAACCAACCTTGCTGTACGCATGCTCTATCAAATCAAACACTTCCTGATGGAGTTTTTTTTAAACAGCAGTATTTATAGTTACTACAGTATCCAGGAGGATATTAATAGCTGCACGTGTGCTTAGGGAGCTGTAAATAGAAAGGGTTGTCCATGGCAACAGAGTGAGATGGATGTGAAGACTGATTTGTGTGTGTTTTTTGGAGCTTGGCTTTTCACGCCTGCTCCAGAAAGGATGTGAAAAATGCATCGCCTCCACACGCTTTAAATTAGCGCTCCTGATAATCAATACGTCGCAGCTGTTCAGAGGTTTATATATCTCGGACCTATTTTTCCACGATGCGCAAGTGGTTCTGTTAATCGACCGCATTATCTGTTTAGAAGAAGGAGGGCACGCGAAGAACACAGACCTCCACCAAGGCCAAACACTCTCTCACAATATTAGTGAAAACTTGTGGAACTAAACGTGACTCGGGTCCACTGTGTGGCGGAAACAGTAACTCGTCTTTGGGGCTCCCTAACCCTCACCACTATTCTTTGTTTGTAATCGTGTGACATTTGGCCTCCTGGGTCACTTCCGGTTTCCAAGTGACCGGCAACAATCAAAGACGGCGTCCGAGCCAAGTACACGTCCAAGCCGTCGTCGACATTGCCGTCTTGTGGAAAACGTTCTACATCGGACCATGTTAACGGGCTTGATTTTGTTTTGATTCTCGACATCAAGAAAATTTGGTGATGGATTGGACCCCTCATGGGGACAAAATAAATTCCATTCACGTGAAATGTCCTGGCGACAAACTTGCATGCTGCAAGTATCTGTGCTTAACTTTAGACCAATCTCTGAATGGAGAAAGCATTGTGAATA
This sequence comes from Neoarius graeffei, assembly GCF_027579695.1. Classification (NCBI taxonomy): domain Eukaryota; kingdom Metazoa; phylum Chordata; class Actinopteri; order Siluriformes; family Ariidae; genus Neoarius; species Neoarius graeffei. The sequence continues at coordinate 81,225,089 of NC_083578.1, forward strand.
ACAGTTTAAAAAATCCAATGCTAAACTAAAGTTTCTCCATCGGCGAGTGAATCATGTGACCCGAGAAACAAAGAAATTGCTCGTATTGGCCCTTATTCAAAAAGTCATTAAAGCCCCTTTTCCACCAAAGCAGTTCCAGGGCTGGTTCGGGGCCAGTGCTTAGTTTGGAACCGGGTTTTCTGTTTCCACTGACAAAGAACTGGCTCTGGGGCCAGAAAAAACTGGTTCCAGGCTAGCACCAACTCTCTGCTGGGCCAGAGGAAAGAACTGCTTACGTCAGCGGGGGGGCGGAGTTGTTAAGACCAACAACAATAGCAAGACCGCGAAAGGTCGCCATTTTTAAGCAACGAGAAGCAGCAGCTGTACAAACGCGAAGTCATCCATTATTATTATTATTGTTGTTGCTGCTGCTTCTTCAGTGTTGTTTTTGCTTCGATATTTGCGCCAAGGTTTATGCAAACGTAGCGACGTAACTGACGTATACAGCGACGTAACTGACGTGGCTTCCTTTAGCACCCCGAGCTATGGAAAAGCAAACTGGTTCTCAGCTGGCTCGCAAGTTGAACGAGTTGTGAACCAGCACCGGCCCCGAACCAGCCCTGGAACTGATTTGGTGGAAAAGGGGTATCTGACTACGCCAGTACTTCATGGTATTCTGGGTTACCGAAAAAGTTCCAAAATAGACTACAGGTATCGCAGAATAAATTAATTCGGTATATTTTGAATGCACCAGCCAGAAGTCATACTGGTGCTGAGGAATTTAAGCAGACCAATATGTTACCAGTGAGTATGCGCATTGCCCAGTTGAAGCTTAATCTGGTTTTCAAAATTCTAAATGGTTCTGCCCAAAATGTTTTGGCCCAAGGCTTGAGCTATACAAATGAACTCCATTCAAATCAGTACAAGCTCTTGTGCATCATCCTTGCAGATACCGAGGGTGTAGGAATCTTTTGGTAAATCTAGTTTCCTTTACGCTGGTATTCAGGCATGGAGCAGTCTTCCTTCAGAGTTACACTACGGACAAAATCTGTCTAATCTTAAGAAAGCTGAAAAAAAGTTATTATTTTTAATCAGATATCACACCAGGAGAGAAACACTTGTTTACTATTAGCTTCCTTTGTGGTCTGTGTTAATGTTCACTAGTCATGCTTTCTTCTTGTAAATGTATTCTAGTTTTTACTCTGATGCTATATACATGTTATTTACCAGCTGGGAGGTCCGTATGGTGAAATACCGTGACCGAGGTCTTGAAAGTACTGAGCGAGGCCCTCTGGGCCGAGGTCACGGTATTTCACCATACGGACCGACTTTAAGCTGGTAAATAATATATTTATTTTTTTCTTTACCAAATTCTAACAGAAAACGAGAGCGCCCGAAAGGGAAAACCGAGCCGAGGCGAGCCGCCATTTTGAATCCTCATTCACGGCTGTAATGCAAACGGCTTCCTCCTCGGTATACAAGTGCACTTCCATGGCAGGAAAACAACTACATTTTGCCGCCTATGTAGTCCCCTATTTATACAAATAGGAGTCATTCAGGATTCAGCCGTGTTTTTGCTCGGCGTTAGAAACAGTTAGAGGTTTTTAGCTTTCTCCTGAAATGTTTTCTTTTATTTCTTCTTCCTCAGGGGAGTAAAACTCGCTTTCACTGTGAAGACTATCGTTATCGCTATCCATGCTGTAAAATTAATGCTACTCTCCTGAGAAATGCTGGCAAAAATTTATAAGATTTTTGATAATCTTATATAAAAAAAAAAAAAAAAAAAAAGATAAATGCTGACAAAAAATGCTACTATGTTTGTTGTTGTGAATGAGCAATTCGCCAGAGGTCCGTAACCGGGGTCCGTAACTGTTGTAGGATACGGACCCGCTCGCCAGCCAATCAGAGCGCAGGATTTGATGGAAACCACACCACGAAAAAAATAAACAGTATTATTATTATTATTATTATTAGTAGTAGTAGTAGTGAAAGTAGTAGTATCTCTTGTATTACTTATTATTGTTTATATTTTGGGTATTTACTTCAGGGGCATAGCTTGGGGGGGGGGAGGGCCTGGGGTGCCTGTGAACCCCCTCCCACCCTTTGTCGGACCATACATTTTTCAATAGCCACATAAGAATATTAGAAAAGTGCCCACTGTAATTTTTCTAATTTTTTTTTTAAACTAGATTGTCACCTCAGCCTCATTAGGGTTTCTGTAATCTTGTATGGACTTCCTGTGGTTTGGGTGCAAAAACCCAGTTTGTCAGAGTGTGTGCGGGAGAGGCGGATCCAAGTGCAGATATGTTAAATAATACACAGTGCGATATGAGCATAAAGTGCATGCAACGCACACAACGGGCAAACAGTCCGAAACAGCAGGCAAAGTCGTAATCGAGGAAACAGGCAGGAGGTCAATCGAGGCACGGACAGAATACCAGAGGCAAAACTATACAAGATCAAGGGACGAGAAACAGGAGTCGAAAAACCAGGAGGTCAACAAGAACAGGGACAGAAAACAAGGCTCAGTAAGGCACACTCGCGCTACGTTCACACTGCAAGGCTTAATGCTCAATTCCGATTTTTTTGTGAAATCCGATTTTTTTGTGAGGTCGTTCACATTAACAAATATATGTGACTTGTATGTGATCCTCAGTATGAACGAAAAGCGACCTAAAAGTGTTCCGCATGCGCATTGCAGGATACGACGACGTCACACACAGTGAGCATGGCCAGTGTTTACGGAAGTAAAACCGCCCGGTTGCGGTATGACCCATCCAATCTAGCTTGAATAGCTGTATCCCCCCCAAATGGAAATCAGCTCCCTAACCTCTGCGTCCTTCCATTGAGAAGATTCAGAACCTTCACAGCCCGAAGCGTCCCTCGCATTGATGTCATGCGCAGGGGCGCAGATACGTTTTTTGAACTGGGAGGGACAAAAAACTGGGGGGGACAAAGCTGCCAGCAAACCAACCCCAACCCCGATATGCCTGTCAGACTTGTTGTTAGTAACCATAGCAACCAAGCTCGAGCTCGCAACCTGTGCAGTCTGCGCAGCTCAACCAACCGAATATCAGTCTTTGTTTTGTTTTATGTGAGTTGTTGCAACTATGTATACACTGCCGTGCACCTTAATAAACCGAATGGTAATTAGTCTTTTGATTTTTCCGTGAGGTTTGCCTTATGCAAAGAAAGACAGCATAGACGTTTTTCCTCCCTATAAGTGGGGGGGGGACCGAACGAGGTGAATTTAAATCTGACTCGTCCCCCCCTCTATCTGCGCCTGTGATTATGCACCATGTTGTTGTAACTTTTTTTGAGAGACCCGCCGCCTACTTCAGCGCAGAATAGTGACGTTTGTGGCTTGTTGATGACGTGCAAGTCGGATGAATGCGACCTGGCGGTTCAGACTGAAGTCGCATATGAAAAGATCGGATAGGAATCGGAATTAGGACCACATATCCAAATGGCCTGGGTTGGATTTGAAAAAATCGGATCTGTGTCGTTCATATTGTCAATAAAAGATCGGATACAGGTCACATATGGGCGAAAAGATCGGATTTGAGTCACTTCAGCCTGCAGTGTGAACGTAGCCTAGACGTGGTGTAATACTTCGCATTGTCCTTGCATGGGCACAGTCCTTAAATAGCCCAAACAGGTGTTCTTTGTTAACAGCGCGCGTGCCGGAGCTCGTTAGGCGCACGCGCAGCCCGAGGCACGCCTTCAGGTGCACGAGCGAAGGCGCGCAGGACTGATCCAGTTCCGCGTAAGCGCAACACGATCGCACTAGAAAGCATGGTCAAGTTGCCAGTGTACGGTAGCTGCAGTCTTTTAGTTGCGAATTACGAGTATTTCCTCGTGTTAATAATCCGCCATGTCAAAACAAGCGAAACTTTCCTCCTTCTTTCGACGTGAAGAAAGGTAAGCAATTTATTGTATAATTTTTTTCCATCAAAGTTGCATTTTGTCGCTTCGAAGCTAAGTTTTAGTGCCGTTTCTAGAACACAACATCAAGATAATGTGGAAGAAACAGCAGTAATGGAAGAGCCGGTTTCGAAGCTACCTAAAACTAGTAATGGTAATTATTGTTTTGTTACATAATGTACTCAGGCTGCCAGTCAGTGTGTGACCCCGCCTCCCCCTTTTGAAAAATCCTAGCTTCACCCCTGTACTTAGTATGGTAACCATGGCTGTCTGTGATTAGTCTCTGGGACCACAATGGAAACAAGTGTTCACACTTTTGTCAAACCCTGGTTTTTATGCCATGTTCATACTGTATTTTTTATGGACTGCATTTTTACCAAATTAATCAAATCAAATCAAATCAAATCAAAACCCCCTACAGCTTAAAACAGACGGACTTCTCAAGCAGTGTCAACAACTTCCCAAACAGTTTCCGGACATTTCCGATTATCTGGCCGTCCAAACATAGTTTCATAAGAAAGAATCAAATGAAAGCTTTCAAAAGTCTTGAAGCTGATAACGTTTTCGTTTGTGGATGGGTTCATGATGCTGGAATAAGACTTCTAAAGGACAATAATCGTCTTATTTTAGCGAGGGTGAGTAACGCAAGCCGAAGTGTAGTCTGTGATTCAAGTCAGAGCTGCTGTAGGCATTTTTCCAATGATAACTTTTGATTTTAGATACATAAAAGTTGATGTACGTACGTACCTTTAACAAAATTTAACTTTTTTTTTTGCCAATTTGATAAATATTAAAAAGAAAAAAAAGTGACCAAATCATTTCCGCTTAGAATGTAAACAAACCGGCGAAATGACAGTACCAACTTGTCAAAAATGACAATTCTTGAAAAATTAAATAAATAAATAAATACATACATTTCTTCACATCAAACACTTTTATCCCATTTTTTTTTTTTTTTGGGGGGGGGGGGGGGGGGGGGTTCGTCGTTCTTCTTCTTTTGTTTTTTTTTTTTTTGGGTGGTTGGCAAGCCAACTTGAAGGTGGATTACTGCCACTAACTGGGCTGGAGTGTAGAACAGGAGATATCTGGGGGTGGGGTGGGGTGGGGTGGGGAGGAAAAAAACAAACCACAACCTATATTATTTTAGCCATTTCTGTTTATTTTAAATACTTGATCATTTTTGGGGTTTTGTTTCCGAGTAGGAGTTTTTATTCTGTCCTCGGTTGGTTCAGCAGCATGCTCCACTGTTTTGTTTTTCTCTCCTCACGGTATATGAGCTGATATCCTGGTAGTAGCCAATCAGAACGCACGATTGCTCATATCCAGCGAATGTAGATAGAATAATTCCATACAGCGGTATGCAAAAGTCTGGGCACCCTTGCTGAAAATGTCTGCTACTGTGAATAGTTAAGTGAGCAGGAGATGAACTGATCACCAAAAGGCAAAGACGAAACATTTCTTTTCAGCGTTTTCTGCAAGATGTGTGTATTATTTTTTTGTACAATTGGAGAGTGAAAAAAGAAAAGGAACACCATGCGAATGTTTGGGCACCCCAATACATTTGAGCTCTCGGGTAACTTTTACCAAGGCTCCAGACCTTAATTAGCTTATTGAGCTGTGACTTGTTCAAATTCTTCGTCAGGAAAGGTCAGATGATGCAGATTACAAAGCTGTATAAATTCTCTGACTCCTCAAACTTGTCCCTAAAATCAACAGCCATGGGCAGCTCTAAACAACTCCCTTGCATTCTGAATAATAAAATAATTGATGCTCACAAAGCAGGAGAAGGCTCCAAGAACATAGCAAAGTGTTTTCAGGTAGCCGTTTCCTCAGATTGTAATGTTATTAAGAAATGGCAGTTAACAGAAACAGTTGAGATCAAGGTGAGGTCTGGAAGATGAAGAAAACTGTCTGAAAGAACTGCTCGTTGGATTGCTAGAAAGGCAAATAAAAACCCCTGTTTGACTGCAAAAGACCTTCAGAAAGATTTAGCAGACCCTGGAGTGGTGGTGCACTGTTCTACTATGCAGCAACACCTGAATAAATATGACCTTCATGGAAGAGTCATCAGAAGAAAACCTTTCCTGCGTCCTACCCACAAAATTCAGCGTCTGAAGTTTGCAAATGAACATCTAAGCAAGCCTGACGCATTTTGGAAACAAGTCCTGTGGACTGATGAAATCAAAATAGAGCTTTTTGGCCACAATGTGCAAAGGTATGTTTGGAGAAAAAAGGGTGCCAAATTCCAGGAAAAGAACACGTCTCCAACTCTGAAGCATGGGTGTGGATCGATCATGCGTTGGGGTTGTGTTGCAGCCAGTAGCACAGGGCACGTTTCACTGGTCGAGGGAAGCATGGATTTGAATAAATACCAGCAAATTCTGGAAGCAAACATCACACCATCTGTAAAAAAGTTGAAGTTAAAAAGAGGACGGGTCCTACAATAAGACGATGATCCAAAACGCACCTCAAAATCGACAATGGAATACCTCAAGAGGCCCAAGCTGAAGGTTTTGCCCTGGCCCTCACAGTCCCCTGACCTAAACATCGTTGAAAATCTGTGGATAGATCTCAAAAGAGCAGTGCATGCAAGACAGCCCAAGAAACTTGTCGAACTGGAAGCCTTTTGCAAGGACGAATGTGTGAAAATCCGCCAGTTAAGAACTGAAAGATTATTAGCTGGCTACAAAAAGTGTTTACAAGCTGTGATACTTGTCAAAGGGGGTGTTACTAGGTACTAACCATGCAGGGTGCCCAAACTTTTCCATACCACTGTACGTGTCCCATATGGTAGTTCATAGTTTTGATGTCTTCAGTATTGTTCTGATCTCATTATCTCTAGCCGCTTTATCCTGTTCTACAGGGTCGCAGGCGAGCTGGAGCCTATCCCAGCTGACTACGGGCGAAAGGCGGGGTACACCCTGGACAAGTCGCCAGGTCATCACAGGGCTGACACATAGACACAGACAACCATTCACACTCGCATTCACACCTACGGTCAATTTAGAGTCACCAGTTAACCTAACCTGCATGTCTTTGGACTGTGGGGGAAACCGGAGCACCCGGAGGAAACCCACGCGGACACGGGGAGAACGTGCAAACTCCGCACAGAAAGGCCCTCGCCGGCCACGGGGCTCGAACCCGGACCTTCTTGCTGTGAGGCGACAGCGCTAACCACTACACCACCATGTTCTATAATGTATTGTTCTATAATGTAGAAAATAGTCCAAATACAGAACAAAAAAAAAAAAGAGTGGGGTGTAGAAACTTTTGATTGGTACGGTGTACATTTCATATGGTGTTACTGGAGTTTCTGAATCTTGTCTCACTACAGAAATCGAGCACAATCTGGCCATTGGATGAAGCTATTTTTACTAGACGGATTAATTAGCCTGCGTGAATGACAGTGATCTTTATAGAACCAGGAACAGGCAGCGAGCAAAAACAGTGCTGAAAGGGCGCTGGGAAAAGCTGGCGTTTTGTCATTTTGTCATCCCTTCCTTGTGAATTTAAGTACTCTGTCATTTTTGTGTCTGGAGACATCCTTACACACATGCCTAGTTAGTTTGTACCGTAGTAAATTGCCAGTTGGCTTATCATACAGAAGGATAAAGTGTGTTCGAGTGAAACTTAAACGCTAAACGAGTGAAACTTAAAGCTAGTGTTTTCAGAAAGTTATTAAGGTCTGTGGAAACCGTCTGTCCATGAACCTTTGCCAAACGCACTCTTGGAATACCTTATTGGTGCTCTGCGCCGAAGCTCCTTCCTTCATCATCTCTCTGTAGCTGAATGAGGAGACGCTGCTGCTGTCTCCAGTCTGTTGCGTCCGACATGGAGAACTGATTTCAGACAACACCAGCTCCTCCAGACCTAGACACAAACAGCTTACATAAACAGCCATTCCTCTTTCACACTAATGCAACCAACACTCTTCTATTGTCACCCCTCACCGAATCCAGGGACGCATGTCGGCCGAAACGAATCCGAGAAAATCGCAAAAGAAGCATTTTTTTTTAGCCTAGTAAACTAGACCCACCCGCCTAGCGGCCAAAAATATTTTTTACCTAGCGAGTGGGTCTAGCCTCGCACCATATAAACAAAAACACCCCGGGCATCAAATCGTGCCCGCCAATCACAATGCAAGGTTTTTGTTTGGATTCTTTGGGCGGGCTTTTGCAGGAGTGACGACAAAACAGCGCGTGTTTGACTCCGCTTTGGAATCAGTTTTAGAAGAATTAGACTTGGAGTTTTCGTTGAAACATGAGCAGGAAGAGGCTCTCCGCTCATTCCTTTTCAAGAAGGACGTTTTCGCTGTTTTGCCGACCGGCTATGGCAAAAGTCTGATCTACCAGCTGGCTCCGCTCGTCGCCAAAAGGATGGGGCTAGTTTGTGCAGTACGAAGAATTAATAAACAGCTTTGAAACATTACTTTTTGATTGTTTCTTATTTTCCCGTTATTTTAAATTTAAGGGAAATTATTTCACCAAACACCACTAAATAAAAACTCTCAAAAACAGTTTAAGCAAACCCTTGAAAAACACTTGGAAAAAAAATGAGTGTATGTTAAGTATGTGGTACAGACTTCAAACTTGTGGTCATTATCTCCAAACTTCTTAATATCTAGAACCTGTTTATTAATTAATACGCATTTTGAAAAATTATTTATTTCAAGGCCTCCCCCACTGCTTTCTGTCGCTCTGACTACGTCACAGTCACTGTTGCGCTGATTGGTCAGAGCGTTGGCCTGTACGCACAGAGACAGTTCGAAAGACAGCAGTTTGTTCCTCCTACCCGCTTTGGAAATGTCTACGGATCGAGGCCAGACTAAATATTCACATTTAGTCTGGCTTGCCAGGCTAATTTTTTTTTTCGAAATTTGTGATTTTTGTTTTTTTTTCCATCATGTGCAAGTTGAGATCTTGAAGAATGCAATCAGTATTTCAGATAATAGATTGTTTTGTTGGAAAAGCATACATTTTTTGTTGCAAATTGTCTCGTTTTTGTCAGGACTGTAGCCTGCTGGGGCTTGTGGGTAAATTACCATATGGGCCATTCACGTGACGATTTAAGTCTTTTTTTTTTTTCCCCCGGGAATCAGCTGTATGATACGAGCTGAGCTCGTGGCTACTTAAGCTGCATACAGGCGTGTAATTTCACTATGGAATGAGCAAGCTAAACAGAGCGCAGAGGAGCTGAAACACCGCGAAGCAAACAGACGCACGGTATTTACATCAGAGATAAACATTTCTAGCAAAAAAAAAAACCCGCAACCTCGTTTTCCAGATTGAATGGAATACTTGAGTGATCGGATGATACACGGACCGTTCTAGGACTACATTCCATCGGAGGCATTGGTGTGTGCAAGGCGCCGTTTCTCTTTCTGATGGGGTAAGTTTATTAATCTAAGGCTGTGTGGTTATTTTTGCATGTAACGGAGAGTGTTGTGGTTTGGTTAAGCCTAGGTCACAACCGGACGTACGATTTTTTGGCTGTGCGATTTTTGGCGTTTCCCAAATCGTTGCAGTTTTTTTTTTGTTCGTGGAGAAAGACACGCGTTGGCTGTAAGTTTGTCTTGCAATCTGAAAAAAACATAAGCGCCCGTAGAGTTTGTTTGACATGACAAAGAACCTCTGCGGCCGGTCTACGGCTCGAAAATCAGCACATCACATGCACGCTCTCGTGCGTTTCTTGCGTTTTTTGCGTGTAGACCGGCCGTAGGAGCGCGTACTGTACGGCCGGTTGTGACCGAGGCTTTACATGAAACTAGCGTTGTGTTAGTTGTGTCATCATCGTGCTCTTTCTTACGGTGTGAGTAATTTTTCAACCACAAAGCGTTAAAGTATACTTTAGGACTTATTTTTGTACTTCATAATTGTTTTGGGCATACTTTGCATGGAAGGAAAGTTGACGTGGTGATCTTTGTTTACATGAAAGTAGCATCGTGCTAGCTCGTAGGGGGTAGGGCTTTCCTTAATGTCATGCAAATGAGCACCATTATGTGCCCGCCCTGCACCCGGAGTAGCTGAGATGGAAAACTTTGAGGGCGATTTTCTCCCTTTCCTGTTTTAAGAAGTATACACTTTCAAAAGGCCACACATTCTTCAAATATTGTCAGATCTCCACATGGAAGGCATCACTGGAAAGCTTAGAAACTGTACTTTCTGAATCTGTCAATAACTCAAAATGCCCCCGGGCCGACATGTGTCCCTGGATTCCGTTATCTGACACATTAAGAAAATGCATGGCAACTTGGTCACTTCATTCAACACCAATTTCAACCAAAATGACGACGATGATGATTTCAGTCCTGCATGTTGTATTGCTCAGTCCGACATTATGACTCCATGAACTTACACCCATCCTGCAGTTTGGGATTTTTACCTGCAAGGCTCCTAAAATGATCATCTAACGCATAATTAAAAAAATAATAATAATCAAATCAATAAACCACACAATACTGTCATGTATCGACTGAATGTATGGGGTTTTTCTTTAAATCTAGGTCACTGATGGAAAAATTATGCAAACGTCTCCTATAACAGCTAAATGAAGTCAGGTGTGGTTTTGGTCTGCGCTGCTCTATAAGAACCACAGAGTTATGGTTAACTGATATTCACACAGAATTCTGTTCAAATGCAATATCGTGAAATCAATCAAGAAAGAAAAACTGTTGAAGCTCAGAATTCTGAAAAGAACAGCAATGTGATTTATAACAACTGGAGTCTTCGTCAATATAAAGTGTGTTTGCACGTGAAAGAATTTCAGCACTGTTGCTATTCTTACAAAAATCAGCACAAGAGCATGAAGAATTTTGAACAAGTTTGGGTTGAAAACGTGCATCTGAAGAAGTCCTGCACTTGATAACGTGCAATCTCCCACAAGGGAGACTCGAGAGTAGAACAAGAGGAGAGAGAGTTCATGAAAGAAAACCCTGCTCAACAGACTGAGGAGCAGCACTGACCGAGACAAAGCACACAGTGACACAAAGACAGGAGATAAATAAAGCAAGCAATCAGATGAATCCCTCAAAAAAAAAAAAAACACTTTTACTGTGGTTGACTTTCTATCGTAGTCCCACTGATGGCCAACACCAGCACAGCAAACACAGCGGGAGCGCCCGGCACGGCCACTACTGATACTGCACACAAGCGCTGCACAAAGTGAGCACAGAACACAACACACCACCACCACAGCACTGCTTAGAGCTCCAGCAGCAAACACAGCTGGAGGATCAGAGCACAGCAAGTTATCAGCCACCAACGACAGCAACAGATATGCAGCAAGTGATACAGAAAGAAGGAGCAGAAAGAAAGAAAGCACAGAAAGGAAAATCTCAAAGAATGAAAGAAATCTCAGAAAGAACAAAATCTCAGAAAGAAAAAAAATCTCAAAGAAATCTCAGAAAGCTCAAAGAAAACGAAATCTCAGAAAGAACGAAAGAAATCTCAAAGAACGAACTCGCAGAAAAGAGAGAAATCTCAAAGAAATCTCAGAAAGAAAAAACACAGAAAAGAAAAAAATCTCAAAGAAATCTCAGAAAGAACGAACTCGCAGAAAAGAAAGAAATCTCAAAGAAATCTCAGAAAGAAAAAAACTCGCAGAAAGAAAGAAATCTCAAAGAAATCTCAAAGAAAAAAAACTCGCAGAAAGAAAGAAATCTCAAAGAAATCTCAAAGAAAAAAAACTCGCAGAAAGAAAGAAATCTCAAAGAAATCTCAAAGAAAAAAAACTCACAGAAAGAAAGAAATCTCAGAAAGAAAAAACTTGCAGAAAGAAAGAAATCTCAAAGAAATCTCAAAGAAAAAAAACTTGCAGAAAAGAAAGAAATCTCAAAGAAATCTCAGAAAGAAAAAACTGGCAGAAAGAAAGAAATCTCAAAGAAATCTAAGAAAGAAAGAAAGAAAGAAAGAAAGAAAGAACTCGCAGAAAGAAAGAAAGAAAGAAAGAAAGAAAGAAAGAAAGAAAGAAAGAAAGAAAGAAAGAAGAGAAAAAAATCTCAGAGAAAGAAAGAAAGAAATCTCAGAAAGAACTCGCAGAAAGAAAGAAAGAAAGAAAGAAAGAAAGAAAGAAAGAAAGAAAGAAAGAAAGAAAGAAAGAAAGAAAGAAAGAAAGAAAGAAAGAAAGAAAGAAAGAAAGAAAGAAAGAAGAGAAAAAAATCTCAAAGAAAGAAAGAAAGAAAGAAAGAAAGAAAGAGAACGAACTTGGAGAAAGAGCAGAAAGAACAGAAAGAAATCTCAAAGAGAAGCAAACAGAAAAACAAACATCGAGAAAGAAAGAAAAACATCTCAAGGAGAAAAGAAAGAATGAAAGAAAACCTCAAAAAGAAAGAAATCCTAGAAAACAAAAAAATCGTAGAAAGATAATCGTATAAAGAAAGAAAAATAAGGAAGGCCGGAAGAAAAACAAAGTCACAGAAGGAAGGAAGGAAGGAAAACCATGACAGAAGGCAAAAAGGAGGAAAAGGAGTCCCAGAAGGAAAATCACAGAAGGACGGATGTACAGTAGTATTCTCGACTGTAAAGGAATCATTGAGAAAAGGTCAGGAGGCGGCCATCACCGGATTCGGTACGGCACAAAAATGCTCAGCACATAACGTCACTGAACGGCTGGTTTTAAACGTGGCCTTGCGTGGAGCAGTGACGCAGACTCACACGGACTGGAGAAGCGCAGACTCAAAGTTGATCAAGACTCTGAAATCTTACATGACCACAAGTTATCTTAGTGTTGTTATTAAAAGGGTCAGAAAGTGTATCCAAGTATTAAGAAAAATGACACATGCAGCTAGTTTTTTCTGCTGGGGGCATTTAGGACAAAAAAAAAGACCAAAAAATGAGCATTTCAGGAAACGTCTCCAGAACACACTCCATCCCAAAGGCCAAACCGTATTCCAGCTGTGAGGCCTGGTGGAGAGAGAGAGATGGTGTGAAAGCACCCCGCTGGCCTCAATCGCTTTCAGTGACCTCAATCCGACTGAGACACCGTGGTGCGAACTGAAGCGAGAAAAACAATGCAAACACACAGACCGACTTCCAGCATCACAGAGAAACGCGCCTCTGAACCACACGCAGGTCTGGGTACCGGACAGGGTCAGAAAGGGTGGAGATTACTGCCAGGTGTTTAAATGTCTCTATGAAAATGAAAAGCCATTCAGGCATAAATTCAGATCATTCACAGTTCAGAGACTTTTTTTTTTTAAAAGAAAAAAGCTATGCGACTGAGCTAAAGAATGCTAGCGCAATTATTAAACGACCACCAGGGCTCGACGTTAACTTTGAGACATGGTTGCCCATTTGTAGAAATCTGGTTGCCTGAACTCAGAACATGGTTGCCCAAATATTACATATTTTATTTATTATTCAACCTTCTCAGACGCTGTCTGTATCAACAAGCATTGACACCCTGTGCGAGTAATGCGGTAATTAGTCATGCAGTGAAGGACATACCAATAGACAGTCCCCCCAGGATTCCGCGGGCCTTTTTTGTGATTGTTGCGGGCTAAAATGTCTGATGTTGTGGGGGGTTTTCCAAAAAATTGCGATGAAAGTTGCGGTGTTTTTTAGGTTTTTGTTGCGATTACATAACGGGAGGAAGTGAAAGTTGCGAGAAATTGTTTCGATTTTCCCTTTTTGTGATTAAAATTGAGTGATATGTTAAATATTAAGTTATTACTGAAAAACTATTGATTAAAAAAAACAAAAGACACTGAGAAATGGTCCTATAAACAACTTTACCAATATAAAAGATTACCAGGACTACAAAAATGCAGAAAAATAGGCTTTACTTATCCAAATGCACCTGTTGGTTCAAAAGTTAAACTGCATAGAACCTCACAGCACAACATGAAGTTACCTGAAAATATAATATAAATGCCTCAACTTTCTAGCCTGGCAAGCCAGACTAAATGTGAATATTTAGTCTGGCCTCGATCCGTAGACATTTCCGACGGGGGTAGGAGGAACAACCCGCTGTCTTTCAAACTATTCTTTAAATTCGTTTTTTAAGACAAGGATTTTTTAAGATGTTACCTTGACAGTTTCGGCGATAAACTTCCGCCTTCTTCAAACAGTCACCAGATGTCGAGTGGTGACGTGCCTTATCAGCTGATGTTACGCTACGGAGGCGTGAACGTCCCGTCCAATTTGACAGGTAGTCCGTAGCGTAACATCAGCTGATAAGGCACGTCACCACTCGACATCTGGTGACTGTTTGAAGAAGGCGGAAGTTTATCGCCGAAACTGTCAAGGTAACATCTTAAAAAATCCTTGTCTTAAAAAACGAATTTAAAGAATTAGTTTCAACAGGTAGACATAATGAACTTTTACTATATACTACATACATGTCTTTCAAACTGTCTCTGTGCGTACAGGCCAACGCTCTGACCAATTAGCGCAACAGTGACTGTGACGTAGTCAGAGCGACAGAAAGCAGTGGGGGAGGCCTTGAAATAAATAATTTTTCAAAATGCGTATTAATAAACAGGTTCTAGATATTAAGAAGTTTGGAGATAATGACCACAAGTTTGGAGTCTGTACCACATACACTTTTTTTTTTTCCCCAAGTGTTTTTCAAGGGTTTGCTTAAACTGTTTTTGAGAGTTTTTATTTAGTGGTGTTTGGTGAAATAATTTCCCTTAAATTTAAAATAACGGGAAAATAAGAAACAATCAAAAAGTAATGTTTCAAAGCTGTTTATTAATTCTTCGTACTGCACAAACTAGCCCCATCCTTTTGGCTACGAGCGGAGCCAGCTGGTAGATCAGACTTTTGCCATAGCCGGTCGGCAAAACAGCGAAAACGTCCTTCTTGAAAAGGAATGAGCGGAGAGCCTCTTCCTGCTCATGTTTCAACGAAAACTCCAAGTCTAATTCTTCTAAAACTGATTCCAAAGCGGAGTCAAACGCGCGCTGTTCACTAGCCGTAGCCATCTTTCCTGCTGCGCTTTCTCCAGCGTTGCGCAGCTTTGTCGTCACTCCTGCAAAAGCCCGCCCAAAGAATCCAAACAAAAACCTTGCGTTGTGATTGGCGGGCACGATTTGATGCCCGGGGTGTTTTTGTTTATATGGTGCGAGGCTAGACCCATTCGCTAGGCCAAAATATTTTTGCCCGCTAGGCGGGTGGGTCTAGTTTACTAGGCTATCAACTTTCATGTAAGAAAAAAAAAAACCTATTAATACTAGTGCTGTGTGCAGGCAGTCTCTCCTGAAGACTAAATTAAACAATAATTATAAACTAATAAAATAAATGGCTCAGGCTTCATAGAAGAAAAAAAACTATTTGAACAGAATCTCACAGTATGATGCTGAAGCTGCCTAAACAATGGAAACTAAAATACCATTTTGGCAAAAATGTTGGCATCCATTAATTTCTTGTATTAAGTAAAAAAAAATGTAAAGTGCGCACAGTCCTTCACTGTAAACATAACACACTTTCAGTAACAGAATTTAAGCCTACATAAACACTGACTCGCACATGCTGCTTCTCTTGAACGTATACACGGAAGTAAGGCGGAAGGTAGTTTGTCAACGTCACCTCAAGACGACGCCAACGATTGGTCAAATTTGCGGGAAAGTTGCAGTGATTGGATATAATTGCAACGCCGCCCTGAATTTGCGGGGATTGGTTGAATTTGCAAATCGCAACATTGCGAAATCATGGAGGGTCTGAATAGAACACTGAATATGCACTACGCGATAATTATTAGCAATGGGAAACTGCATTGCGAGCCTGCGATGTGCAAATGTGAATTCCGCTAGTTGTTGAACATCCTGTAATGATAACATGGACGCGGTCTTTCCGAGTCAAACAATCGCAAATCGTGATGGAATTTCATCATAATATGAATGAATAAACATCGTTTTTCACGCAAGTTGACATATTTGGGTAGTTGCCCGCTCGGGCAAGCATTTGTGAGAGTCTGGTTGTCCGAATCTATTGAATGGTTGCCCCGGGCAATCGGGCTACTGTTAATGTCGAGCCCTGACCACAGTGCACAATGGACACAATCCACTTGCTAATAAAAAGCTAGAACATCTGCATAACTGAATTAGCATAAACAGGATCTCTGATGCACTTTATAGGCAATAATTAGCAAATGAACGAGGTACTTAAATGCTACGTCAACCAAACTACTGCCAAGCACTGGATCACATTAAACACCCTGCAGTCACAATTCTCAACACAAAACAAGTGTGTGTGTGTGTTTAGATAAAGAAGCAGCCAAGATGCAAATGCATTGTACTGCAAAACTGCCCAAAGGATACAAAAATTCCAGAGAAACAGGACACTTTGGACAAAAGACCTTCATCGGCTATGCAAGCAGCTGCTTCTGAAGCCCCACACACACTTTTTTTTTTTTAATTAAAGAACAAAACATCATACTTTTATCCATTTATTGTTATGGAACATTCAGTAAAGCTTTGACTCGCGTTATAAAATACCATTCGGTCCCCAGCCTCTCGAAGACAAAAACGCAGCATGTCATGATATTACTAATAAACTGCAAACTCCTCTGTCCTGAAGACTTTCCCTGCACTGAACAAATTATTCAGAACAGCTTTGGGGTAAAGTGCTGATGCAGTCTCTATCTATAAGTGTTATACACACACACACACACACACACACACGTCTCCTTACATCCGGCTTGTGCCCTAATTTTAAGGGCTCGTGACTTGATTTGGACTTGAGTGCTGAAGACTCAGACTCGGGCTTTAACTGCATTCAGACTCGTAAATTAGCGACGAGGACTCGGAATTTTTTTCTTTATTTTTTCTTCCCCCTAACGTGCCATATTAATTTGGCAGAAGATTTTTATATCTACACTACCGTTCAAAAGTTTGGGGTCACCCAGACAATTTTGTGTTTTCCATGAAAAGTCACACTTTTATTTACCACCATAAAGTTGTAAAATGGGGGCGGCACGGTGGTGTAGTGGTTAGCGCTGTCGCCTCACAGCAAGAAGGTCCTGGGTTCGAGCCCCGTGGCCGGCGAGGGCCTTTCTGTGCGGAGTTTGCATGTTCTCCCCGTGTCCGCGTGGGTTTCCTCCGGGTGCTCCGGTTTCCCCCACAGTCCAAAGACATGCAGGTTAGGTTAACTGGTGACTCTAAATTGACCGTAGGTGTGAATGTGAGTGTGAATGGTTGTCTGTGTCTATGTGTCAGCCCTGTGATGACCTGGCGACTTGTCCAGGGTGTACCCCGCCTTTCGCCCGTAGTCAGCTGGGATAGGCTCCAGCTTGCCTGCGACCCTGTAGAACAGGATAAAGCGGCTAGAGATAATGAGATGAGATGAGAAATAAAAAAAGCCACATCATAAACTCCTTGCTCGGTCTTTAGGGGAAAATCTCAAACCGAGGTCTTGACAGTACGGACTGAGCCGTTTAAAAAAAAAAAAAAAAGTGTTTCACACGCTAATCCTTTAGCTTTGATCATGGCATGTATTCGCTGTGGCATTATTTCCACCGCTTTATGCAAAGTCACAACAGTTATTTCCATCTGTTTATTTTGCCGAAATCTTCTGTTGATGACAGGAGAGTTGAACCGTTCTGTAAAGTCTTCTCCAGCACATCTAAACACTTCCACCGTGGTTAAGGTCAGCACACTGTGGGGGTGAATGCATGTGTGAAAATGATTCCTCATGCTTCCCGAACCACTCTTTCACAATTTGAGCTCAATGTTCATCTTGGAATATACCCGTGCCATCGGAGAAGAAAAAAAAAATCCATTGTTGTGATAAAATGGCCATTTGGTGCATTCGGGTTGTCAGCTGACTTCATTTTATTGCCCCATAATGTCTGAGCCTCGACCTGACCAACTGAAGCAACCCCAAATCATAACACAGCCACCAGAAGCTTGTACAGTGGCCACCATGCATGATGGGTGCATCGTTTCATGAGCTTCCGTTCTTACCCTGACACACCCATCACTCTATATGGTCTCATCAGACCACATGACCTTTTTTCATTGCGCCAGAGTCCAATTTTTACACTCCCTAGCAAACTAGTCTCACATATAATTGGTTTTCTTACGGACACACGGCTGTTTAGTCCCAATCCTGCGAGCTTGTCTCACATTGTGTACGTAGAAATGTTCTTACTTTCACTATTAAACAGCTATGAGTTCTGTCAATTTTTTTTTCCCAGAATTTGACTTCAAGAGAGTTTAAGTGATCTTCCATCATGGTCAGTCGAGATTTTTTCCAACCACATCTTTTGTGAAGATGACCGTTCACCCATTATCCTTCCACGCTATTAAAATGTGTTGGACAGATCTTAACCCAAGTCCAGCCATTTCAGCAAATCTCCTCACATCTACAGGGATGAGACTGGGTCCTGATGAAAAAAGCAGAAAATCTGTAAAATGTCCTGAGGGTTCCGAAGGCGCCAGAAGTAATGGGGGGGGGGGGGGGGGGGGGGGGTCCAGGGGGACACCCCCCGTGAAATTTTTTTCAAAATGAGACCTTACACACCCTATTTCCAGCAATCTGAGCTTTAGTTAAGCCTAGGTCACAACCGGACGTGCGATTTTTGACATTTCCCAAATCGCTGCGGTTTTTTTTGTTCGTGGAGAAAGACGCATGTTGGCTGTAAGTTTGTCTTGCAACCTGAAAAAAACGCAAGCACCCGTAGAGTTTGTTTGACACGACAAAGAACCTCTGCGGCAGGTCTACGGCTCGAAAATCAGCACGTCGTACGCGCGCCCTCCGTGCGTTTCTTGCGTTTTTTGCACGTAGACTGGCCGTAGGCGCACGTACGGCCGGTTGTGACAGAGGCATTAATTAAAACACCTGATGCCTATTTTCATACTTATTGAAATAAAAACACTATTATATTAGAACAATATGCATCAAAATCAATATCTGTATTGCATAATTCAAAATAATATGGACATTTTATGGGGACTGGTTATTACTCAGCGTCACTTCTAAAAAATGTCCATTAAAATCCATAGTTATTTACAGTTCCATTAATAATTCAAATTTTCATATGTGTGTCAGAAAACAGAATCCAGGGACACATGTTGGCCCGGGGGCATTTTGAGTTATTGACAGATTCAGAAAGTACAGTTTCTAAGCTTTCCAATGATGCCTTCCATGTGGAGATCTGACAATATTTGAAGAATGTGTGGCCTTTTGAAAGTGTATACTTCTTAAAACAGGAAAGGGAGAAAATCGCCCTCAAAGTTTTCCTTCTCAGTTACTCTGGGTGTAGGGCGGGCACATAATGGTGCTCATTTGCATGACATTAAGGAAAGCCCTACCCCCTACGAGCTAGCACGATGCTACTTTCATGTAAACAAAGATCACCACGTCAATTTTCCTTCCATGCAAAGTATGCCCAAAACAATTATGAAGTACAAAAATAAGTCCTAAAGTATACTTTAACGTTTTGTGGTTGAAAAATTACTCACACCGTAAGAAAGAAAGATAGCACGATGATGACACAACTAACACAACGCTAGTTTCATGTAAAGCCTCGGTCACAACCGGCCGTACAGTACGCGCTCCTACGGCCGGTCTACATGCAAGAAACGCACGAGAGCGCGCGTGTGACGTGCTGATTTTCGAGCCGTAGACCGGCTGCAGAGGTTCTTTGCCACGTCAAACAAACTCTACAGGCGCTTACGTTTTTTTCAGGTTGCAAGACAAACTTACGGCCAACGCGCATCTTTCTCCGTGAAAAAAAAAAAAAAAAACCACAGCGATTTGGGAAACGCCAAAAATCGCACGGCCAAAAAATGGTACGTCCGGTTGTGACCTAGGCTTAACCAAACCACAACACTCTCCGTTACATGCAAAAATAACCACACAGCCTTAGATTAATAAACTTACCCCATCAGAAAGAGAAACGGCGCCTTGCACACACCAATGCCTCCGATGGAATGTAGTCCTAGAACGGTCCGTGTATCATCCGATCATTCAAGTATTCCATTCAATCTGGAAAACGAGGTTGCGGGTTTTTTTTGCTAGAAATGGTGATCTCCGATGTAAAAACCGTGTGTCTGTTTGCTTCGCGGTGTTTCAGCTCCTCTGCGCTCTGTTTAGCTTGCTCATTTCATAGTGAAATCACACGCCTGTATGCAGGTTAAGTAGCCACGAGCTCAGCTCGTATCATACAGCTGATTCGCGAAAAAAAAAAAAAAAAAAGACTAAAATCATCATGTGAATGGCCCATATGGTAATTTACCCACACCCCCCAGCAGGCTACAGTCCTGACAAAAACGAGACAATTTGCAACAAAAAATGTATGCTTTTCCAACAAAGCAATCTATTATCTGAAATACTGATTGCATTCTTCAAGATCTCAACTTGCACATGATGGAAAAAAACAAAAATCACAAATTTCGAAAAAAAAATGCTTCTTTTGCGATTATCTCGGATTCGTTTCGGCCGACGTGTCCCCCTGGATTCGGTGAGGCGTCACATATTCAATATTTTGAATTAAATAAAAACATTTATAGGGTGGCACGGTGGTGTAGTGGTTAGCGCTGTCGCCTCACAGCAAGGTGGTTTGGTTTCGAGCCCCGTGGCCGGTGAGGGCCTTTCTGTGCGGAGTTTGCATGTTCTCCCCGTGTCCGCGTGGGTTTCCTCCGGGTGCTCCGGTTTCCCCCACAGTCCAAAGACATGCAGGTTAGGTTAACTGGTGACTCTAAATTGACCGTAGGTGTGAATGTGAGTGTGAATGGTTGTCTGTGTCTATGTGTCAGATGACCTGGCGACTTGTCCAGGGTGTACCCCGCCTTTCGCCCGTAGTCAGCTGGGATAGGCTCCAGCTTGCCTGCGACCCTGTAGAACAGGATAAAGCGGCTAGAGATAATGAGATGAGATGAAAAACATTTATATATTATCTTATCGAGACTGACCTTTTCCTAATGTCCACATTACTTGCATATGATTTCTTCACGATGTCTATTTAAACTTGAAAGTTAAACAGTTATCAACACTGCCAGCTATAATTCAAATTATCATATATTCAACGTATTGAATCAAACAAATGCATATTTTATGGGGACTGTCTTGATCTTATTGTCCACATCACTTGCATGTTTTCTTCAAAAGGAAGCGCATGTGTCTATTCACACTTTTTACAGTTAAGTTGTCTCCAGTTCCCAGTTATTTTTGAAACAAATTTTCATTAGACCATTTAGAATTCTTCTTCAGCTTCTTGGCCAAAGCCAAAAGCTCATCAGTCCTCCCTTTTTTCCTTTTTCTTTCATTAGCCAGCTCGTCCTGTGTTTTTACATGCTCTAACCTGGCTCTCTTCTGCTCTCTCGCTTTCCTTTTGCTCTGCTAAACTTGTTTTTTATACCAGCATCAATTTCACGTACCTTCGCTTCATCTCGCTTGTCAATAGTATTCGGCATCTTGAGAAAACACGCCGATTAGAGGAACGTATTTTTGATATGCAGCTCATGAACGTGTAAGTTTTGATAAAAGAAAACGGCTGTGGGTGTCTTTGTAAAAAACGTTTTGATTGGCTATTATGGTCTCGACGTCGATGTTTTGACCAATAACAATGTAGAGAACACGAATTTTACATCGCATTCAACGAGACGAAAGATGGCGACTTGCAAATAATGTCTAAACATCGTTGGAGTTAATTAAGTTTGAACAACATGAAGGAACATACCCCAACCCCCCTCAATTAATTAAAAAAATTCTCAACGGATTTGGCATAATATAAAAAGGTTGTTTTTTACTCAGAAAAAGCGGAAATCCGCCGAACTCTCATCCCTGCATCTACCTTTTCTGACATCGTTGTTTAAGAAATGAGAAGCTACTCACTGCATCAGTTCAGGTTTAAAATAAACAAATAAATAAATAAAAATTAACTGTTGCCAGTTGAAGCATATTAATCAATCACTGCAGTAATTATCCAATCAAAGGCTCTTAAGTATTTGCTTAACTTTAACAAAATCAATTTTTGGGCCAGGAAGTAGACACTGTTATGGTCTGGTCCAGCAAGCACTAAGTGTTACTCTCTTTAAGGTGTGTGTGTGAGAGAAAGGGTGAGTGTGTGGAAAGTCGCAGACCATTTTGATTTTTCCCCCTACTTTAAAATGTCTGATTCTGAACTTTCAGTAGAGTAACCATTAAACATTTACAGCCATTTAAATAATGGATGCATCAAAAGAGAAGCACTCGCCCCACCAAAATCCTTCAGAGAGCAAATCTGCCTACACTGTGGCAAATTTTTTTTTTTTTTTTTTAAACTGGGGGTGGGGTGCCATTAAATATTTACATTCCTGGCCCTATCTGATAATGATGCTGTGGGAATGCCGAGGAGGAGGAGAGGACTACCCTCTTAAGTACTAATTGTTTTAAGACACCAACAGCGGATGAACTCCGGTTTCTTGGAACAGTTTAGAGACGGTCTCTGCTGCAGAACCAGAGTCCCATGAGGGTGGAGCGGGATATAATGTAACTCCTCCTGTAAGTCTAACCCGTACAATGTCATAACGCATTAAATGCGCCTATCCGGCCTGAAACATGGACTCGTTTCCACCCACCAGACCTCAGAAGTGGGAAATCGAAGGGATGTTTGATTTGAGGAGGCTTGCTGAACTCGG
The DNA here is from genome assembly GCF_027579695.1 of Neoarius graeffei. Classification (NCBI taxonomy): domain Eukaryota; kingdom Metazoa; phylum Chordata; class Actinopteri; order Siluriformes; family Ariidae; genus Neoarius; species Neoarius graeffei. The sequence goes on from NC_083578.1 coordinate 81,247,554, forward strand.
AGTAACCCAGAATTGATGAGACCATCATGAGTAGGAAATTCTGAGATGAGGTGGTGGTTTCTTTGGTTTTTCCCGGTCAGATGTCAAGAATTACTAGTTACGAACCGTCAACTCCACCCCATGGACTTTTTGCTTTGGATACTTGACAGATTTGGGGTGGTATTTCAATCATTTGCTCTACTATGACTGGCTACTACGTAAGGTGCAGTTTGCATGACCAAGTGTAAACACAAACTGCAATCAGGTGGAATCAAAAACAAAAAATACAGGTCTGAGAAAACTTGACCTCAGACGACATCAAAACAAAGCCTAGTAGAGTCCGACTGCAGTGAGAACATGCAGTGTGTTTACATGCACATAGAGAAAATCGAATTTCTGCCGTAGCTCGACTGAAATCGAAGTTCCAAATGCCATGGAAACACCTTAGCTCGGCTGAAATCGATCCGAACTGGATTTCTCGTAATCGAGCTACGCGACCTAGATTATGCGATTGTAGCCGAGCTACTTAGTGCATGTAAACCCTATCGAGCTACGTAGTCGAGCTTAAAGTTTAATTTTTTTTGCTGTTCTGCCATGCAAGTGCGTTTTACTGGGACATGAGATTTCAGCACTCTTATTCTTCTCAGTCTGCAGCTTGAATAAGTTTAGGCTACTGAATAACACTTTCAGTTAAAGTTGAGTCTGGTGCTTTTGTGCTGACGCTACAATAGCCTACTATCACAATAAATATCCCCCGTAACATTTCCCGTTTTCTACTCATCTTTCTGTGACTGCCCCTCTTTCCCACGGTTGTATGTTGTGGGTGTGGCATTAGGTGGGAAAAGTGCTTTTTAGGGATTCATCAGATCATTCAACTGAGAGATAACTGAGAGCTGGTTCGGATCGAGCTGAGAAATATATTCGCTATGCAGAGAATAACGGTGTTTTTTAAAAGCAATGATGGTGGAAACAAGAATAAAAGAACGGACGAGGAAGAAAGTGTAGTGAAGGAAGCTAGAACGACGGGAGAAGGTGCGGGGAAATGATATGAGATGGAAAGCACACACCCCAGTGCAAACATTTAGATGGGAACATACAACACAGCAGAAAAACAAATAATATACAGTATACACAAATGGTGCGTGTCACAACACAGCAGAAGAACAAAGAATATATATACAGCTGGGCGTGTTGAGTTGCAGATGTTAATTCCACATTAGTTACAGAAACTCAGTTCAGCTACAAAACTCAGGATATTGCACTGTATTTGGTATTGCATTGTATTGGGTATGGATGTAAAAGTGTAGAAATATAAAATATACAAAAGCTATAAAAACTAAAAAGTTGCTCTGTGAGGTTGCACTGTAATAAGTATTGCACTGTATCAGGTAAGTGTGAGAATATTGTCCTTTTAGGTCCTTGTTGGTGCATTGTTGCACCTGCCAGAAGTGGCATCAGTCAGTGCATGTAATTAGCCTTTTTCACATTACGTCACTTGCAGAAGAACCTCACATCCGTTTTCAGCCTTTTGAATGGAACAAGAGGCGGCATGCTAATCTGCTGGCTAACAAGTAGCAACCATAGAAAGTCAGTAAACTTCCTTTCCAAAACAAGGCAGATAGGTGACTGGAATGGTCGCTAACAATACGTAATGATAAGCAACAATACGCAATATTATCTGTGAATGACACAGTTTTGTTAACATATGTTGCCGCCGTATACCTCTTCTTCCATTCAAATGGCTGAAAACGGATACGAGTTCCCCTGCAAGTGACGTAATGTGAAAAAGGCTAATTGTTCAAGGTGGTTACGGCCTGTGGGAAAAAACTGTTTTTGAGTCTGTTGGTCCTTGCTTTGACGCACCTGTAACGCCTGCTTGAGGGCAGCAAGTCAAAGAACTCAGAGCCAGGGTGGAAGCTGTCCTTGATGATGTTGTTAGCTCTGCTGAGCTCTGCTCTCTGTTTAGCTACTGTTTGTTCATTCATTCAGTTGTTCGTTATTCATTTGTTTGTTCATTCATTCATAATTGAATTTTGCATTTTATGTGTTGGTGTGTCTAAGGTTTGTGCTGCAATAAACCTTTAAAATGAAAACCTACTTGTGCTTGTGCCCCCATTTTTTCCCCTGTGCTCCTAAAATTTTTAAACTTAGGAGCACGTGTGCTCCTGAAAAAAAAAAAGTTTTAGTGTACAGCCCTGCTCACCACGTCCATCTTTACGGAGCAGAGTAAGGCAGCTATGCCAGATTGTGGACGTGGCAGAAATTCCATTCCGATTGTACGCTTGGGACATATAAACTCTCTCACACACACACACACACCTCTCCGATCACTTTCATGTAAAAGTTACGTTCAGAATCGCCGTTCAGAATTAATTCATCCCAAATGTGTAAAAAAAAAAAAAAAAAAAAAAAGACTGCTCCAAAAGCACAATATCCTCCGCTGGCAACTCTGCCATAACTCTGGTAAAATGCGACCGAATTGAACGAAATTGCAATATGCGTATTACTGACATAAAACAAAGGATCCTGCCAAGTTTCGTGAAATTCCTCCAAAAATTGAGAGAGGAGTTGATTTCACAAGTCGAGTACCCTTCCTGGGACAGACGGACGGACATCGCCACGACATAATCCCCTTCGGGCCTTTCGGCCAGCGGGGGATAATAAAAATTGTGAGGGAAGTTGATTTCAGAAAGCAATTGCCAAAGTACAAATTTGTTAATTATCAAGGGCATAACTCTGGTAAAATTTGCCCCAATTAAACGAAATTTCAATAGGCATAAGTGTCATATAACAAAGGCTTTTACCAAGTTTGGTGAAATTCCTCTACAAATTGTAAGAGGAGTTGGTTTCAAAAGAACGTACACCCTTATGAAATTCTCAAAGTACAAGTTATTTAATCAAGGGTCAAAACTCGGGTCAAATTTTCATAAACGAAATTAAATCGCAATATGTGTATTACCGTCATTTAACAAGGCCTTTTGCCAAGCTTCGAGAAATTGGTCCAAAAATTGTGAGAGGAGTTGATGTCAGGCAACTAGGCCATAACTGTGGTAAAATGCGACCGAATTGAACATATGCGTATTATCGACATACAACAAAGAATCCTGCCAAGTTTGGTGAAATTCCTTCAAAAATTATGGGAGTTGATTTCAGAAGGTGAGCTCTCTTCCCAGGATGGATGGATGGACGGATGGATGGACATCGCCACGACATAATCCCCCCCCCCCTCGGGTCTTTTAGCCAGCAGGGGATAAAAAAAAAATTAAAAAAAAAAAAAAAAAAGAGTGCCTGTAAAGGCAGCTAAATTGACCTTGAAAGATTACTTCCACACACATATATGGATATTTTTCAACATGTATTCTCCCCGACATAAAAACAAAGCTTTTTGAGACTAAAATTACAGCTAGACGGTATATTCAAGTGCAAGTACCAACTCTGCACTACAACTACTACAGGAATAAAGCAGAAACTCAGTTGCGACTCTGCCTACTTAATTTCTGTTTGGTGGACCAACAATTTTACCAATTCGAGCCAAAACTATAACGTAATGTATTCAAAACCATGCTTCGAAAGTCTCCTTGCAAGCCAGTGCTAAAACATAACAGAACTTTACATCCAACTTGAAGCTGAACTCGAACACAACCTGGGCTTCGTTTCATATCTGCAGCATCTGTCTGCAGAGGTCACGAGGAAGTTTTCATCTGCTGTCATATTCATGTGCACTGCTGCATATTCCCTGACCGGTACTAAATCTTTAATGCTGCATGCACAAGACATTTCCTCAAGCAGCTCAACATATCTGCAAGGACAGTGAACTATCCAATCCCACTCACCTTACCCTCAGGAGCATCCACCCGACCCGACCCTACCCTGAATTCATTCAGAACGCAAACAACTTCCCATGTGATATTTAGAGAATAAAAGGCAGGAGAAGGAGCAGGACAGGGTGCTTGACTTTACATCATGTGAGACATGGACAGGTGGAGTTTGCATTAGTTTGCATCATGACGGTAAGGACGTTACAGCAGAAGTCGCGAGATCACAGTGATCTCAAGTTCACCTTCCTGTCATCATGGTTACTTGTCCTCAGGTGTTTCACGCTTACATAATTATGGTAGAATAAGCACTATGAAGTTCAGATTTCTCGGTCAGTCCAGCATGGATGCTAGAATAATGTGAATATTACCTTTCCTTGTGCGTGATATTGTGGAATCAGCATTTCAGATTCAGCATAGTACGGTAAGCTAAGGTTCACCTTTCCTGACTACAGTTTGGTATTTATTGTTATAGTCTTGGTGTTATGTTGTAGGGAGACGTGTAGTTTGGGACATTTACTGTACACTACGTTCACACTGCAAGGCTTAATGCTCAATTCCGATTTTTTTGTGAAATCCGATTTTTTTGTGAGGTCGTTCACATTAACAAATATACGCGACTTGTATGTGATCCTCAGTATGAACGAAAAGCGACCTAAAAGTGTTCCGCATGCGCGTTGCAGGATACGACGACGTCACACGCAGTGAGCATGGCCAGTGTTTACGGAAGTAACCTAAAGTTTCCTGTGTATGACACAGTAGCCAGCATGGAGTACCTGGCGATGATGCAGTTGTTGTTGCGACGGAGCCAGAACATGCACAATAGCCTGATGTTAAGGAGGAGGTTGAGAAGGAAGAGGGCAAGGGTTTTGGCTCAGGCGTTCTGCGGGGTAGTGACTGCAACCTCCGTTCAAAGGAACATCAAAGCCATGTTGTTGTAACTTTTTTTTGAGAGACCCGCCGCCTACTTCAGCGCAGAATAGTGACGTTTGTGGCTTGTTGATGACGTGTAAGTCGGATGAATGCGACCTGGCGGTTCAGACTGAAGTCGCATATGAAAAGAGCGGATAGGAATCGGAATTAGGACCACATATCCAAACGGCCTGGGTCGGATTTGAAAAAATCGGATCTGTGTCGTTCATATTGTCAATAAAAAGATCGGATACAGGTCACATATGGGCGAAAAAATCGGATTTGAGTCACTTCAGCCAGCAGTGTGAACGTAGTGTTAGTCAAGCGTTTAAAAAAAAAAAAAAAAAAAAAGTTTTAACCCCAGGTCCAGGAAATCCAACTGAAAACTGTGGACTTGGATTCAGAGTACACCATAAGGGAAAGTGGAATAAGATGCCGGGTTTCTTTGCCTGTCATGTGACTTCCTGTTTCAAAGTCTTAGGAAAAAAGGACGCCGTCAGATGCCTTCGAGATACAACGAACAAACCAGAACGTCAAGGATGTAGTACTGTAGCTCATCTGGCCTGCCATCAAAAAGAACTGAAATGTAACAAATGTGAGAGAGGACCAACCTCCAGGACAAACTGTTTACAACAGGAAACTCAACTAAGGACTAAATTTTGTTCCCCGAGGGAAGATCGACCCAAAACAACAATCGGAACTGAATTTGCATGATAACAGAGAGGAGATACAATTCTAGTCAGAAGTTGTTGACCTGATTACTAATTTGTTCGCAAAAAAATTGACAAAATGACCAAGTGTTGCGCAGAAGGTCGAGTTCTTTCAAATAAAACAAATCAGAACTGAAATCCATTCAGAACTGAGGGAGGGAGGAGACAGGATTTAACTGAAAATAAACAAAAGTTGCAAACAAATTGTTTACAACAGGAAAATCAAACAAACAACCAGGTTTTGTTCCTCAAGGGAAGATCGACCCAAAACACATCAATCAGAACTGGAATCAGGTGAGAGCTGCTAGAGGAGATACAATTCGAATGAGAAGTCCAAAAGCTCGTTAAAGTGCATATTCTGGACCAATTTCGTTTTTTTTTTTTATATATATGAAAGTACGTCCTTTTACACACTCATCCAGAAGGGTAATTTTGCACAAGGCCATCTGTCTACAGGAGAAAAAAAATAAAATAACAAAACACGTCTGGAAAAATCCCAAGCGAGTCCGGAGCCAGATTCGTGACGTTACCTGCGGAAGCGCCAGCAGGCTGCGCGAGCTTTGCATGGTTTCAGTGCACAGCCTGTGTAGACCAAGCGCTCCCATTTCTCTCTCGTTGTCCGGTCTTTTGGGAAACGATGAGTACTAATCCCATCATGATTGGTGTTGCTCCACCCTCCTACGATACATCTGTTAACCATTTTAATAATTACGCGATAACGTTGAAGAAATTTGCGGAAAATCACCAGGTCGTTTTCTCATAAACAAACCAGCGCTGACGTAGGATTCAGAAGGAGGCATCCCGCACGCGACGTCACGAAAATCAATGTTTCCCGGGAAATCCAAATGCCAAGTTTTTTCAGAGGCGGACCAATTCGCCTCAAATGGCTCGATTTCAACTGAATTTTTCTGGTATTGCGCAAGGTAAAAAAATTGCAGAGAATGCAACAGATATTTGACCAAAGCTTAATATAAAATAGGAGAATTATATTGATCTTGCTCCTGAATTTACCCGTGATATGCACTTTAACGTGACGTAATTACCAGTTTGTGAGCAAAGATTTGGCAATACAATGACCAAGTGTTGTGCAGAAGGACTCGTTCTTTCAAATAAAAACAATCAGAACTATGGGAGGAGATCTGATTGAACGGAAAATCAACAAAAGGAGTAAATTTTGTTCCCCGAGGGAAGATCGACCCAAAACATCAACGAGCAATTCCAGCGTTATGGACGTGACACTTGAACTCAAAATGGCAACAAATGACCAAGTGCATGTTTTATTGTCTCCCAGTATTTAAACAGGTGTTGCATATTTTAAGGCTGTACCATACTGGAGAAGTGATAGAACAAGAACAATTCCCATAGTACATCTAGGGCATGCCAGAAAACGCCAATAAAAGATGCGTTATGGATGTGACAGAAAAAGGATCACTTTTCTTGGGTGACTGTACATTTTTATCAAACTCTGTGAAATTGTAAACCTAATGTCGAAATGGAGATATCCGTTTGATAGAGGGGTCCAAGGTGAATATTAAAAAATCTTTGTTTAAAATATTTTGTATTTCATGCAGAGTTTCGGAAGGAAAAGTCAGCGTTATGGATGTGACGAAATTCCGTTATGGATGTGACGCGTCTGAAATAGACATGGCATATGTTTAGAAAATCAGCAATTTAACCACCATAACCCTTTGAAAAACTCTCTAAATATCAGCTAAAACTATCAAAGTTCTTAAATAATATTTAGGATGGCTATTGTTTTGCTGTTTTGTGGATTTTAGCATATATTTCTGTGGCTTGTGGCAATAATATAGAATTGTACATGATCAAAGTTGATTTTAGCTTGGGTTTTACATTATAAGAAAGAAAGACTGACAGTGACATATTAAGTTGGTTACAAATTGGTTCAACTTATTCACATCTGTAAAATACAGGCCTAGGTGATATCTCTGGGAGTGGTTTTGATGTATTACATGTTGCTTTATTTTTGCATGGTGAGGTTGACATTTACATGGAATTGCCCCAATCGGAACTGAATTCGCATGATAAATGAGAGAAGAGATACAATTCTAGTCAGAAGAAAATGTGCCAAGTTGATCCGATTACGAATATGTTCGCAAAAAAAATTTGACAAAATGACCAAGTGTTGCACAGAAGGTCCAGCTCTTTCAAATAAAACAAATCAGAACTGAAATCAGGGGTGTTCACATGGCAACTTTTACTCCGGTGTAGCACCGGGGCTGCCCCGGTAGAGCGTTCAGACGGTACAAAGTTATACTGGTGTCGCCCCTGAAAGCTGCTTAAACCGGTGCAAATCTAACCCTGCTCGGGAGGTGGTTTAAGAAATTTACTCCGGAGTAAATGCTAGTTTGCGGGGCAGCACCGATATAAAATGGGACGTCTGAACGCTACAGGGGTAGACTCGCTACACGTGAGGAGAGTTGATTACATACGGGCATTGCATAATTTGCATCCTGGTATTTTGCGCTTCCAAAACGGCGAATATCAACAACAACAGAACCGTGTGTCTTCATCCACGTTGTTTTCCCGGCGCTTGGTGATGCCATGACAACCGTCCACATGGCCATGAACGACACGAAGTCGTCGATTTGTTGCCGAATGAATTGTAGAATGCGTTGTTTTCGTGCTCTCTTGTACTTGCGCAACCTTTCCTTTCTCTCTTTTACCCTTTTACGGTGTCTGATAGACCACAACGTAGAAAGTTTGTCTGGAGAAGTATAAACCATGGTTTTTCGATATATCAATCACAAACAAGGCAGGAAAAGGAAGTACATTTTCACGCATGCGCATATGTGGCAGATCACAGAATCCAGGGACACGTGTCGGCCCGGGGGCATTTTGAGTTATTGACAGATTCAGAAAGTACAGTTTCTAAGCTTTCCAATGATGCCTTCCATGTGGAGATCTGACAATATTTGAAGAATGTGTGGCCTTTTGAAAGTGTATACTTCTTAAAACAGGAAAGGGAGAAAATCGCCCTCAAAGTTTTCCTTCTCAGCTACTCTGGGTGTAGGGCGGGCACATAATGCTGCTCATTTGCATGACATTAAGGAAAGCCCTACCCCCTACGAGCTAGCACGATGCTACTTTCATGTAAACAAAGATCACCACGTCAATTTTCCTTCCATGCAAAGTATGCCCAACACAATTATGAAGTACAAAAATAAGTCCTAAAGTATACTTTAACGCTTTGTGGTTGAAAAATTACTCACACCGTAAGAAAGAAAGATAGCAAGATGATGACACAACTAACACAACGCTAGTTTCATGTAAAGCCTCGGTCACAACCGGCCGTACAGTACGCGCTCCTACGGCCGGTCTACACGCAAAAAACGCAAGAAACACACGGAGAGCGCGCATGAAACGCACGAGAGCGCATGTGTGATGTGCTGATTTTCAAGCCGTAGACCGGCCGCAGAGGTTCTTTGTCATGCCAAACAAACTCTACGGGCGCTTATGTTTTTTTCAGGTTGCACGACAAACTTACGGCCAACGCGCGTCTTTCTCCGTGAACAAAAAAAAAACCGCAGCGATTTGGGAAACGCCAAAAATCATACAGCCAAAAAATCGTATATCCGGTTGTGACCTAGGCTTAACCAAACCACAACACTCTCCGTTACATGCAAAAATAACCACACGGCCTTAGATTAATAAACTTACCCCATCAGAAAGAGAAACGGCGCCTTGCACACACCAATGCCTCCGATGGAATGTAATCCTAGAACGGTCCGTGTATCATCCGATCATTCAAGTATTCCATTCAATCTGGAAAACGAGGTTGCGTTTTTTTTTTGCTAGAAATGTTTATCTCCGATGTAAAAACCGTGTGTCTGTTTGCTTCGCGGTGTTTCAGCTCCTCTGCGCTCTGTTTAGCTTGCTCATTCCATAGTGAAATCACACGCCTGTATGCAGGTTAAGTAGCCACGAGCTCAGCTCGTATCATACAGCTGATTCGCGGGAAAAAAAAAAAAGACTTAAATCATCATGTGAATGACCCATATGGTAATTTACCCACACCCCCCAGCAGGCTACAGTCCTGACAAAAACGAGACAATTTGCAACAAAAAAATGTATGCTTTTCCAACAAAACAATCTATTATCTATTATACTGATTGCATTCTTCAAGATCTCAACTTGCACATGATGGAAAAAAAAAAAATCACAAATTTCGAAAAAAAAAATGCTTCTTTTGCGATTATCTCGGATTCGTTTCGGCCGACATGTGTCCCTGGATTCGGTGAGGGGTCACATATTTAATTTCCGCATTATTACTATCGTATAGCACGGTTGCAAAAACTGCCGTGTGAACGCCAGTGGGGCTGCACCGGTGCTAACACGCTTCTCTCTAGTAAGCAGGTTTGTGACGTGTGAACGCTCCTCAAAATTTACACCGGTGTAAGACATATCGCAACAAAATACATCGGTGCAGCATTGATGCAAATATGTGCTGTGTGAACACCCCTATCCATTCAGAACTGAGGGAGGGAGGGAGGGAGGGAGGGAGGGAAGAGACACGATTTAACTGAAAATAAGCCAATTGTTTGTTTACAACACGAAAAATCGAGCCTGGGAAATCCTATGCTGCTTGGCACAATCGTTCCGATCTGAAAAGACAGCATGGAAACTATGGTCTAAAGGCTCGCCTGAGTTAGGGAGCCAATCAGAGAGTGGGGAGGGGTGTAAAGACAGTGACGCGTACTACTCGACAAACGGAAGCTTGTAGTTTATTTGGGACTGTTTACGGATCACATTTAACATGGCGGCGAGTGATACGAACCAAACTTTCGATCAAGCTTTAGACACTGTTCTGAATAGTTTAGAGCGAAAGTTTGTTTTAAAAAAAGAACAGCGTTTGGCATTACAGTCTTTCTTCGCCTTTTCGTCGCTCGAACTACGTCACCGGGTACAACTGCCATGATTGGCCATCGGCTACGTATATGCCAAATGATAGACATTCGCAACGTCCAATAAACGGCCGTTGACAATCGTAAACCACACCTCCCCTACGAGAAATTCAATAGGCGGATTCCAGACCATATTTCACTTGTGATATGGTCTGGTGTTAACCAGACTAGGAAAAATCAAACAAACAACCAGGTTTTGTTCCTCGAGGGAAGATCGACCCAAAACATCGAACAGAACTGAAATCGGTTGAGAACTGCGAGAGGAGATACAATTCGAATGAGAAGTCCGAAAACTCGTTAAGGTGACCGGTTTGTTAGCAAAAATTTGGCAATACAATGACCAAGTGTTGCGCAGAAGGTCTAGCTCTTTCAAATAAAAACAATCAGAACTGAAATCAATTGAGAACTGAGGGAGGGAGGAGGCACGATTTAACTGAAAATAAACAAAAAGTTGCAAACAAATTGTTTACAACAGGAAACGTCAACAAACAAACAACCAGGTTTTGTTCCTCGAGGGAAGATCGACCGGAGACATTGATCAGAACTGGAACTGGATGAGAAATCAGAGAGGAGATACAATTCTAGTGAGAGGCCTGGAAAATGTGTTAATTTGGCCTAATTACTAACTCGTTAGCAAAAAATTTGATAAAACAATGACTAATGGCCCTTTTCCACCTCACTTCAGCCCGACACGACTCGCGTTTCGACTACCTCAGAGCAGCACGACTCAGCTCGTTTCAGCCCTGCTCAGCACCCAAAACTCGCACGGTTTTGGAGTGGGGCTGAAGCGAGCCAAACCGAGCCGAGTGGGGCTAGGGGCGTGAGCAGACACTCCCCTGTGCACTGATTGGTGAGGAGGAGTGTCCTCACATGCCCACACACGCCCCGCGAGCACGCTGGGATCTGTAAACACCGTAAACCCGGAAGAAGAAGAATTACGAAGCCTTATGCGCCTCGCCTCATCTATACGCTCTTGCCAGTATCTGTTGGCGTTGTCGGTGACAACAAGCCACAGCACCAAGACCAGCAACACTAACGACTCCATGTCCTCCATGTTTATTGTTTACTATCCGGGTCGTGAGACTACCGCTTAAAAGGTCACTGATGTCACTGTTTGCGCCGCCTAACGACATCACGTGACGTCCACCCACTTTCGCTAACTCCACCCAATGTGTCCACCCACTTCCAGCCAGCACGGTTCAGCGCGGTTGTAGTCGAAATGCAACTCCAACAGCCCCACTCAGCACGGCACGGCTCAGCCCAACTCAGCCGCGTTGGTAGTGGAAAAGCGGCATAAGATTTGTGCGGCGTGAGGAGCTCTTTCAAACACAACAATCGGAACAGAAACCCGTGGAGAACTGACGGAGGAGATTTCTGATTTTTTTTTTTTTGGTGAAAGCAAGCAGCCTTGAGTGAAAGAAAGGCTTAACCTGAAAACTTGATCGCTGCTGAGTCAAGAAAAGTAAAGTAACACCGATACATTATGCACACGTAGGCATATAAAAATCAATCTGCGGTTCGGAAAGAACCTGTCTGTGGAAACATACCTGCGGTGGTACAGAATCGATCCAGGTTTGAACTCGAGTACATGGGTTAAGTGTTACAACACACTAAAAGTGCAGTGTGGAGTCTTTACACATCCTGGGAGCAGCGCGACGCGGCAGAGCTTTTTTTTTTTTTTACCTGTCCTGGTCTTGGAGTTGGTCAGGATTTCCTGTAGCCTCTCCTGCAACTTGTCTGCTCTTTTGCGCTCCAGATGGAGCTGTCGCTTCAAGTCTTTCAGCTGTAAGAATGAAAAAGAGACCGAGTCTTAAACAAACCTTCATTATTTAAATTGAAATTTGCGTTAATCCATTGAGTGGGCGGTCACGTTCGAAATCCTGAAGCGTCAGAAGGTACAGCAGTGCGACATTTGTCTCAAAGTCCTTCAATGAGCCGGATCTTAAACCGCGAAAGAGGCTTCATCTCATCTCATTATCTCTAGCCGCTTTATCCTGTTCTACAGGGTCGCAGGCAAGCTGGAGCCTATCCCAGCTGACTACGGGCGAAAGGCGGGGTACACCCTGGACAAGTCGCCAGGTCATCACAGGGCTGACACATAGACACAGATAACCATTCACACTCACATTCACACCTACGGTCAATTTAGAGTCACCAGTTAACCTAACCTGCATGTCTTTGGACTGTGGGGGAAACCGGAGCACCCGGAGGAAACCCACGCGGACACGGGGAGAACATGCAAACTCCGCACAGAAAGGCCCTCGCCGGCCACGGGGCTCGAACCCAGGACCTTCTTGCTGTGAGGCGACAGCGCTAACCACTACACCACCATGCCGCCCCGCGAAAGAGGCTTTTTCTTTTAAAAAAAAAAAAAGGTTGGACGCGCTATCATTTTAAGCCATTGTGTACCGCTATAGAGATCTTGCAGTCGCGTGACCGGAAAGTACACAGCCGCCATCTTGTCGGTAAAAAACACCGCTGAATACTGCTGCACTCGTGTACAGAATGGATCAGTTTCAACCGACGGACTACACGGCTCATTTTTCTAATGAACAGATAACTAGATACATGTCTAAAATAAACGATCTACAGATTAGTGACCCTTATGGCTTTCCGGACGGAGTTTTCACGACCGTGTCAGTGGATGTTGAACTGCCAGAGGTGAAATACCCAGATGTGTATAATTACCTCATTAACTTTCCCTCGCTGTTCAGTGGTGAAGCACTGCGTGCTTATAAATCTCTGCACAGTTATCTTTACAGAAATTCAGGATTTGTCAGCGACTCAGATGCGGCATCTTGCAAACAAGAAAATAACAATCCTCATTGGATGGGTAAGTCACTTAAGTATTGAGTATAGCACTGACCAGCCGATTATAGAATAGAATAAGGTAATTCCAGCTGTAATTCCAAATCGTCCGTCGTGTTTACCATGGATCTGGCGTTGGAGAGATAGAGGCTTAGCAGTGGAAGTTTGAGTGGCTGTTTTCTGAGCTTAGTCAACAGGCCGGCTCTGCAGCCTCGCTTTTGCTTCCGCTCCCGACGCCGCCTCCTTTGCCTGCCAGACCCGATAACAATCCACGGAGACCCCGCTGGTCTCACCATCTCGTCCGGAATGTTGTGCATGCGATGGAAATCGTTACAAACCGTCATTTTCTGCTAGAAACCAATGTCCAGTAAGTCCATACGGTTGTAGTGAATATTGAAGTCCGGTACAGACGAACAACACGCAAAAATACACACAAAAAACATAAGAAACGTGCACAGGTAGGGAGAGCTTGTAGCCGCAGCCGTTGTAGTACAACCCCGATTCCAAAAAAGTTGGGACAAAGTACAAATTGTAAATAAAAACGGAATGCAATAATTTATAAATCTCAAAAACTGATATTGTATTCACAATAGAACATAGACAACATATCAAATGTCGAAAGTGAGACATTTTGAAATTTCATGCCAAATATTGGCTCATTTGAAATTTCATGACAGCAACACATCTCAAAAAAGTTGGGACAGGGGCAATAAGAGGCTGGAAAAGTTAAAGGTACAAAAAAGGAACAGCTGGAGGACCAAATTGCAACTCATTAGGTCAATTGGCAAAAGGTCATTAACATGACGGGGTATAAAAAGAGCATCTTGGAGTGGCAGCGGCTCTCAGAAGTAAAGATGGGAAGAGGATCACCAATCCCCCTAATTCTGCACCGACAAATAGTGGAGCAATATCAGAAAGGAGTTCGACAGTGTAAAATTGCAAAGAGTTTGAACATATCATCATCTACAGTGCATAATATCATCAAAAGACTCAGAGAATCTGGAAGAATCTCTGTGCGTAAGGGTCAAGGCTGGAAAACCATACTGGGTGCCCGTGATCTTCGGGCCCTTAGACGGCACTGCATCACATACAGGCATGCTTCTGTATTGGAAATCACAAAATGGGCTCAGGAATATTTCCAGAGAACATTATCTGTGAACACAGTTCACCGTGCCATCCGCCGTTGCCAGCTAAAACTCTATAGTTCAAAGAAGGCGGCGTATCTAAACATGATCCAGAAGTGCAGACGTCTTCTCTGGGCCAAGGCTCATTTAAAATGGACTGTGGCAAAGTGGAAAACTGTTCTGTGGTCAGACGAATCAAAATTTGAAGTTCTTTATGGAAATCAGGGACGCCGTGTCATTCGGACTAAAGAGGAGAAGGACGACCTGAGTTGTTATCAGCGCTCAGTTCAGAAGCCTGCATCTCTGATGGTATGGGGTTGCATTAGTGCGTGTGGCATGGGCAGCTTACACATCTGGAAAGACACCATCAATGCTGAAAGGTATATCCAGGTTCTAGAGCAACATATGCTCCCATCCAGACGACGTCTCTTTCAGGGAAGACCTTGCATTTTCCAACATGACAATGCCAAACCACATACTGCATCAATTACAGCATCATGGCTGCGTAGAAGAAGGGTCCGGGTACTGAACTGGCCAGCCTGCAGTCCAGATCTTTCACCCATAGAAAACATTTGGCGCATCATAAAACGGAAGATACGACAAAAAAGACCCAAGACAGTTGAGCAACTAGAATCCTACATTAGACAAGAATGGGTTAACATTCCTATCCCTAAACTTGAGCAACTTGTCTCCTCAGTCCCCAGACGTTTACAGACTGTTGTAAAGAGAAAAGGGGATGTCTCACAGTGGGAAACATGGCCTTGTCCCAACTTTGAGATGTGTTGTTGTCATGAAATTTAAAAATCACCTCATTTTTCTCTTTAAATGATACATTTTCTCAGTTTCAACATTTGATATGTCATCTATGTTCTATTCTGAATAAAATATGGAATTTTGAAACTTCCACATCATTGCATTCCGTTTTTATTTACAATTTGTACTTTGTCCCAACTTTTTTGGAATCGGGGTTGTAGAATTGTATATAGTAGGGTTTTCCAGAAGAAAAGGTACAAGTAGAAGGCGGAAATATGGCGTTTGACCGACAAGATGGCGTCTGTCACAATCTGGACCGGCTGTGACGTCACATGCAAGTGCTCCATAGGCTATAACGTGATCTGGCTTTGAATATATGAGATTTCTCTCAAAACATAAAACTCCCTCGAAAAACCCACGTCTCTGGACAGCATGGGAAATCAGTACCGACTGTATCTCATTAGTTCGAGCCCCGGTCTGCTGTCGAGAGCAGCAGAAACGCAAACTGGCCATCACCTGTGTTTTAATTCACTTTCTGGGAATCCAGAGAGATGGAAAGACCTGACTCATCGCTTATTCTTCTGTCTCCGGAATGAGAGAGTAAGAGTGAGTGTTTATGTTCGTGAGCAAGAGAGATTAAGAGCGAGATAGATAGAGAGAAGACCACTTACTGCTGAACTGCCTTTCTTCTCCAGAATGCGCTGTTCATCGACAGTGTCTCTGATCTCCTACAAAGCAGAAAACACACACACAAACAGACTTTGAGAAGAAAGAGCCGTCTTAATTGGCCATGTAATGGCTGAAATGAAATCCAGTTCTGCTGCTCTGAAAACGTTAGCAGATTTTAGCAACAGATGTAAGTGACTCGCGCGCACAAGTCCTATTTTGGTTTGGTTCAGGGAACACGTCTTCATAACAGGCTTCTGGTTTGTACATGGCGTCAGCTTTGGGAACAGATGTACACGCTAGGGCACGACCGACAGTGTGCGACTTACGGTAAAACTCCACGAATTAACTGCATCAGGTTGATTAAACAGCCATCATTTTTCTTTAAAGCAGATACGCAGAACCTTTTTTTTTTTTTTAAATAAATTTCTGAGTGGATAGTGCACTATATTGCCAAAAGTATTTGCTCACCTGCCTTGAGCTTAAGTGACATCCCATTCCTAATCCATAGGGTTCAATATGACGTCGGTCCACCCTTTGCAGCTAGAACAGCTTCAACTCTTCTGGGAAGGCTGTCCACAAGGTTTAGGAGTGTGTTTATGGGAATTTTTTGACCATTCTTCCAGAAGCGCATTTCTGAGGTCACACATACCCCTTTTCCACCAAATCAGTTCCAGGGCTGCTTCGGGGCCAGTGCTGGTGCTGGTGCACAACTCGTTCAACCTGCGAGCCAGCTGAGAACCAGTTTGCTTTTCCATAGCTCGCGGTGCTAAGGGAAGCCACGTCATTACATCGCTACGTTTGCATAAACCTTGGCGCGAATATTGAAGCAAAAACAACACGGAAGAAGCAGCAGCAGCAACAACAACAACAATAATAATGGCTGACTTTGCGTTTGTACAGCTGCTGCTTCTCATCGCTTAAAAATGGCGATCTTTCGCGGTCTTGCTATTGTTGTTGGTCTTAACAACTCTGCCCCCCCGGCTGACCTAAGCGGTTCTTTCCTCTGGCCCAGCAGAGAGTTGGTGCTAGCCTGGAACCGGTTTTTCTGGCCCCAGAGCCAGTTCTTTGTCAGTGGAAACAGAAAACCCGGTTCCAAACTAAGCACTGGCCCCGAACCAGCCCTGGAACTGCTTTGGTGGAAAAGGGGCAACAGTGATGTTGGACGAGAAGGCCTGGCTCTCAGTCTCTGCTCGAATTCATCCCAAAGGTGTTCTATCGGGTTGAGGTCAGGACTCTGTGCAGGCCAGTCAAGTTCATCCACACCAGACTCTGTCATCCATGTCTTTATGGACCTTGCTTTGTGCACTGCTGCACAGTCATGTTGGAAGAGGAAGGGGCCAGCTCCAAACTGTAAAAACAGTCTGCATGCCTCAGTGCTTGATTTTATACACCCGTGGCCATGGAAGTGATTGGAACACCTGATTCCGATAATTTGGATGGGTGAGCAATAGGGTGGTTCCGAAATGTATGGGAAATTTTTTTTTACCAAAACATTCCGACCACCCTACCTTTTTTTTTTTTTTTTACATAGGCTAAAAGAAGGCAACAAGCAAAATTTCAGAAAAATTGGTTAATATTTAGAGGTGCCACACGAGGTTGCAAATCGGGTTAAGCCATTAACATTAGTTGGTGCGTAGACTGTTGCAGAGAAGATCTCAAACCCCCAAAAAGTCACAGTTCTCGAGGGAATATGCCACTTCTATGAAAAAGAAAAGGCAGTAAGAGTTTATAGACTGATAGAAGGTTAACTTTCATGCACTAAGGGGTTCTTAAACAATGAGCACTGATCGTAATATGCTGATGAAGTTGTGAATGTTTTTCAGATGGCTAGCAACAGTAATACAAGTAGTACCGGTGGTGCAAAGCACAAAACCAGAAAGGACAATTATGTTTGGTTAATTCAGGGGTGGGCAATTATTTTTTCCATGGGGCCACATGAGAAACAGAAAATTTTGTAGAGGGCCGGACCAAAAGGCTGAACTAAATTCTGCATAATATTAATTGTATTTCTTTATATAAAGCAGTAAATAACATTGTTTTTACAAGCTGCTAAGACTGGTAAGAGTATGGGAAAAACGAGGTCGCCTTACAAAAAATGTCATTTATTCAATTAAATTTCCCAAAACAATGGTTAACATTGTGGAATTTAATGGTGAACGTTTGTACCTTTTTTTTCAGTCACATTCACCCCAAAACACAATAAAGACATCACAGTATTGTCTTTCTACTCCAAATATCAAGCAAGATACATCATATTATAATAATGATGCCCACATTTGTAGTCTAATCACCTCATTTGGTGTCTTTCGGTTTTTTATTTGTTCAGTGAGAGAAATCTCGTCTCTGTTGGTCTTTAACGAGTGCATCAGAGTCAGGTTGAATGTCTGAGGTGGAGATGCGAAGCACAGCTGACAGATGATCATCAGTCCATTCGGTGTAGGAATCAGATCTACAGATCGGCTCGGGCTCCGGCGCCTGCTGGTGACGTCACACTATGTGATTGGCTGGACCGTTTGAAGGATGACGTACAAGTTTGTGGTTGGTCTGGACAAATTACGGAAGTAGTTATCGCGGGAATAGGTTTCATGGGATTTCATGTCATGTTCATGTCGCGCGCGTTGCGTTTTTGTTGAACACAACTTCAAAATAAAAGCAATGCACATTCAGTCCATGCATGAGGTAAAATTAGAAAATACGTTTATTTTGTAATTTCTAATTAACCTTACGCGGGCCGGTCAGAATGAACCAAAGGGCCGGATGCGGCCCGCGGGCCGGAAAATGCCCAGGTCTGGGTTAATTGGTCCCACTTCCAAGGAACTGTCTGGGAGAAAGCTTCCTTCTGCTAGGGAAGTCCTTAGTGTGTTCTTTTATTTCCACAAGATACCACAATACCGAAGGGTTTAGAAAATCACAGACAGGTAATAGCTATTGTTACTTTGAACACAGGAAGTTATATTACTGTATTGTTTGTATTAATATGAAACAGTTAATAAGCCACATTATTTTATATTGTGTCTTGAGTGAAAACTTTAATGGCTTTGTGGCACCTCTAAACATTGTTCAATCTTGACCAAATTTTGCACAATAACTTCTTTTAGGCAACGTTTATTAAAAAAAAAAAAAAAAAAAAAAAAAAAAGGTAAGGTGGTCGTAACAAAATCCTAAAAAAAAAAAATTTTGGGACCACCCTAGTGAGCAAATACTTTTGGCAATATAGTGCATCTCCATCCTTGACTCTTGTATGCTGCATAAATGGGAATTTTTCAAAAAAATATATACATTTTTGAGAGTTAAAATCGACCGCAAAGTTGGCATTCGAGCTGCCCCGCTGAGCGCATGACGTCACAGCGGTAATCAGTTTTGCCTTTTACAGCTATAGACCAAAGTCACATAAATAAAAATTTATAATGGAAGAAAGAAATCCCATTACCGACTTGCTCAGCTAAGACTGATTTGACTTCATTGATTGTGGGTTGACTCTCATTAAAACAGGATAGGTGTTATAATTTACATGCATGCATTTTCACTGACAAAACGTAAAAGGCTAATTAAATAATCAGATGAACTGAGACAATCACATTCTGAAGCAAATTAAATAATCTTATACCGGTAACTTAAACATACAATACAAGTTACATGTACAACCCCGATTCCAGAAAAGTTTGGACAAAAGTACAAATTGTAAATAAAAACGGAATGCAATAATTTACAAATCTCAAAAACTGATATTGTATTCACAATAGAACATAGACAACATATCAAATGTCGAAAGTGAGACATTTTGAAATTTCATGCCAAATATTGGCTCATTTGAAATTTCATGACAGCAACACCTCTCAAAAAAGTTGGGACAGGGGCAATAAGAGGCTGGAAAAGTTAAAGGTACAAAAAAGGAACAGCTGGAGGACCAAATTGCAACTCATTAGGTCAATTGGCAATAGGTCATTAACATGACGGGGTATAAAAAGAGCATCTTGGAGTGGCAGCGGCTCTCAGAAGTAAAGATGGGAAGAGGATCACCAATCCCCCTAATTCTGCGCCGACAAATAGTGGAGCAATATCAGAAAGGAGTTCGACAGTGTAAAATTGCAAAGAGTTTGAACATATCATCATCTACAGTGCATAATATCATCAAAAGATTCAGAGAATCTGGAAGAATCTCTGTGCGTAAGGGTCAAGGCCGGAAAACCATACTGGGTGCCCGTGATCTTCGGGCCCTTAGACGGCACTGCATCACATACAGGCATGCTTCTGTATTGGAAATCACAAAATGGGCTCAGGAATATTTCCAGAGAACATTATCTGTGAACACAATTCACCGTGCCATCCGCCGTTGCCAGCTAAAACTCTATAGTTCAAAGAAGAAGCCGTATCTAAACATGATACAGAAGCGCAGACGTCTTCTCTGGGCCAAGGCTCATTTAAAATGGACTGTGGCAAAGTGGAAAACTGTTCTGTGGTCAGACGAATCAAAATTTGAAGTTCTTTATGGAAATCAGGGACGCCATGTCATTCGGACTAAGGAGGAGAAGGACGACCCGAGTTGTTCTCAGCGCTCAGTTCAGAAGCCTGCATCTCTGATGGTATGGGGTTGCATTAGTGCGTGTGGCATGGGCAGCTTACACATCTGGAAAGACACCATCAATGCTGAAAGGTATATCCAGGTTCTAGAGCAACATATGCTCCCATCCAGACGACGTCTCTTTCAGGGAAGACCTTGCATTTTCCAACATGACAATGCCAAACCACATACTGCATCAGTTACAGCATCATGGCTGCGTAGAAGAAGGGTCCGGGTACTGAACTGGCCAGCCTGCAGTCCAGATCTTTCACCCATAGAAAACATTTGGCGCATCATAAAACGGAAGATACGACAAAAAAGACCTAAGACAGTTGAGCAACTAGAATCCTACATTAGACAAGAATGGGTTAACATTCCTATCCCTAAACTTGAGCAACTTGTCTCCTCAGTCCCCAGACGTTTACAGACTGTTGTAAAGAGAAAAGGGGATGTCTCACAGTGGTAAACATGGCCTTGTCCCAACTTTTTTGAGATGCGTTGTTGTCATGAAATTTAAAATCACCTCATTTTTCTCTTTAAATGATACATTTTCTCAGTTTAAACATTTGATATGTCATCTATGTTCTATTCTGAATAAAATATGGAATTTTGAAACTTCCACATCATTGCATCCCGTTTTTATTTACAATTTGTACTTTGTCCCAACTTTTTTTGGAATCGGGGTTGTAATTTTGTGCTGGAAAGCAAACGTTTGGACTTTGTACTGACTCGATAATGTCAAAGTCACAAAATAGAAATCTGCAACAAAGTTTGTATGAAAAAATAAATAGGGTGCCAAAGACTTTTGCACAGCACTGTGTGTGTATACGGGTCTGTCTCAGAAACTGGGTACTGTGGGGGTCCCCCACTAAATATACTCAGTCAGTAAACTATACGGTTTTGAATGGTGATGTTGGTTTTAATTTGAAATAAAATGATGAAAGAAATAATACAGATAAAACTAAATCTTTGATGTGAATACTCTACTCGGAATTTGGCAAAAATTCTGCAAATTTCTGGAAAAATGGCGGCCTGATCCGGGACATGATAAACGGTTGACTACATCGCATTCCCTTAAAAAGGTTGCAGTCCACTGAAAAGTCTACAGTTATCACTAATTGTATTTTAAGTTGTAACTTTATACACCTAAGGATTGGTGCGCTCACAGAATAATCATAACCGTAATAAAACATCATGCAAAATATTTCATCACCGTTGTAACTCCGTTTTCCGCAAACCCAAAACCAATACGATCGTGTGTTTTGATCTAAACGGAAAGCCTCAGGGTCGAGGTCACTACCTCACCAAAAGCAGGAACTTAAAATTACTACGCCATAGAAAAATTCAGTTATAAATCTGTGATTGTTTTTTAAAACGAAAGCTGAAAGTTAGGTATAGAATATGTTTCTTACAGAATATGTTACGATGGTAGCTGGTCTTGTATGAATTTCTGAGCTATAAAATGAGTTGTGGTCTATTTTTTACCGTAGCGTGTTATTTGTGTGCGGGGAAGGACACACATTAACAATTTGCATGTGTAGAATGGAATTTTCCACTCCAACAGTTACAAGTTGATCGTGCTTCCATTTCTGTTACGCGAGTGATCTGTTCGGACGTTATCACTGAAAAGGTGAGTTTTGACAGTTTTATTTTGTTTTAGTCTTGCAGTATAAAGCAACAGAATGTTTCTTTTTCATCTTACTTTCATATTTTGTAGTGTTTGCGTATTTTTGGCCAATATTTTGCAACCATGGTCAATTTAGATCGAACTTTTGATAGAATAGAGACCCGCGCGACCTTCAGCCGGTACAGTCGCTGTTCTTTTACCACCGCCGTTATTCTCATCTTTCCGGTGTGTTCTTGATTTTTCCATTGTGTCCTATTTCGCCATATCGAATACCCAAAATGTATCATCATATTCATATTTAAGTGAATAATTAATTCAGTCATCATAACTTGGCATTTTTAACCCAAGCAATCAAAAAGAGGAAATTTATTCAATATTTTCACTCATCTGTGAAGGAGGGGCTTTAATTCTTCATGATGGAGTTATTTTATATGGAAATCAATTTTACAAAAGCATTTGAATTCATTCATCTCATCTCATTATCTCTAGCCGCTTTATCCTGTTCTACAGGGTCGCAGGCAAGCTGGAGCCTATCCCAGCTGACTACGGGCGAAAGGCGGGGTACACCCTGGACAAGTCGCCAGGTCATCACAGGGCTGACACATAGACACAGACAACCATTCACACTCACATTCACACCTACGGTCAATTTAGAGTCACCAGTTAACCTAACCTGCATGTCTTTGGACTGTGGGGGAAACCAGAGCACCCGGAGGAAACCCACGCGGACACGGGGAGAACATGCAAACTCCACACAGAAAGGCCCTCGCCGGCCACGGGGCTCGAACCCAGGACCTTCTTGCTGTGAGGCGACAGCGCTAACCACTACACCACCGTGCCGCCAGCATTTGAATTGTAATCAAAAAATTTTTCCACATTGGAGGCCAGATAAAGCAAGATGCTATCTTTATTCTTATTAAACATGACAAAAGAAACACTGAGTGTTAGTAAAATTAGAAAATTTATTTTTGGACCATAATGTCCCAAATGAGAGACCAGTTTCGGAGACGGACCCATACCGGTATATCCATATATGAGTGATTCCACGCTTATGGGTACTGAAATGGGGACAAGAACTTATTCACCTAAAACCATTTCTTTTTTTACCATCAGGTCACAAAACATGTAATCTTTAATGAATGATATGTTAAAAGATAACTTTAATGTTCTGAGATGTAATAAAAACATATTTATATGCCAAAGTCAAGCCTATGAGTTCCAAAATGATGTCTGTTCCATTACTTCTGTTACGATTGTCCATCTCGCGTCTGTTACAAATTAATTACAATCTAGCTATATACCATGTTAATCTTATTGAAAGAATGTGTATGTTTATTCTACTACACATGTTTATTAATTATATTTGCTCAAACATCACCT
Source organism: Neoarius graeffei (assembly GCF_027579695.1). Classification (NCBI taxonomy): domain Eukaryota; kingdom Metazoa; phylum Chordata; class Actinopteri; order Siluriformes; family Ariidae; genus Neoarius; species Neoarius graeffei. Next base: position 81,270,814 of record NC_083578.1, read on the forward strand.
TCCTATGTTTCAAAAAGTAATTCTACATTGTTAAAATTGAGAATATATATGTCCACAACACTTCTGTTACGTTCTGACTTTGGCATATAAATATGTTTTTATTACATCTCAGAAAATTAAAGTTATCTTTTAACATATCATTCATTAAAGATTACATGTTTTGTGACCTGATGGTAAAAAAAAAAAAAAGAAATGGTTTTAGGTGAATTTTTAAAAATAAAGTTCATGTCCCCATTTCAGTACCCATAAGCGTGGAATCACTCATATATAAAAATCTTAGACAACAAAAAACTGAACAATTATAAAGCACAACAAGTCCAAAAGGGAGCGTTAATCACTCCTTCATGTGCACGAGTGAGCGCGTTTCATTTATAACTGTAGCCTCATCAGGGTGTAAACTAATGATCTCAGCATGATGGGTCGATACCTCAGACAGCTGTGCCGCTCAGGAGCCAAAAGCGAACTGTCAGGAAAGTAAGGAATAAAAACCACTTGGGGATGTGCTGTTATAGGAAAATAATCAACAGCAAGCTTGTGTGATGTTGCCAGTCGGTAAGCGGAGTTAGTGTTAACACTCTGAAGTTTATTAATTTCTCATAACAACCTGTCGTAAAATGCAGCAATTTGCCAACTATTACAGGAGGACATGTTTATAGTTATGTTTAATGGGGTGGAATTAAACATAACTGTGCCCACAAAACAAGTCTGTTCCTGTTACGTTACAGCAGCTATAAGCAGGAAAATAAAAATTAAAAAACAAACAAAAAAAACACAGCTTAGAGTGTGAAGACCTATGTCCTGAAGAGATTTCAGAAATTAGAGCTTTACCTGTGACCGTGTTAAATAAATATCTCCTCACAATAAACCTCAGCATACTGACACCTTGTACTGTAAGTTGTTACGACAGATATTAAAATAGCCACATTAGCTGTCATTAGAAAAAAAATGAATCAACACCTCCTGACTAATCAGAATCCAGTATTCAAGAGTACTTCTATAACTTAAATAACATTTTCTTTGCAAATACCTGTTTGAGTTTAGCGATGGTGGTATTGAGCTCGTCTCTCTCCTTGTCCATGGTGGTGATCTGCTGTTTTACGGCCTCGATCTCTCCCGATTTCTCCTGCACACATTCATTCATTTAAACAAAATTACCACTTCCGCACCGAGAGGAAACAAACACCTTTGGCATATTCAATTCCAACACTACGGATGTGGAATCTGGTTCCTGCGCGTTTTCCATAATGACAAAACACCACAACATTTGCTCAGTTAGACGGGAGGCGCAAATGTTCCACTTATCCCAAAAGTAGTCAATCAGCCAAGACGTTTTTGAATGCCTGATGGTTTTCTTTTTCACTTTTGAGGCAGCTAACAAATTCAGGAAGTCAAAACCTTTTCTTCACAAGAGACATGTACATTCACAATAAATATCCCTCTCAAACCATATCCAGATATTCAGTAACGGCATGCAGAACTGCTCGCGGGCTTTTTTTGGTTTGTTATTTTCAGGCTTTTTTTGTTGTTTTTAAACACTGCATAAGACAGAGTTAGACAGACAGATGGAGCTAGCAATATACATCTCTATCTCACGCGCGTGCTCTCTTATATGATGGAGAGCGATTTATATACATACACGAGATTTTTTTAATAATATATAAAAAGAGTGAGCACGAGATAGTGAGAGCGATAAACATTATATAGAGACAGAGATAGATAGATCGAGCGATATATATCTAGCTCACGCCCTCTCTTTTATATGAGAGAGATTTTTTATGAGATAGACAGATTATATACAGAGAGCTAGATAGAGTGATATATATCTATTTCACGCCCTCTTTATATATATATATATATATATATATATATATATATATATATGTGATGGCTTGGCCATGTATCCCGAATGGACAACTCCAGGATTCCTAAGCAACTTCTATTCGGCGAGCTGAAGCTTGGTAAACGCGACAGGGGACGCCCTCGCAAGCGCTGGAAGGACTGCATTAAAGAAGACCTTCGCGCCTTCCAAATGGATCTGAAGACTTGGTATGAGGACGCCCAGGACCGCTGCCTGTGGAGGTGTGCCCTCCATTCTGGGTTGGAAACCTGCGAGCTTAGGCTCAGAGAACGAGCCGCAGAGCGACGAATAAGGAGGCACCACAGGGCTACGGGTCCCCCATCATCATAACTGACGGGGATCTTAAGAAGAAGGTGTGTGTGTGTATATATATATATATATATATATATATATATATATATATATATATATATATATACACACACACACACACACTAGGGCTGTAACAATATGCGTATCAAAATCGAAATCGCGATACGCAGAGCCACGATCTGTATCACGATACAAGAAGGCAGAATCGCGGTACACCCTTTCAAACTTCTCCTCAGCCCAAAAACAGAGGCGCTTCCAAACTTCAATTTATGAATACTTTACTTTTTATTTAAATTACATTTTAAACTTACTTAAATTACTTTTATTTTTTATATGTATTAGTAAGTCGTTTTTTCGCCGACCTGCGACAATCTTCTGCGAGTCACGCAACGTCCACACTCGCCACTGGCAGAGCATTCATTTCTTTTAAGCGGTCGCCATTCTGGTTGCGACGCGGGGAGCGAATCTGTAAACAAGCAGCTCATTGGCTGGCTAGGTGTGCCACAAGCCAATCACAATCACTTGACCGGAAAGGCATGCAGTGTTGCCAGATTGGGCGGGTTTAGGTGCTTTTTGGCTGGTTTTGAACATATTTTGGGGTGGAAAACGTTAGCAATATCTGGCAACACTGAAGGCATGCCTGCTTGGGCGGAAGCCTTCTGCGGCAGTTACATTTTGACACGTGAGCAATGTTTCACTATAAAAATTCCGTAATTTCCATCTGTTTTCCGCGATCACAGATAATCATTGGCCCTATGAGAGTGAGACAGTGAGAGAGCCGCAACCCCCCCCAAAAAAAATCTTAACGGATTTACACGATTTGGAAAAATGACTTTTTCAGAACCGAAAAAAACAGAGCTTCCGGTTCAACAGTATTATTTTGAGAAATAAAACAATCTTTGGATATACATTTGTTCATTTTTGCATACATATTACTCATTCTCTGCAGTGGTCTGAATTATTTGTTATTAAATAGTTAATGTAAGTAAGTAAATGTTAATAAGTCAAATTTACTACTTTAAAAAAACATTTTTAAAAAAAATCGTGGGTGTATCGACTCGTGAGTTGGGTGTATCGTTACAGCCCTAATACACACACATACATATATACATACACACACACACAGGTAGTCGTCGACTTACGACTGCGTTTGGTTACGACTGACCGGTCGTAAACCGATCTGGTCGTAAGTCGGCCTATGTTAAATGAACGTAAGTATATTGTGATGTGTAATGATATTGTAATCATCTTAAAGTCTTATTTCATCAACATTTTCTTATTTCATTACCTTGGCCCATTATTTGGTTTAATTCAAACACTGCATACTACACTGCGTACAGTACAATTCGTTTAATGTGTGCAAAACAAAAAATACGAAATACAGGTGTGAAAAATGGAAAACATTTTAGTTTGAAACATACCAAAATACAAACGTAAAACATAGCAAAATACAAAATTTAGTGACCGCTGGCATCACTGGTGCTTGGCTGTGGGTCGTCTACGTCGTCATCAGCTGTTGCAGCGCTCGGGCTGGCGGGAGCGTTTGCTCGTTTCATAAACCAGGACCTGGGGCGGAAACTGTATGACGGAGTGCGAGAGAGACTGCGAATGTGCCTGGAGTGGAAACTGTTGTACGCGGCGAGAGGCGCTGCCGGGAGCTGGGGCGGAAACCGTCGTACGTTCAGCTGGGAAACACTTGCCAGTCATAACCAGACGGTCATAAAGTCGATCGGTCGTGTGTATATATATATATTTTTTTTTTTTGAGAGATGGAGAGCTATATATAAATAAAAGAGAGCACGATAGACAGATTATATAGAGACAGAGCTAGACAGATAGATCAAGCGATATCTATCTCACACCCTCTCTTTTATGAGATAGGAGAGCAATTTTTATTTTTATACATACATATGCACACAGATAGATAGATAGACACACATACAGTGAGTGAGTGAGTGCACGCACATGAGCGATAGATAGACAGAAAGAGTGATCGATAGATAAATCAGTGTCTCATATGACACTATTTAAGGACACACCCGTTATTAAAATACACTCATGTGGACAACCTGCACAGCTGAAACTGATGATTCTGGACCTGAAAGCAAACAGCATGAAAGCTCCTGTCTGCCCAGAGAGATGACCAGGAGGATGCTGTGTCTCCAGCAGCATTTTGGGAGGATATTCTCGGCTGATGCTCTCTGAAATGTGCCTCTGCGTACTGACACCACTGAAGGCTCTGAGTTAGCTGAGTGGGTTGCATGTCAGTATGCAGTCCCACAGCAACAAACATGCTCTTCTGTACAGCACTGGTCACGACCAAATTCACCATGCCACAGTGCAAGGGCTTCACTTCAATCTTATTTCACTTTAAAACGACAACGAGAACAACTCCGGTGGAGGAGGGGCTTGGCCGTCTCTACATTTAACCCTGAATGTGACGTGAAAACGCTCCATGAAAGCCGAAGCAACGTGAAAAATTTAGTCGAAGCTTTGCTCTCGTCGCTAAACCCTCACCATAAAGTCCAAACTGAACAAAAAACTTTTGAGAGGTGCTTCCAGGAAAGATGCATTAAAAAGGCACAAACGGGTTATATAAGTTCTGCATAACCACACGCTGGGGAATTCGTGGGCTTTAAGAATCCCTGATCTCTAACGGGAGTTAAATAAATAGGCATTCGTATCGAACTTTATTCACAAATGTTATGGACTGTAGGTCAAAGCTCTCCCACTGTTGCAGCTACGAGTTTAAAAGGCGTATTGAACATGACACATGCGTATACTGTAGAAACACACACACTTTACCTCAAGCTGGAGGGTTTGTTCTCTCTGCAGTCTCTCAATCTCCCCTGTGTGTTCCAGTCTGTTCTTCTCTATAATCTCCTGTCCACACAAAAACACATGATTTGTACCACTGTACAAGAACTGTTAACAAATCTGTAGCAAGAAAACTAATTTGAATAAAAGAAAAACACAACACTGACATCAAGTGGTCAGGCTGATGACGGAAGCACAGGAGGGGGGGAAAAAAAAAATGGCAATGCGGTGATGATCCTAATGCGCACACTGTACCTCAGCCTCTCTGAGCCTGCGCTCGAACCATCCCTTGGTTCCCTCCATGGACTGCAACTGAGCCTGCAGCTCCTCCACACTCTGCTGCAGACCCTCCAGCTCCTTATTGCGAGCCTACAACACACAGCAACGTTTCAAAACACATACACACCTTTCTATAGTCCTCTTTTTTATATTATATTGTTTATACACCCCGTATTTAATCCACTCCCTCTTTCTTCACCGTATCCCTCCTCAGTCCTATTTCTATGGTATTAGTTTCGGTGCATAATTAAACATCTGCTCAATAAAATAAACTAAACAACTGCAGATGCTTTGCCGAGCATCATACACACGGAAATCTGGCAAACTGGACGGACAAACGCGATTTTAGTGTGAAAAGGCCTGTATTTGGTGCGTTAATATGAGAACAAAAACAAAACTACACAGGGTGTTTACATTAGACCGTATCCGTCTCGTTTTCGTCGTGGGCGCACTGTCCGTGCACATTAAAACGCCGGGAAACGACTCCACAGGCGGAACAACCTGAATCCGCCAGGGCCCACGTATTCAACCCAGTTCGTATCTGATCCGGTGCTGTGTAAACATTGAGGAACAAGGAAACACAGTGCTGAGCTCTAGCTGATGTCGTCATTGGACAACGTCACTGTGACATCCACCTTCCTGATTCGCTGGCGTTGGGATCTCACACACACACAGCGGCTCAGTCCCGAATCACTGCTCGTGCGCTTCACTCGCGCGCTCTGTGAGCTGCGCAGGGCCGGAGTGCGCACCCTCCAGAGGGCACTCGCTGTTCAGGGCGGAGTGATTTGGAGCGCAGGAGGAAGCGCTGAGCCGCACTGACGTTTATTTACACATTTCAACCTCCTTCAGGCGCTTAAACTCAGTGAGAACATGAACATCACAGCCAGGTGTGTTTATCTGCTGGACAAGGTGTTCGCTTGCCATCCTTCCACTTGCAAGTAGTGAGTGACTTGTGCATGCTCGATATGCACTGGGATCATGTGACGTGCCGTCTAATTAGTCATGTGATTAGCGTATCCGTGTATTGGCGTTGCTGTGTGCACGCGAATCGTTTTAAAAACGTTAATCTGATGATCCGCTGATACGGTCTACTGTAAACACCACCTGTATGTTTGCAAAGGTGGATTCTCTCTTTAATTAATACAGAGGCCTTCACATGGCGACACCGCGAGGAGTTCATTATTATTTAAAAAAAATACATATTGAACAATTTTAACTTCAGAAATATGATCAAGTGATCTCCTCTATCGTGACTCGTGAAGCTTATGACTCAGCATTTGCTTGTTCAAGATTGCCATAAAGTACCGTAAAGGTCTAATTTTTACTTCCATAGCCTGGTAAAATATTGGTGTTAAACATATGAAGCTATAACAAACACATACGTGTGTACTGTTCAAGGTTAGGTCATGAATATCTTCCTCTGTTCCCTTTACTTTATACTTTTTTTTAAAGGTCCCATGGCATGAAATTTTCACTTTCTGAGGTTTTTTTAACGTTAAAATGAGTTCCTCTGACCTTCTTAAGTCACCCCAGTGGCTAGAAATGTCATAATGTGTAAACCAAACTACGCCCAATATTTGAGAATGGCGCGTCAAAACGGCGCGTTGATAAACTCTTCCCTTTACTACGTCAGCAAGGGAGATGATCCCCACGCCCCCCCCCTCTGGATTCCCACCCACTGTATGGATTGCCCCGCCCAGTTGTAGTGAGGAGACCATAGAGGACAAAACAACATGGCATCACCCAAGCGAGCGAAACATGGAAGTTGCGCTGTACATGGATGTGACAACACAGAAAGGAGTCTGTTTTTACTGCCGACGGGAGAGCCCCTGAAGACGCAGTGGCTTCATTTTATTTACTCCAATAATACGCCGTCGAGTCTACCTAAGATGGTGTATGTTTGTCAGAAGCATTTTCCTGATGAATGTTTCCACAACTTGGGACAGTACAGGGCAGGTTTTGCACATCAGCTGTCACTGAAGCCTGGGTCCGTACCAAGCATCCCTGCCGCACCAGCCACAAACACCGAACAAGTAAGTGTATAACTGTTAAGTCGTTTTGCCGTGTTTTAAAATCGGTGCCACGTTAGCCTTGCAATGGCTACATTAGCTGTGCAGCTAACCGCTTCCTGCAGTTAGCCAGGTACTCTGCGCTACAAAACCAAAAAGCATGCAGCATGCTCTGTTATAATAGCCAATCAAAACAGTTTTTACAAAGACACCCACATTCTTTTTTTTAAGTCACTCGTTCATTTTATTTGTTTGTTTGTTCAGTAAAAACCCAAACATTTGTTGAATTTATTTTATTTCCTCGCGTCGCACCTTAATGACGTCAGCGCGCGGTATTTTTCCCTTCGCGGTTTGTTCCTTCTCTCTCGCCATAGTAAGACACCCACATCCGCTTGTTCTGACCCACTGGAGGTAGCGGCACAGTGCTGTTAGCCAATCAGAGGTAATACGTTTACATGTCATGAATATTAATGATAAGACCCGCCCCCACCCTCTACCCTTCCCCGCCTCCTGCTTCTCATTAGCAAAACGACGCACTGGGAAAAGCGCTGAAATGGGCCTTTTTCCCCAGGAGGCTATATCTACGTGCCGAGGGTTCATTTTGAGAAAGGCTGCGGATATAACATCCGGAAACCTCCACGAGCCCGTTTAAAGCATCAACAAACCACCATGCCATGGGCCCTTTAAATATTATAGATAGAGAAAGCATATTACACAGCTGCAAGAAGAGATGAAGTTTATCTTCAAGTACTGAACATATTCATGACTGAGCGAAGCGAACGAGTGAAAATATTTTCCACACGAGAAGATAAACTTAATTTTTTTTTAAAATTCAAATCTTTATTTCGAACGTGTGAACAAAAGAATAAATAAAATAAAAAGTGATACATGTAAGGAAGGGCCAGTTAAGCAATAATAATTTAAGTTAAAAACAGTTAAAACTATGATAATTTAAGAACATAGAAAAGAGTTCCATGTTCTAGATCTTATGATGTGACATCACTGACTGCTTAGTTTCGAGTCAGAACACGGTGGAAGCAACACAGTCTTTTGACCGTGCGCCAGACTTTGTGATTTACCTTGTTGTTTTTAAGTAAACATTTTACAAAGACAAGCCAAGTTGTCATGTCTTGTCGCTCGCGTGGAAAAAGAGTGTTTTTTCAACTGACTCTAGAAATGGTACAGTAACCAAGGAAGAGCTAACGGAGTGCCATAAGGCAGATTCTACCGTAACTGGATCCATTAATCACTTGCCCACAAAATAAGAAATTTTTCTTGTCCTTTTTTCAGTGAGGTAATATTTTCAAGATTGAAAATATGGTATTTGGTCTTCTAAAACAGCACGTCATTTAAAAATACACTGAGTATATCAATAAAAGATTTTTAAAGAATAAAGTTCTATTTCTTTGACATATCTGACAGACATAACTCCCATTTTAAAAATCACTTTCATTATCCCTGTTGCTATCGTCAGTGAATTTCTGTCAGATGACCTGACGATAGACTCGGCCATTATGGATCTTTGGTAGTTATCGTGTGGAAGCAGGCTTTATCATTTTTGGGTTGAAATAGATTAACAGCGAAAAAACTATTTCGTTCACGAGAGAAGCCGACAGTTATTTTTAAAAAATGCTATCGTCAGTCTGTCAGTCAAATGCACCTGACGATAGCAAAATTCAAGCCCTCGCCACGCACATGTTGACTGACGCAAAGAGGAAATTCTACTGCGCGTGATTTTTGTGACAGCAGACATTTACTTCCAGGCAAGACTTGGAGTTCTGACAGCTAGATTTCATCAAATAAATCAAGGTAAGATTTTCTGTCAGCTATCCTGACGATAGAAATTTTTGACTATAGAAACGTTGAGAATAGATTTGTGCATTCATATTTTAATTTTTCTGGAGGAAAACTATCGTAAGTTGAGATAAATCAGAGCCACTTGCGATCCTTTCAGCCGACAGGCCGTTTCAATGTGTTATTTCCCCGCGAAAGTGACCCAGTCGTGTCTATCGTCACTGTTCTGACAATTATTGCTGATATTTCAATTTTGAAAATAAATTTTATCTTTATTTCAATATTTTATTTTAGTATTTGGTTCTAGTGATGAGATATTTAATATTATTACTAAATTTGTCAGATTAATAATGTAAGAAACAGTTTTGTTGCGATTGTCATCTAGAGTGTCTGTCAGAATATGATGGTAGACGTTAGTTTCTGTCAGATTTTGATGATAGAAACCGATGTGTTTCTATTGTCATGTAGCATGCAGGGCTCGAAATTAACTTTTTTTCTTTGTGTCCCCCAGTGGTCCCGAATTCTGTGTTGTATTGTCCCGAATGGAAGCAATAGTGTCCCCATTTTTTTCCTCTCTGAAATAACCAGTGGTTAATATTATCATATGAAGTTACTATTATATTTGTAACTATGCGATTTTGAACCCTTTATATCATTTTTACAATAAGTCACAAGACACAAGCGACACATGTCCTATACATCATCTACTTCAAAATTACAGTTATTGCATTTTCAGTTTATTAAACTTTGGCGATCTCACTGTATGAATAGATACCCGTTTATTTAAAGGGGCCAACTAGCTCATTCAGAAAATGTTTCAACTCACTACATCTGCAGTACACTTTAGTTGAAAATAAGACCCCTTTTATGTTCATTTCATCTACTTATACCTTGAATATCTGTTGGCACTTATAAGGCCAACTTATAATTTTCACCATTACCGTTATCCATTTTTATGAACTTTCCGTTATCCATTTTATGAACTTTCGCTGCCGAAACGTGGGTGCAAATGTTAGCAACATCAGCATAGTGCCAGGTCCGAGCCTAGTTGTGCTGCTGACTGACTAAACTTTCTGAACTAGAAAGACACCAAGAAAACTCACTTATTCTGTTGAACGGTATCTTCCGTCAATATCATCCACATCATTCCTGTTGTATTTTATAACGTGTCTAACAGTGTTCATTAAGTTCATTCAGTTGCTAGCGTTGCCTGCAGACCAGGCGATGACACTTTGGATCCTGAAGGTCCCGGAGACGTTATGTCTGGGCTTTCAGTTTCTTCCCCGCGGTCGGTCCGCTTCAACCACTTAAGCATTTTTGTTCTGCAAGAGTCGGCGCAGCGTGTGCGGTAGCAATTCCATTCCAAGTCCATATAATGCGGACACCGGCCGAAGATTCTAGAACAGAATGCGCTGCTCTGTAGCCTACGGATGCAGGTGCATCGAAAGTGTAGCTACTATGTATTTTTCGCTGTTAACGTTTTAAAATTAAAACTGACAAATTAGGTGAATGTCTACGTATGTGTTACGGCTTTGTAAATAATATTAATGTAGAACTTTTTTTCTAGATCTATTTTTTCCATTGTCCCGGGATTGTCCCAGATATGATAATTTTGTGTCCCGATGACATTTTTTATGGTCCCCGGGACGTCGGGACACCGTTAGTTTCGAGCGCTGGTAGCATGTCTGTCATGCCAGGCTTTTATTAATTAGTTACCACGACTACTGTCCTAAAATTTACTGTGAATGTCCAAGACCCCAAATGCTACTAGAAAAACTTAATAGAATGATCAAAATAATCAATTCAGCAATTTAAGGAGATGGGACTTAACTGGCCTCTGTTATGGTAGAATCTGCCATTACTAATATATTATATATATATAAAACCGATTTATTTTACTACTAATTAACTAATAATAATAAGTAAAATGAACTTAAACATGTTCAAAAAGGAGTAGGAAGAAATAAAAACTAATTAACTCCTACCCCCACTCTCTACTTCCCTATAATCTTGTATGATACCAATTATTTCATGTGAATATCCGTATGATACTAATTGATAGTACAAATTACAACCAAAATAACAACAATTAATAATAAGACAGAGCGGCAAGCCCCATCCTGAGAACATCCAGATTCCCCCTCAAGCCCCTTCCTCCCAGTATTCTATCGCTAAAAATTATTTGTTTCTATTTGTTTTTAAACTGCTTGATGTTTGGACATCGTTCCAGCTCCACACTCCGTCTGTTCCATCGCTTTACTCCATATACATAATCTTTTTATTGTAGTTCGACATCTTTGGATCTTAAAGTTTGACATTTCCCTTAAAGGGGAACAGAGGGCAATATATAGAGTAAATATAACAATAAAACACACATTAACGAACCTTATTCAAGACTTACAAAAGTTTTTTGTTCTAATGTTGGAAAGTTATAGTGTTTTGAAAGTAGCTCGAGCAAACTATTTCCGCAGTTTGAACAGCCCGCCATGATATTAATTTTATCCAATCAGAATGCACGTTCATTTTCTCTGCGTAACGTCATTACGTGGAATTTTGTGGTACGACAGACGTACCACAAAAGACTTGCAGCTGTAATTGCAGCAAAAGGTGGCTCTACAGAGTATTGACGCAGGGGGGCTGAATACTAATGCACACCACATTTTTCAGATTTTTATTTGTTTAAAATTTTGAAGACCATTTATCATTTTCGTTTCACTTCACAATTATGTGCTACTCTATGTTGGGCTATCACATAAAATCTCAATAAAAAAAAAACCTTTAAGTTCGTGGTTATAAGGTGGAAAAATGTGAAAAAGTTCAAGGGGTATGAATACTTTTTCAAAGCACTGTATTTCATCCGAAAAATGAAAGTTTTTCAACTCAAGAAGATAAACTTCATATCTTTAAACCAGCGTGTTTCCTCACGAATGACAGAGATGTGTGTCATGGTTTTGGTTCTCCATGTCCCGGATGAAAAATGCATGTGGTGAATTTCCCAGTAAAGTCTATCTTCTACGAATAACCCTTCCTTCCCCCAAATCCGTCTCTGACCTTCTCATCTCGTAGCTGGGCGCGGATCTCCTCCTCCGTACGGCTCTTGTCTTCGTGGAGGCCGCGAAGCTCTCTCTCGTAGCGCGCCCGTATGCTCAGCACCTCTTTCTCATGCTGGAGCCGCACGTCGCTCAGCTCCTCTTTGTGCCTTGACTTCTCCTGCGCCGTCTCGATGGCCAGCTCGTCCAGCATGGCTTTGCGCTTGTCTGCTGTCTGCCACAGCGACGACAGAACAGTCAGGAGACGCACAACCACAGTAAAGACATGCCAATAGTAATACAACCTGCTGGTCTCAGTGTAGCCAATTAGCAAACCTTCGCTAAGCTCATCGATATCGCAGTCGATCACGTTTAATTAATTGAGAAAGACAAAGTTCTTAATCATGAGACAGATTCTACCGTAACTGGATCCATTAACCACTTGCCCACAAAATAAGAAATTTTTCTTGTCCTTTTTTCAGTGAGGTAATATTTTCAAGATTGAAAATATGGTATTTGGTCTTCTAAAACAGCACGTCATTTAAAAATACACTGAGTATATCAATAAAAGATTTTTAAAGAATAAAGTTCTATTTCTTTGACATATCTGACAGACATAACTCCCATTTTAAAAATCACTTTCATTATCCCTGTTGCTATCGTCAGTGAATTTCTGTCAGATGACCTGACGATAGACTCGGCCATTATGGATCTTTGGTAGTTATCGTGTGGAAGCAGGCTTTATCATTTTTGGGTTGAAATAGATTAACAGCGAAAAAACTATTTTGTTCACGAGAGAAGCCCACAGTTATTTTTAAAAAATGCTATCGTCAGTCTGTCAGTCAAACGCACCTGACGATAGCAAAATTCAAGCCCTCGCCACGCACATGTTGACTGACGCAAAGAGGAAATTCTACTGCGAGTGATTTTTGTGACAGCAGACATTTACTTCCGGGCAAGACTTGGAGTTCTGACAGCTAGATTTCATCAAATAAATCAAGGTAAGATTTTCAGTCAGCTATCCTGACGATAGAAATTTTTGATGATAGAAACGTTGAGAATAGATTTGTGCATTCATATTTACATTTTTCTGGAGGAAAACTATCGTAAGTTGAGATAAATCGGAGACACTTGCGACCCTTTCAGCCGACAGGCCGTTTCAATGTGTTATTTCCCCGCGAAAGTGACCCAGTCGTGTCTATCGTCACTGTTCTGACAATTATTGTTGATATTTCAATTTTGAAAATAAATTTTATCTTTTTTATTTCAATATTTTATTTTAGTATTTGGTTCTAGTGATGAGGTATTTAATATTATGACTAAATTTGTCAGATTAATAATGTAAGAAACAGTTTTGTTGCGATTGTCATCTAGAGTGTCCGTCAGAATATGATGGTAGACGTTAGTTTGTCTGTCAGATTTTGATGATAGAAACCGATGTGTTTCTATTGTCATGTAGCATGTCTGTCATGTCAGGCTTTTATTAATTAGTTACCAGGACGACTGTCCGAAAATTTACTGTGAATGTCCAAGACCCCAAATGCTACTAGAAAAACTTAATGATCAAAATAATCAATTCAGCAATTTAAGGAGATGGGACTTAACTGGCCTCTGTTATGGTAGAATCTGCCATGAGCTTAAAAAGAGGAATTGTGTCGCTTTGCTCTCGACCACATTTTGAGTCTTTTGTGAGAGAGGGAAAAAAAAAGTGCAAAAATCAGTCACGTTGAAAGAAGTTCCTCAGCTTTTGTACACGCAAACTTGCTGCACATTCTGTATAATTGTAATATTCACTCGACATTTTAAATACTTAAAAGGCTTCAGGGAAAGCAACTTTTAAAAAAAAAAAAAAAGGGGCACGTTAGTGCTAATTACCAGACATGCATCAACCTTGATAGCATTGGTGCAGCCATAGAAGGCTCTTACTTTCAACTCCAGAGAACAGACTGTGAGATTCGACCAAATTAACAAAACGATGAAGCTGACTAAATTTCATCAAGAGTGCAATATACAGCTTTTCCCATCTGGCTCATTTCTGTTATTTCAATTTGAATTGGTGTACTGTATAAGAAATACCATTTTGGACCTGTTCTTCAAAACACAATGGACTTACACAAGCAGTTTATACACACTGGATTGAATATACACTCAGCCACTTTAAAGTGCATATCACGGGTAAATTCAGGAGCAAGATCAATGTAATTCTCTTATTTTATATTAAACTTTGGTCAAATATCTGTCGCATTTTGTGCAATTTTTTTTTTACCTTGCGCAACATCAGAAAAATCCAGTTGAAATCGAGCCATTTGAGGCGAATTGGTCCGCCTCTGAAAAACTTTGCATTTGGATTTCCCGGCAAACATTGATTTTCGTGACGTCGCGTGCGGGACGCCTCCTTCTGAATCCTACGTCAGCGCTGGTTTGTTTAGGAGAAAACGACCTGGTGGTTTTCTGACACAAATTTCTTCAACGTTATCGCGTAATTATTAAAATGGTTAACAGATGTATCGTAGGAGGGTGTAGCAACACCAATCTTGATGGGATTAGTACTCATCGTTTTCCAAAAGACCGGACAACGAGAGAGAAATGGGAGCGCTTGGTCTACACAGGCTGTGCACTGAAACCGTGCAAAGCTCGCGCAGCCTGCTGGCGCTTCCGCAGGTGACGTCACGAATCTGGCTCCAGACTCCCTGGGGATTTTTCCAGACGCGTTTTGTTATTTTATTTTATTTTTTTTCTGCTGTAGACAGATGGCCTTGTGCAAAATTACCCTTCTGGATGAGTGTGTAAAGGGACATACTTTCATATAAAAAAAAAAAACACGAAATTGGTCCAGAATATGCACTTTAATAAGGACACAGGATAAGGCAAGGAACGCAAAACATCCACTGAGGGGCAGTTCTGAGAACAGAAACGCCTTGTTAATGAGAGCGGTCAGAGGAGAAGGCCAGACGAGTTTGAGCTGACAGGAAGTTTAGAGTAACTCAAACGAGTGCTCTTTACAACCATGGTGAGCAGAAAAGCATCTCAAGATGCAGAACATGCTGAAACTTGAGATGGATAGTGACAACAATAGATGAGCACATTGGGCGGGACGGTGGTGTCAGTGGTTAGCACGGTCGCCTCACAGCAAGAAGGTTCTGGGTTCGAGCCCAGTGCTCGACGGGGGCGTTTCTGTGTGGAGTTTGCATGTTTTCCCCGTGTCTGCGTGGGTTTCCTCTGGGTTCTTCCTCAAAGACATGCGGTAAGGTTAATATGGGACGGCCTTGAGCGAGGCACCTAACTCCCAACTGCATATTCCCGGGCGCTGTTAGCATGGCTGCCCGCTGCTCTGGGTATGTGTGTGCGCTCATTGCTCACTGCTTCAGATGGGTTAAATGCAGAGAGGAATTTCACAAGTGTGTGATGAATAAAGCTGTTGCCGTTTCAATCTCGTCACACAAGAACAGGAATCTGAGGCAACCTTTGAGCCTCGCTCAAAGCAGAAAGAGGAAAGATCATGTGACGTTTTCCAATCAACAACAATACATTTCCTCCCTGAGACCTGCCACTCGCTGGATTTTTTTTTATTTTTATTTTTTAAATGCCTTGAGATCATCAGTTTACTCAAACCAAACGTGAACATTAACACAAGATCTGGATTGTGCAACCCCAGTAGCTGGGTATTTTAATCTGCATAAAGCTCTCTGGAGAACCCGGAGGAAACCCACACTCCACACGGGGTTCGATCCCGGAACCTTCCTGCCATGAGGCGACAGTGCTAACCATTACACCACCGTGCCGATTTAGACATGGTCATTCCATATCAAAATCCATCCATCCATTATCTCTAGCCGCTTTATCCTGTTCTACAGGGTCGCAGGCAAGCTGGAGCCTATCCCAGCTGACTATGGGCGAAAGGCGGGGTACACCCTGGACAAGTCGCCAGGTCATCACAGGGCTGACACATAGACACAGACAACCATTCACACTCACATTCACACCTACGGTCAATTTAGAGTCACCAGTTAACCTAACCTGCATGTCTTTGGACTGTGGGGGAAACCGGAGCACCCGGAGGAAACCCACGCGGACACGGGGAGAACATGCAAACTCCGCACAGAAAGGCCCTCACCGGCCACGGGGCTCGAACCCAGGACCTTCTTGCTGTGAGGCGACAGCTCTAACCACTACACCACCGTACCGCCCCCAAATCAAAATCAAATTTGGAAAATTTTTTTACGCTCGTATTTTTTTTTTTGAACCAGTCAAATATATACACAAATGATAAAGAAAGCCAAAATATTAAAGCTTTTACAACTTGATTTACCGAGTTCCATCCCATTTTACTGGGGAAGGGGGTAGGGATGGCGAAAACTAAAAAAAATCTTGACCGACCACCGAGCCTCTTTAGCCGGTTAACCTATGAGTTTAACAGGGATGCAAACGGTGCGCCTTTTGGCGGATGCCGCCTTTTTCACGGCTGAATCGTGCAGATCAGATTTTTTTTTGGGGGGGGGGCGCGTTGGAGTGTCTGAATAATTTCAACTGCATTTGCTTATTTAGTAATTTTAATACAGAATTTACTCTGATGAAATTATTCAGACACTCCAACACCCCCCCCCCAAAAATCGGATCTGCACGATTCAGCCGTGAAAAAGTCGGCATCTGCGCCTTTAGTTTGTGTGAAGAGATATGATCTGCAATAACATGCCTTGTTGGCTACAGACCGAAACATACTTTCAGAATGCACTGGCCAAGGCAGGACTAAACTCGATGTGCCTTCTAATAATAATTAAAAAAAAAACAGAATAGTAATTTGTAAGCTAAAAAGCCTGTGTCTACACTTTTCTCTCGCCGAGTGGCAGCTGTTTTCAACTGGGGCGGGAGGGCGGGACATGACTGAATGGGTGTTTCTGATTTGTCAGCTGTCGTCCTTACACCGCACGGCATGCCCCAAGCGTTTACAACACAGAATTCCAGGTTCTCCGCTCCAAAATCGGCAGCTTCAAAACGATTGATTTTTTTTTTTTTTAACCGACAACCAAAAAAAAAAAATTAACCGGTTGACGTTGATTCAGTCAACCACTGGTCAAACGGTCATCGGTTAACATCCCTAGAAGGGGGTCAATTTATTCATTATGCTTCTCATTTTGGAGCAAGTTTGAGGATTTGAAAATGACACTTGCTAAATAACTCCATCCCTTATTTTGGTTTTGCGGAAAGACATGTTGGTTAACTTGAAGAATATATTTTTTTTTTTTTTTAAATTTACACCCTTACTGTTTCAAAAAGAATGAAAAGATGCATCCCTTTTCCTTTAAAATTCTGCTTAGGAATGAACTTCGTCCTGACTTCTTGGTCTCGAGGCATTTACGACTTCCTGGTTAGGACAATTTTATCAATGCACGTTAAGTCACTTTTGAAACAGTAATGGTGTCAACTTTCAGAAAATGCGATTGGGACTTGTAAAAACGCGTTGTTTCTCCCATTTTTGGGCTATCGCCACTTGTACGTACAACACTGAAAGGGATTTACAGTGCCAGATTCATGAAGTGTGCCAACATGACTTTCCAAATAAGGGTAGTAGCTCACTGGGCTGCGACAGCCTGCGACTAGTTGGAGACACAACAATTGCGATAAAATATGCGAATTCGTGACAATTTTCACTTGGAATCACACTGAATTGAGATTCGTATATTCTACCGCAATTGCTGTCTCCAACTATTCGCAGGCTGTCGCAGCCCGGCTTTCCCTCGGCAGGCACGGAAGTAGAGGAAGCCTCACGGAAACTGACGTGAGAAGGGTTCGCGACGGCTTTGTGACACCAGCGACGCATTTGCGGCTATTTTGAGAGAAATTCTGTCGCACGAATTTTTTGAACATGTTCAAAATTTCAGCGACGAAGGAGCGACACTTTGCGATTCATGCGAGGAAGCCCCGCGAATGTTTCAAGACAATTTTGAAACTCTGTCGCGAATGACGTTCGCAAGCTGTCGCAGCCCAGTGAGACACTGGCTTCAAAAACAAAATGAGAGCTGTAGGTACTTGGTGTCATTTTCAAATCCCTAAACATGCTCCAAAATGTGAAGCAAAATTGATAAATTGACACCCCCCCCCCAAAAAAAAAAGTTTGAATATTTTGGCATTCTGGAATCATTCAACACGACAGACTGCGAAAGCGGTCTCGTGTGCTGGTCGCCATCAGCATGGCAGATTGCTATTCTAGTCTCATAGTAGTAGGGAAACCTGGACTGTATATGCCGATTGGTTGAAAAGTCGGATTCCCCGGGGTTTCCTCTGACGCAATTTAGATAAACACAAACGTTATGTTAATTCGGGTTACGTATCTTTCAGTAAATATTAGTGGATAAAATGCATAGTTATCGGTGTTCAGTTTATTGTTGTAAGGGTTGTGTGTTCTTGAAACAGAACTGCTCTAGTTTCCAACAGTACCAAATACATCACTATGGTGCATGCACACACACACACCTTCACTCTATTTTCTTTTAAAATTGTGTACTGGTTTATACTGAATTTATTACAATTACTTAGTGTTAATGGTATTTCTTATACAGTACAGCAGTCATGCAGTGGTGAAAGAGTTACTATTAAAATTTTTGCCGGGAAGCCTTTGGCAAGTTGACATAGAACAACCCAATTGTCAAGTTAATAACCATGTATAAATTTACTGCTGAATCGAAATGCATTTCTATTAACAAGTAGCTGTTACTTAAAATGAAAACTGAAAATAAAATCTTCATTTTAAAAGAGGAGTTTGGGCAAAGTGGGAACTTTAAGTGACGCCCACTTACGAAGCTGATTCAGAAGACTCGGAGTGTTCCAAGTTTTATCAAGAATGCTGTTAGGAATTTAAAACAAAATATTTCATAGTTTCATATTTCATAGGAGTAATGTCTAAACTCTTCGAATAGCATACAAAACCTTTGGCTGGTAGCGTAAAAAAAAAATTTATATGTATATTAGTGCTGTCAAGCGATTAAAATATTTAATCGCGATTAATGTCGCGACTGTCATAGTTAACTCGCGATTAATCGCAATTTAATCGCACATTTTTGTCACATGAAAAACCATTGTAATTCTCTTATCAGCATAAAAAAGTGAATGGGCTTGCTCACCGTTCGA
This sequence comes from Neoarius graeffei, assembly GCF_027579695.1. Lineage (NCBI taxonomy): Eukaryota > Metazoa > Chordata > Actinopteri > Siluriformes > Ariidae > Neoarius > Neoarius graeffei. Next base: position 81,290,037 of record NC_083578.1, read on the forward strand.
ACTACGGGGGTACTCGGGGGATCCGAGATCCCCTGAAACAGACATGAGATCCCTTGAAAACATGATTTGGGAAATGTTGGGGGGGTCTCTAAAATATTGGCAAAATGATGTTTACTGACATAGCAATCGTGTGTAACGGGAAGCATTTGCATATCCGAAGTGAGCGCGCGATGGAGAGCCGCACTCTGAGACAAGCGCAAGCACCCCCCCAAGGGAAAATAAGGGACCCCCCGAAAATATCGGCATAGTTCGAACACTGGTTGTACCAATGTTTTTTTTTTTTATTGCAGAGCATAACACGTCTTGTCACAGCCACTGCAAAGTGGAGCTGGAGCCGCCGATGGGAAAACGAAACCTAAAGCCGAGCACCGTGGCTCTTCGGGGGAGGGCAGAGGACTCTGGCTGTGCGGGGCGTGGCATCATGTCACAGAGCGTTAATCTCGCGACAAAAAAAATTATCGCCGTTAAAATTGAGTCAAGTTAACGCGTTAATAACGCGACATTTTTGACAGCACTAATATAAATAAATAAATAAATAAATAAGTAAATAAATGGGTGCATCAGTTGCCCTCACTTTCATAAAATCTGATGCATTTTTGTCTGGGTGTTCCTTTTCACCAATAAAGACATCCTGTAAAATTTTTTGACTGTATTCAAAAGTCTAATGGTGGCACCATGAGGTTCATTTTTTGCCAAAAAACGCTTATTTTGTTTCCGCGTAAGGTTTGAATCACAATGTTGGACTCCATTTATTGATTTCCTGTGACCCAGAGATCATGTTAAGAACCTTCGCAAGGGATTGAGAAGCATTAATGTGATTCATAATACATTTGTATTGTTTAAAAGTAGTTGAACAATGATTCAATGAACAGCTAAAACTCAAACTGTGCTTGATAATATATTTAGAATATGTACTAAAAATATGTATCTAAGACATTTGGTACAGTATACTCTATAAGGTGCCATAATGTTTCATGAAAAGTGATTGAAATTTTGTCATAAAAGTCATAAAATAGCAGCTTTTTCCATAACTTTGAGCTCCTGGTGCCACCATTACACTTTTGAATTTTGTCAAAATATTTCACCCAGCGTGTTTTCTTACCAAAAGGAACATAAAAACAAATATGCATCATGATCGGAGGAACTTTTCATTTTTAGGGGGCAACTGATGCACCCTAATATATACATATATATATAAAAATAAAAGCCAAGTTTTCATTCAGAGTCGAGCTTCAATTTGGAAAGCACTTATTGGATCTGTCTGGAAACAGAGAAAGGTATTAGCGTATCTAGAGCTCACAAAAGGAAAACCATCATTACGCCACTGCCTACAGATTATCCTTCTGCAAAGAAGCAGCACTTTAATCTAAATGAAAATCTCTGACATTGAGGTTTAAAAAAAAAAAAAAAAGTCCAAAGCTAAAACATTCATTTTGGGCTCAAACCATCATCATGTCTTGAGTGAACAGAAATAATTACTCGAAAGACTGATGATGGAATTAAAGAGAAATACAGCTGAGAACGATGATGATGCAAAGTGAGCAAGAATGAGTGCATGCAATTTCTCTAACCTTGTCCAAATCTACAAAAAAAAAGAAAAAAAAGGGGGGTATATAAAAAGACACATACTTTTCTGGCTTCTTCTAGATCTTGCTGGAGCTTATCCTTCTCTAGACCCAGTTCAGAGATCTGCTCCAATAGTCTACCGTTGGCTCGGTTTGACTCCTAAAGAGAACAAAACACACACGGACATAAAAAAAAGAAAAACACACGGTGAGCTAACTGAATGCACGCTCTAAATTTAGTCTGTACAGATACTTCAATTCAATTCACAACCCACAGGTAGCTGTCTTTTTTTATATAAAACACGCCTGCATTGTTTCATCTTCGATTTGTTAAACCACACTGAGATTTGTAAGCAGTGATCATTTTCCTTACTTGTGATACGGCAGTAATACGTTCAAGCTTGTCAGGTCACAAACAATCTAGTGCGAATACTTCTTAATAGTGCGTTTCAGAAACAATCACCTCCCTCTTCCACACCATGGCCAGTTACGTAGATAGAATAAACGAACCCTAGCCTGTTGTACAGAAAGCAAAAGCCAGGTCCGGTCCCAGAGCGCTACACTCTGGTGTATTGTGCTTAGACAGCGGAACCCAACCGTGTGTGCAGTGGTTTATAACATGGTTGATTTATATATAAAAAAAAGACCTGTAGCTGAGAGCTCAGGTCATCTTTCTGTGCCAGTAAGCTCTCCTGTTCACTGCGTCTCTGCTGCAGCTCCACGTTCAACGCCATGCTCTGCTCCCTGAGGAGGTTCATCTCCTGAGTCTTCACTGTCTGGATCTGTGATGCGCACACATACACAGGCATATTATATCAGTGCATCAACACCACGGCAAAAAAAATTACCAGTTGTTCACTGATTGCATTTAAACGACTTTGACTTTTCAAACTCTGGGAAATGGACCATGACACAAAAATGAGTTTTAATCACTAAAATGTCAACATGGCTAAAAATGTGAATGGGGGATGAAAAACAGAGCAAGAGTAACTACATTCGAGCAAAGTAGCACATCAGAAGGAAATCTTTAGATGAAAAATATCTTTAGGTCACCCCGTCATGTTTTATTCCTCTTATCACACAAATTCGCCGAGAATTATTTATTTATTTATTTGAAATTTGTGAACGCCATCCTAGTTACTAGAGCACTGGTATGAGGGTCAATACCAGCAATAAATAAATAAATAAATAAATAAATAAAAAATATGGACTGAATGAAAACGAGAAAAAAGGGAAAGACTGGAACTGGAAACGTATTCTTAGAACGGCAAACGTGCAAATAAAGAAACTTGACTTTTTTTTTTTCTTTTATTAGGATTTATTATATTCATACCGTATACTTCTGAAAAAGTGAAATTGTGAAGCTTTTCAGTTAAATATATAGAAATAAACAAACCAGTGTTCAGTGGTTATCAATATCGACTGAAACGCAAAGTTTCAGTTTTGTTTCATCCATGTCAGAAAAGATAAAACTGTACTGTGCCATCTCCGATGGGAACATTTAATAGGGGCCTGAACGATAAATTCGCATGCCAGTGTTATCAGCCGATATGAGCTAATTGCCGGTAAATTGGCCAGCATCCGCTTTTATAATGGTTAAAGGGGTACCAAATATACAACCCCGATTCCAAAAAAGTTGGGACAAAGAACAAATTATAAATAAAAACGGAATGCAATGATGTGGAAGTTTCAAAATTCCATATTTTATTCAGAATAGAACATAGATGACATATCAAATGTTTAAACTGAGAAAATGTATCATTTAAAGAGAAAAATGAGGTGATTTTAAATTTCATGACAACAACACATCTCAAAAAAGTTGGGACAAGGCCATGTTTACCACTGTGAGACATCCCCTTTTCTCTTTACAACAGTCTGTAAACGTCTGGGGACTGAGGAGACAAGTTGCTCAAGTTTAGGGATAGGAATGTTAACCCATTCTTGTCTAATGTAGGATTCTAGTTGCTCAACTGTCTTAGGTCTTTTTTGTCGTATCTTCCGTTTTATGATGCGCCAAATGTTTTCTATGGGTGAAAGATCTGGACTGCAGGCTGGCCAGTTCAGTACCCGGACCCTTCTTCTACGCAGCCATGATGCTGTAACTGATGCAGTATGTGGTTGGAAAATGCAAGGTCTTCCCTGAAAGAGACGTCGTCTGGATGGGAGCATATGTTGCTCTAGAACCTGGATATACCTTTCAGCATTGATGGGGTCTTTCCAGATGTGTAAGCTGCCCATGCCACACGCACTAATGCAATCCCATACCATCAGAGATGCAGGCTTCTGAACTGAGCGCTGATAACAACTTGGGTCGTCCTTCTCCTCTTTAGTCCGAATGACACGGCGTCCCTGATTTCCATAAAGAACTTCAAATTTTGATTCGTCTGACCACAGAACAGTTTTCCACTTTGCCACAGTCCATTTTAAATGAGCCTTGGCCCAGAGAAGACGTCTGCGCTTCTGGATCATGTTTAGATACGGCTTCTTCTTTGAACTATAGAGTTTTAGCTGGCAACGGCGGATGGCACGGTGAATTGTGTTCACAGATAATGTTCTCTGGAAATATTCCTGAGCCCATTTTGTGATTTCCAATACAGAAGCATGCCTGTATGTGATGCAGTGCCGTCTAAGGGCCCGAAGATCACGGGCACCCAGTATGGTTTTCCGGCCTTGACCCTTACGCACAGAGATTCTTCCAGATTCTCTGAATCTTTTGATGATATTATGCACTGTAGATGATGATATGTTCAAACTCTTTGCAATTTTACACTGTCGAACTCCTTTCTGATATTGCTCCACTATTTGTCGGTGCAGAATTAGGGGGATTGGTGATCCTCTTCCCATCTTTACTTCTGAGAGCCGCTGCCACTCCAAGATGCTCTTTTTATACCCAGTCATGTTAATGACCTATTGCCAATTGACCTAATGAGTTGCAATTTGGTCCTCCAGCTGTTCCTTTTTTGTACCTTTAACTTTTCCAGCCTCTTATTGCCCCTGTCCCAACTTTTTTGAGATGTGTTGCTGTCATGAAATTTCAAATGAGCCAATATTTGGCATGAAATTTTAAAATGTCTCACTTTCGACATTTGATATGTTATCTATGTTCTATTGTGAATACAATATCAGTTTTTGAGATTTGTAAATTATTGCATTCCGTTTTTATTTACAATTTGTACTTTGTCCCAACTTTTTTGGAATCGGGGTTGTAATATATACAGTTGCTGATGTGACAAAGTAACGTATTCTTAAGTATTCCATCAAATTTATATACTAGAAAACAACGAAATATCTTGGTAATTGTAAATATAATAGTCGGTACGCTAAACGGCACAAGAGTCGCCATTTTTAAAAGACCGTGACGTCAGCGCTACCCACTGCACTAGGAGAGAAGCGTGTAATCATGGCGTCGGGCGCATCAAGTGAAAGCGACAGCTCTGTCAAATCATACGAAGAGATCCCGCAAGACGCACTGCAAGCAGGCTATGGCTTAGAAGGGTACCAGTTTGAACCAGTTTGTGTAGCCGATCACTTGCAATTCATCCTACTTTCCGATTCACACGTGCTAGTCCCAACCTCAATGAGCCAACACAACTGGGCACATACATACGTCATGAGTGTTACGCAGAGAAAATGAACGTGCATTCTGATTGGATAAAATTAATATCATGGCGGGCTGTTCAAACTGCGGAAATAGTTTGCTCGAGCTACTTTCAAAACACTATAACTTTCCAACCTTAGAACAAAAAAAAAAAAAACTTTTGTAAGTCTTGAATAAGGTTCGTTAATGTGTGTTTTATTGTTATATTTACTCTATATATTGCCCTCTGTTCCCCTTTAATAAAGGATACTGCAGATGGACCCTTTAACCTTGAGTGTTGTCATTGTGCAGTTTGTCCACCAGAGGGCACACTGCAACTCCACTGTTGGCAACACACGTCACAGCAAGTGTTGCCAGGCAAAACAAACCTCGCCCGACCTTGACCTGATTACCCCAAAAAATTTAATCAGGTGATCTACAGACCACTGCCCACCTCGCCTGAAAATTTGGAGTCAGTCGGTGCAACTGTCTAGACGCTAGATTGTTAACACACAAACAAACCGCACTGATTACGATACCTCGCCCCGCTTACTCAAGCGTCGGCGAGGTAACAATCAGCTGACCCAAGCAGAGTTGCAACAGCGTGTCGAACACATGAAAACAATCAGCTATTTTTTTTTTTAAAAGTCAGTTTCAGCTGTACACATAATTAATGCCATATATGGTCCAATTGTATTTTATTTTTAACTGAATTTGTTTTTAGTTAAATTCTTATATAAATAAAGTAGCCTAAAGTTTGTAATATTAACACTCCATATATCCTATATGTGTGTGATGATGGATTAAACATTTTTCTTCTCTAATTAAATAGGCTATACCTAAAAATATACAACCAATACGAGTGTGCATGTTTCCAGATGAATAATTATGTAGTTATGTAACTAGCCTAATTAGAATAATTGTGTTGTGTACATGTGTAATTTTTATTTTAAACGTACATTTAGTCTTGAATATTTCTGTATTATTCACAATATGTTTAATAAACTTGTATTAAAAATATTGTGAATAATACACTTTTTTTTAATCCTACGATCCAGACCCCAGTTACGGACCCCGGTTACGGACCTCTGGCGACTCGCTCGTTCACAACAACAAACATCGTAACAATTTTTGTCAACATTTATTTTCGCATTTCTCAGGAGAATAGCATTAATTTTACAGCATGGATAGCGATAACGACAGTCTTCACAGCGAAAGCGAGTTTTACTACCCTGAGGAAGAAGAAATAAAAGAAAACATTTCAGGAGAAAGCTAAAAACCTCTAACTGTTGCTAACGCTGAGCAAAAACATGGCTGAATCCTGAATGACTCAATTTTGTATAAATAGGGGACTACATAGGCGGCAAAATGTAGTTTTTTTTTCCTGCCATGGAAGTGCACTTGTATACCGAGGAGGAAGCAATTTGCATTACAGCCGTGAATGAGGATTCAAAATAGCGGCTCGGCTCTCCCTTTCGGACGCTCTCGTTTTCTGTTAGAATTTGGTAAAGAAAAAAATAAATATATTATTTACCAGGCGGCACGGTGGTGTAGTGGTTAGCGCTGTCGCCTCACAGCAAGAAGGTCCTGGGTTCGAGCCCCGGGGCCGGCAAGGGCCTTTCTGTGTGGAGTTTGCATGTTCTCCCCGTGTCCGCGTGGGTTTCCTCCGGGTGCTCCGGTTTCCCCCACAGTCCAAAGACATGCAGGTTAGGTTAACTGGTGACTCTAAATTGACCGTAGGTGTGAATGTGAGTGTGAATGGTTGTCTGTGTCTATGTGTCAGCCCTGTGATGACCTGGCGACTTGTCCAGGGTGTACCCCGCCTTTCGCCCGTAGTCAGCTGGGATAGGCTCCAGCTTGCCTGCGACCCTGTAGAAGGATAAAGCGGCTTGAGATAATGAGATGATGAATGAGATATTATTTACCAGCTTAAGGTCGGTCCGTATGGTGAAATACCGTGACCTCGGCCTTAAATACTGACCTCGGCCCAGAGGGCCTCGCTCAGTACTTTCAAGACCTCGGTCACGGTATTTCATGATACGGACCTCCCAGCTAGTACAGAACATTCACAATATCGATATTATCGGCCGACAACCCCCAAGAGGTGGTTATCAGCCAATAATATTGGTTATTCGAGACCTTCTGTATCGTTATCGGTGCCAAAAATCCCTAATATTTAATGCTGTTGAGCCTCCATGAACCAAGTTAGTTCATGTTATCACTTATGTTACAGCAGCCGGGTGGATGGGTGGATGTCCTGGAGACCTGTTTGTGGTGAAAATCTATTGTAATTTTGCAGTGAAAGTATAATCTGTAGAACAAGGATGAAGACGACGATATGGAGGCGGAGGAGGAAAGGAGGATGAAATTAGAATAGCATTCTAGCAGTATGCTCATAATAATAATGTTGAAATCCTTGCTACTTGAGCTCTTTTTAAAGAATTTACATCATGTCAGTATTAAAGTCACTGCACATTTATGACCCCTCACCGAATCCAGGGACGCATGTCGGCCGAAACGAATCCGAGATAATCGCAAAAGAAGCATTTTTTTTTTTCGAAATTTGTGATTTTTGTTTTTTTCCATCATGTGCAAGTTGAGATCTTGAAGAATGCAATCAGTATTTCAGATAATAGATTGTTTTGTTGGAAAAGCATACATTTTTTGTTGCAAATTGTCTCGTTTTTGTCAGGACTGTAGCCTGCTTGGGGGGGGGGGGGGGGGGGGTAAATTACCATATGGGCCATTCACATGATGATTTAAGTCTTTTGTTTTGTTTTTTCGCGAATCAGCTGTATGATACAAGCTGAGCTCGTGGCTACTTAACCTGCATACAGGCATGTAATTTCACTATGGAATGAGCAAGCTAAACAGAGCGCAGAGGAGCTGAAACACCGCGAAGCAAACAGACGCACGGTATTTACATCGGAGATCACCATTTCTAGCAAAAAAAAAACGCAACCTCGTTTTCCAGATTGAATGGAATACTTGAATGATCGGATGATACACGGACCATTCTAGGATTACTTTCCATCGGAGGCATTGGTGTGTGCAAGGCGCCGTTTCTCTTTCTGATGGGGTAAGTTTATTAATCTAAGGCTGTGTGGTTATTTTTGCATGTAACGGAGAGTGTTGTGGTTTGGTTAAGCCTAGGTCACAACCGGACGTACCATTTTTTGGCCGTGCGATTTTTGGCGTTTCCCAAATCGCTGCGTTTTTTTTTTTTTGTTCATGGAGAAAGACACGCGTTGGCCTTAAGTTTGTCTTGCAACCTGAAAAAAACGTAAGCGCCAGTAGAGTTTGTTTGGCATGACAAAGAACCTCTGCGGCCGGTCTGCGGCTCAAAAATCAGCACGTCACACGCGCGCTCTCGTGCGTTTCATGCGCGCTCTCGTGCGTTTCTTGCATGTAGACCGGCCGTAGGAGCGCGTACTGTACGGCCGGTTGTGACCGAGGCTTTACATGAAACTAGTGTCGTGTTAGTTGTGTCATCATCGTGCTATCTTTCTTTCTTACAGTGTGAGTAATTTTTCAACCACAAAGCGTTAAAGTATACTTTAGGACTTATTTTTGTACTTCATAATTGTTTTGGGCATACTTTGCATGGAAGGAAAATTGACGTGGTGATTTGTTTACATGAAAGTAGCATCGTGCTAGCTCGTAGGGGGTAGGGCTTTCCTTAATGTCATGCAAATGAGCACCATTATGTGCCCGCCCTACACCCAGAGTAGCTGAGATGGAAAACTTTGAGGGCGATTTTCTCCCTTTCCTGTTTTAAGAAGTATACACTTTCAAAAGGCCACACATTCTTCAAATATTGTCAGATCTCCACATGGAAGGCATCATTGGAAAGCTTAGAAACTGTACTTTCTGAATCTGTCAATAACTCAAAATGCCCCCAGGCAGACATGTCCCTGGATTCTGGATTTGGGCACATTTTTAACTTGTATAAACCAATCACTTCTTTGACCGACTAGTTACCAATTCAGCCTCCCCCACCCCCCAGGAGATAAACAACTCTGAGCACCACCTCCAAGCGGTCATATCATAATTACTGTAATTCTGACATGACGTGAAGGCACTGTTATGACTGCGATGACCGTAATCAGCGTTGTCATACTGAGATGTTGATGGGAATGGATGATGACTACTAAGAACACTGGAATATGGATAGCACTCGTCGAGCTGTACCTGTTCTAGGGCGGCTAGGTTAGTCCTGAGAGCCTCATTCTCACTCAGCATGCCCTCCACCTGCTCCTGACTCACCGCACTCTGACATGCTACCTGCAGCTCCACCGAACGCCCCACACAGCCACAGAGAGAGGGAAAGAAAGACACAACAGAAAAAGAAAAAGGTGACATTTGAGTGACACAGGACAAGAAAGAAGGAATACGGATCGGGGGGTGTAGGTGATGCAAGCCCGAGACAAAAAGGAAGGGATAAAAACCAGAAAAGCCAAAGAAACTGCTGAAAGGAGAAGAGAGTCTTAGAAGTCAAACAGACACACGTCCAACCTCAAAAAAAAAAAAGTAGCGATAAAGCACAGAGGCCAGCTCTTCGTTTTAATCTCTTCGAGCTGCCCATCACAGCCAAGCCCTTAATTAAGATCGGTGCCCTCGCCCAGGAGTGACAGTGACGATGCCCATATCAGGTATTTAGGCAGGCAGACAGACAGACACTGAGCATCATCCCAAAGAAATCTACAGCCCGAACACGCCTCACAGCCATACTAATCTTTAATAATTCAGCTAATCTTTAGCACACTCCTTCATTAAAACAAGCAGGCCTCCTGACGACGCGAAAAAGTTGAGCAAGTTTTCGTTTCGGAACACAACGAGAAACAGCTGTCTCAATCACAGCATGCTGTCAGCCAGACAGTTGTCTCTTACGCTGTGTTATCATATAAACAGCCGACTGAAACGTTGACGTGTTTCAGTGGAGCAGAAAACAGTGCAACTTTTTTTTTTTAAGTGCTTAAATTTTTCCCCTGACGCTGATTAGAAACAACTCACTTCTGTAACCGTGTCCTATATGGTCAAAAAGTTTGCATAAAAATTATATAACCGGGAAATTCATTCAAGTTTTGACATCAAGTCATTAAACACAGGAATCGTTCTCCGCATTAACACAAACAGACACAACCGATTGCGCTGCCATGGTTATGATAATGACCATCTGTCTGTCTATGTGTGTGTCCCCCCCCCCCACTTCCAGCTGAATTCATGCAAAACCTCAGACCATATAAATAAATAAATAAATAAATAAAGATCAATCATGCTGAACTTTAAAATGGAGCAATAGACCAAGGTTTGACTGTAAAGCGCTGTGAAGTGTGAATGAACCTCCTCGTGTAAAACGAGATACAGGCCTACAGTGAAAACAGACGTGATGTTTACCTGATCTTTGAGTGCATGGAGAGCAATCTCGTGCTCTTTCTGCTTGCTCTGCAACTGCTCCTTGAGCTCAGCAACATTCTGTCAGACAGACAGACAGACAAACACACGAGACATGGATTAAGAGCTCAGGGTTTTGTACGCCATCCCTCGCTTACATATTTGTACCTGGTGAGTGGACAAATCCCTTCTCTCTTCACTCAAGTAACAGAAACAATCCCTTTGTGAAGTTGGCACTCAAAGGAAACACAGTGTGTGTGTGTGTGTGTGTGTGTGTGTGTGTGTGTGTGTGTGTGTGTGTAGTAGGGCTGGGCGTTGGGATGATAATATCGATATTGTGATAAATTATGCCATGATACTAGGGCTGTAATGATACACCCAACTCACGATTCGATTCATATCGCGATTTTTGACCCACGATTCGATACGCCCACGATTTTTTTTTTAATGTTTTTTTAAAGTAGTAAATTTGACTTATTAACATTTACTTACTTACATTAACTATTTAATAACAGATAATTCAGACCACTGCAGAGAATGAGTAATATGTATGCAAAAATGAACAAATGTATATCCAAAGATTGTTTTATTTCTCAAAATAATACTGTTGAGCCGGAAGCTCTGTTTTTTTCGGTTCTGAAAAAGTCATTTTTCCAAATCGTGTAAATCCGTTAAGATTTTTTTTGGGGGGGTGGCTCTCTCACTGTCTCACTCTCATAGGGCCAATGATTTTCTGTGATCGCGGAAAACAGATGGAAATTACGGAATTTTTATGGTGAAACGTTGCTCGCGTGTCAAAATGTAACTGCCGCAGAAGGCTTCTGCCCAAGCAGACATGCCTTCAGTGTTGCCAGATATTGCTAACGTTTTCCACCCCAAAATATGTTCAAAACCAGCCAAAAAGCACCTAAACCCGCCCAATCTGGCAACACTGCATGCCTTTCCGGTCAAGTGATTGTGATTGGCTTGTGGCACACCTAGCCAGCCAATGAGCTGCTTGTTTACAGATTCGCTCCCCGCATCGCAACCAGAATGGCGACCGCTTAAAAGAAATGAATGCTCTGCCAGTGGCGAGTGTGGACGTTGCGTGACTCGCAGAAGATTGTCGCAGGTCGGCGAAAAAACGACTTACTAATAGATATAAAAAATAAAAGTAATTTAAGTAAGTTTAAAATGTAATTTAAATAAAAAGTAAAGTATTCATAAATTGAAGTTTGGAAGCGCCTCTGTTTTTGGGCTGAGGAGAAGTTTGAAAGGGTGTACCGCGATTCTGCCTTCTTGTATCGCGATACGGATCGTGGCTCTGCGTATCGCGATTTCGATACGCATATTGTTACAGCCCTACAAGATACACTGAGATATTGTGGATATCATGATTGGGGGGGATCTAAAAGTGATGGGAAGAGCCTGACGCCATGTTCAAATTTTGTATTTGATTTTTTTAAGTGTTAAAAAAATAATTTTTTAAAAATTCAAATGTTAAACGTAAATGTAAAATCGTTAGTATTTTAAATGTTATTTTATTATAATTATAAACTGATGATTTTACAATCAAGTTTTGTACAGAATCTTTAAATCTTTAATTTATTTACTTAGAAACTGTAAAAAAAAAAAAAAAAAATTTTTAATTTTTTTTTAACAATTTCAAAAATAAATGAACAAACAAGATCAACTGTGAGCTACTGCTCGCTTGCATATCCCCCCCGCTCTCGCTTATATCAGAACGCGAGCAATCGAACGAACAGGACATTTATTATGAATGTTGACTTCAACAAATACTTAACTCTGAAACAAGTAAGTAAAGAGCAGTGTCTCTCCTCAGGGGTTTCAAACAGCATCCTGGTAAAATGTCATTCTGAAATAGCATTTTGCTTCTTGAAATAGCGTCAAAATCCACCCTATATGTTTCGTAAATACATTCAGTTGGTAAACAGGAAGTCGATGTGCAACAGACCTGAAAACGGTATACACGGTATAGAACCCCAAGCTGAAGCTCGGGACCAAATATCAAGCAGTTGTGATTTGTAGTTGCTGAGAAAAGTGTTAGGAAAATTTTGTAAATCTACGCTATAGGTTTCGTAAATACATTCAGTCGGTAAACAGGAAGTCGATGTGCGACAGACCTGAAAAAGGTACACGCGGTATAGAACCCCAAGCTGAAGTTTCGTACCAAGTGGCTATGATTTGTGGTTGCTGAGAAAAAGGGTGTTTCAGATGGACGGACAGAGGTAAACCAGTATAATAATAATAATAATCAGGTTTATTATAAAGCCCTTTAAAAACAACAGTTGACCAAAGTGCTGAACAGTCCAACTAAGTAAAGAGTCAAACATATGGCCTAAAAGCAGATCAAGGACACAGAAAGGGATACACACTACACAGATCTCATGGATGTGTGCGGATGTAAGAGAGCTGCTATATAGGGTGGAGGCAATCCTTTCAGAGATTTAAAAACAAATAACAGAATTTTAAAAGTTTATCCTAAAGCGCACAGGGAGCCAATGAAGAGACTTAAGAACAGGAGTGATGTGCTCTCGCTTGCGTGTTCTGGTCAGGAACCGTGCCGCGGCGTTTTGAACGAGTTGAAGCCTTGACAAAGAGGAGCAGCTAAGAGCAGCGTAGAGTGCGTTGCAATAATCAAGGCGGGATCTAAGAAAAGCATTTATTTTTTTCGCGGTCCGGTTTCCATCAAATCCTGCGTTCTGATTGGCTGGCGAGCGGGTCCGTATCCTACGATACGGACCCTGGTTATGGACCTCTGGTGATTCGCTCGTTCACAACAACAAATATAGTAGCATTTTTTGTTAACATTTTTTTTTAATAAGATTTATTTATAAGATTATCAAAAATCTTATAAATCAGGAGAATAGCATTAATTTTACAGCATGGACAGCGATAACAACAGTCTTCACAGCAAAAGCGAGTTTTACTACCCTGAGCAAGAAGAAATAAAAGAAAACATTTCAGGAGAAAGCTAAAAACCTCTAACTGTTGCTAACGCCGAGCAAAAACACGGCTGAATCCTGAATGACTCAATTTTGTATAAATAAGGGACTACATAGGCAGCAAAATGTAGTTTTTTTTCCTGCCATGGAAGTGCACTTGTATACCGAGGAGGAAGCCATTTGCATTACAGCCGTGAATGAGGATTCAAAATGGCGGCTCGGGTCAGTTTTCCCTTTCGGGCGCTCTCGTTTTCTGTTAGAATTTGGTAAAGAAAAAAATAAATATATTATTTACCAGCTTAAGGTCGGTCTGTATGGTGAAATACCGTGACCTCGGCCTTAAATACTGACCTCGGCCCAGAGGGCCTCGCTCAGTACTTTCAAGACCTCGGTCACGGTATTTCACGATACGGACCTCCCAGCTGGTAAATAACATATGTATGGCAGTCTCTAGATTACCAGGTGATAAAAAAGGTTTGACCCTTGATAAGGAGTCTTAGGGCGTATTCACACCTACGTTGTTTGGTCTGGACCAAACGAACCAAATTTCCCTTGGTCCGGACCTTTTGGGTTGGTCTGAATACAAACCACCGAACTCTGGTCCGGACCAAACAAGCGGACCGAGACCGAGCTGCAAGGTCGGACTCGGTCCGGACCAAAGGAACCCTGGTGCGGATCTTTTGGAGGTGTGAAAGCAGACCGGACCTAATCTGACAGTTTTGCTTTTTTATACCTCGGGAGCTTCCGTCGTTTGTCGAGCATTATGGGAAACAGAGTCTTGACACTCCACCGCAAAGTGCAAACACTGTTTCGGTTGTCAAGGGTTGTTCAGTCACCAGTGGTAGGTGAGTACAAAAAATGAGTAGGGGGCAAACGTGGGCCGAGGGAGAAACGCGTACCCTTGTGGATATATGGGCAGATGTCCACATATCTGAGCTTATGGAGAGAACACACAAAAATGCCGACGTGTTTGCTGTATTCAGTGAGAAAATGAAGGAGAAGGGGTTCATGCGCTCCCCAGAACAATGTCGGCTAAAAGTGAAGAAACTCCGTCAGACCTACATTAAAATCAGGGACATTCTTTCAAAAAGTGGCGGTACTAGCGACGCAAAAAAGAAATTCATCTATTGCGTGAAGAGCCAGAACTGTCACAACATGATGTGCGCTCATCAGCGCTATCCTCCGTAGCCGCCTTGCCCTTTGTCGTCGTCGTTGATAAATTACTTGTACAACAGCATAGTAATCTCACAATTGTGAAAACAGTAAAAACTGGAAAAAACATATAGCTTTGATGACATTAAAAAGAATAACAGCACGGAAAGCCTCCATGACTACTTTTGAACTTAACGCTTTGTGCGTGTGTCATTTTCTGACCAATAGCTGAACGACCTCAGGGCGCGTGGCTTTGTTGACAGATTTTGGTCCGCTTACTAAAATGTAGTGTGAAAGCGAACCGCACCAAAATGAAAAAATAAAAAAAAACATTTGGTTCGGACCAAAGCAAGTGAACTAACGAACTATCCTGGTCTGAATACACCCTTAAATGGAAAAAACTAGATTTGACCATTTATTTGTTTCTCCAGTTTGAAATCTGAGTCAAAAATCACACCTAGATTTCTTCGTGTCTTTAACAAAAGGACTCAGAGGGCCCAGGTCCAGACTATTTTTACAGGCCTTACTAGGTTTGCAGATTAAAACTTCTGTTTTATTTTCATTTAGATTTAAAAAATTTAAAGACATCCAAGCTTTAACGTCCTCAAGACAATCTAAGAGCTTTATAACTGACAGAGTCTGTGAGCTTTAGTGGCATGTAGATCTGGGTATCATCTGCACAGCAGTGGAAGGAGATGTTATATTTTCTGAGAATGCAACCCAATGGCAGAAGGTAAAGGGAAAACAGGATGGGGCCAAGAATCGACCCCATAGGGGAGGGGTGCTGAGGAGGAGGGGTGTTCTCAATGCTGACAGAAAAACTTCTGTCAGCAAGATAAGACTTGAACCACTCAAGAGCCGTTCCCTTCATGCCAACCCACAGTTCTAGAAGATGTATAAGGATGTTATGATCTCCTGTGTCAAATGTAAGGCCAAGAAGAACCAGGATCACACAGTCACCACTATCAGTGATTCGAAGCACATCATTAAAAACTTTAAGGAGTGCCGACTCGGTACTATGACGAGCTTTAAAACCAGATTGAAATAGCTCTAGGAGATCATTTGTGTCTAAGGTGGGGTTTACATTAGACCGTATCAGCGGATCATCAGATTAACGTTTTTAAAACGATTAGTGTGCACACAGCAACACCAATACACGATTCGCATGCACACAGCAACACCAATACACGGATACGCTCGGCTCCGCAGGCATCCTGCGCTCCAAATCACTCCGCCCTGAACAGCGAGTGCCCTCTGGAGGGTACGCACTCCGGCCCTGCGCAGCTCACACAGCGCGCGAGTGAAGTGCACGAGCAGTGATTCGGGACTGAGCCGCTGTGTGTGAGATCCCAGCGCATATCACTTACCACTTGCAAGTGGAAGGATGGCAAGCCTAAAGACAATCATAACTACACAATGGGCAGTATTTGCATCAGTATTTGCAGTATTTTCATACTTTTATACTCTTTAATGAAAGGTGATACAAGGCGGAAGTCCGCGCCGTTTTTCAGCAGTCGCGTCACATGACCAACGCCAGCGAATCAGGAAGGTGGATGTCACAGTGACGTTGTCCAATGACGACGCCAGCTAGAGCTCAGCACAGCGTATCCGCGTATTCTCAATGTTTACACAGCACCGGACCAGACACGATCTAGATTGAATACGTGGACCCTGGCGGATTCCCGTTTCCCGGCGTTTTAATGTAAACGGACAGTGCATCCGCGAAGAAAACGAGACAGATACGGTCTAATGTAAACTTGGCCTAAAGAAGACTGAAGCTGTTTAAATTAGGGCTGTCGAAGTTAACGCGATAATGCGATCTCAATGTATCGCGATTAAAAAAATAAAATAAAATAGTGCCGTTAATGCAAATTCTAATTTGGCCCTGCGAGTTC
This sequence comes from Neoarius graeffei, assembly GCF_027579695.1. Lineage (NCBI taxonomy): Eukaryota > Metazoa > Chordata > Actinopteri > Siluriformes > Ariidae > Neoarius > Neoarius graeffei. The sequence continues at coordinate 81,306,565 of NC_083578.1, forward strand.
ATGTTGAGGCTTGTCGCACGCTGCTTCAATAAGAGTAAGCGTCAGTGATGGAGAAAAGTCTGTTAAACGGGAAGTTTCATTTCAGAAGAAGAGTGTGATTGAGTTGGTTTTGGTATGCACTTTGCAGTTCTAAAATACTTTTGTAAAGTGAGATTTCAGTATGCTGTAGCACTGCACTGCAAAAACCCGGCTTACAAAAACAAGAAAAAAAAAGTAATAAAATGAGGAATATTTTACTTAAAATAAGCAAAATTATCTGCCAACAGAACAAGAAAATTTGACTTGGCAAGATTTTTAAAAACAAGTAAATATATCTAGCTTTAGAAACCCCACAGATGTCTTAAAACTACTAAAAACAAGTAGATTTGTACTACTCACTTTAACATGCTAGATACTTTGTCCCCCAACCAACAGTTTGACTATTTCATCTGGGCATATTGGTGTGCTCTGTTTAAGTAAGTGTTTATACCAACTGAGACCGCCAAATAAATCAAAATCAAAACAACAAACCAATCTATTTTGTAGCCCAGGGCTTTTCAAAGTGTGGGGCGCGCCCCCCCGGGGGGCGCCAGAGTTCTTCGGGGGGGCGCAACGTGAGGAGCCTTTACCAGAGACAAAATGGATCGATTTTTAGTACCTAAAGCTACAGTGAGTGAGGAGACAGAGTTTGGGCCAAGCAAAAAAAACCCAGAGCCTCCAGGATGTTGCGATTTGCAACTTCAGCGCAAATTCAACCAATCCCCGCGAATTCAGAGCGGTGTTACAATTATATCCAATCACCGCAACTTTCCCGCAAATTTGACCAATCGTTGGCGTCGTCTTGAGGTGACGTCGACAAACTACCTTCCGCCTTACTTCCGTGTTTACGTTCAAGAGAAGCAGCATGCGCGCAGTGTTGCCAGATTGGTTTTAAGTGCATTTTGGCGGGTTTTGAACATATTTTGGGCTGGAAAACGTCAGCAGTATCTGGCAACATTGCATGATGTGCGAGTCAGTGTTTATGTAGGCTTAAATTCTGTTACTGAAAGTGTGTTATGTTTACAGTGAAGCACTGTGTGCACTTTATTTTTTTTTTTACTTAATACAAGAAAGTAATGGATGCCAACATTTTTGCCAAAATGGTATTTTATTTTCCATTGTTTAGGCAGCTTCAGCATCATACTGTGAGATTCAGTTCAAATTGTTTTTTTTTTCTTCTATGAAGCCTGAGCCATTTATTTTATTAGTTTATAATTATTGTTTAATTTAGTCTTCAGGAGAGACTGCCTGCACACAGTACTAGTACTAAGTTTTTTTTTTCTTACATGAAAGCTGAGGCATTTATTATATTTTAAGGTAACTTCATGTTGTGCTGTGAGGTTCTCTGCACTTTAACTTTTGAACCAACAGGTGCATTTGGATAAGTAAAGCCTATTTTTCTGCATTTTTGTAGTCCTGGTAAAGTTGTTTATAGGACCATTTCTCAGTGTCTTTGTTTTTTAATCAATAGTTTTTCAGTAATAACTTAATATTTAACATACTCAATTTTAATCACAAAAAGGGAAAATCGCAACAATTTCTCGCAACTTTCACTTCCTCCCGCAATGTAATCGCAACAAAAACTTAAACACCGCAACTTTCATCGCAATTTTTTTGGAAAACCCCCCGCAACATCAGACATTTTAGCCCACGACAATCACAAAAAAGGACCGCGGAATCCTGGGGGACTGGAAAAAGAATGAAGTATGACCACGATTATTTAAAGTTTGGATTTTCATGGACTGGATCTGAAGATGCTCCACTGCCACAGTGTGTTGTCTGCCAAGAGGTGCTAGCTAACGATGCTATGAGATGTTTAAAATGTGTAAAACAAGATGTTTTAAAAAGCACAGATGTTTAAAATGTGAAAAAGAAAAAAAGAAAAATGTGTACAACAACCATTTTTTAAAAATACGAATGGAACATTAAGTATCGCAACAACAAAAATTGTAAGGGGGGGGCGCTGTTGTTTATTTGCTCTCCGAGGGGGGGCTGACTCTCCCACACTTTGAAAACCCCTGTTGTAGCCTATTTTTGTTGCCAGATTGACAATACAACAATTCATTTCATTTAGTTATCTGTTTTGTGTTAAGAGATTAAAAGAAAGGATAAAATGCTTGAAATAAGAAATTCTGACTTTGACAAACTTGTCATGGTTAATATAACACCGATGAAATTATGGTAATTCTCATGTTAAGACAGAACTTACTCATAACCAGTAATAAAATCTCAATAACAAGTTATAATACCTTATTAAGATAATTGAGGGAAAAAATGCTTGAAGTAAGTGAAATACTCTTACACAAAACCTGCCTGGAAAGGAGAATTATCTCGGCAGACAAATAACAAGCATATTTTGTCTTGATTTAAGATATTTAATCTTGGTTAGATTTTACTTTTTGCAGTGTGTGATATGACACTAAATGTCTTTATTGAAGTCCAACTGCAATTTATTTTTGTTTGCACAGCACTGTGAAGTCCTATAGGCTGTGACTGAATACAACTCCAGCACAATTGAAGTTTTATTTCATTTTTATTTTCTTTTGTCACACATGTCTGAACTGAGACACAGTAGTATGTGACTACATGTTTTATATTTGAGACTACAGCTCCCTAATCCCATCACAAAATCCAATTTGGTGTTTTGTATGTTCAGTACTGCCTAGTATGTGAGTGAATAAACTCCCTTACCATTTTCTCTTGTCCCAGCAGTTTTTAACAAGTACTTTTAGCATAAAATGTGTTCACCATTTTAATTGTAACATTTCACTTTAAAAGCCTTATTCATTTACATAGATTTAAAAAAAAAATGCAATTAACTATATGAAATTCTGAGATTAATCGCGATTAAGGCGGCACGGTGGTGTAGTGGTTAGCGCTGTCGCCTCACAGCAAGAAGGTTCTGGGTTCGAGCCCCGTGGCCAGCGAGGGCCTTTCTGTGCGGAGTTTGCATGTTCTCCCCGTGTCCATGTGGGTTTCCTCCGGGTGCTCCGGTTTCCCCCACAGTCCAAAGACATGCAGGTTAGGTTAACTGGTGACTCTAAATTGACCGTAGGTGTGAATGTGAGTGTGAATGGTTGTCTGTGTCTATGTGTCAGCCCTGCGATGACCTGGCGACTTGTCCAGGGTGTACCCCGCCTTTCGCCCGTAGTCAGCTGGGATAGGCTCCAGCTTGCCTGCGACCCTGTAGAAGGATAAAGCGGCTAGAGATAATGAGATGATCGCGATTAAATTTTTTAATCGTTTGACAGCCCTAGTTTAAATACAATTTTCTCCAACAATTTAGACAAAAATGGGAGCTTGGATATAGGCCGATAATTAGAGTAGACTGAAGTGTCCAGATTAGGCTTCTTAATTAAAGGCTGGATAATGATTAAAATGCCTGGGCACAACGCCTGATGCAAGACTGCTGTTTATAATGGCTAAAATACTGGCTCCAATGTCGTCTTTAATGAGACGAGGAGGGATGGTGACTGCAGGCCCAGTTGAAGGTTTCAGCTGCCCAATGGTTTCCAAGAGGAGAGACAGGCTCCAAGTTGTTAAAGACTATAATAATAAAGATTCAAATATTCTGTACAAAACTTGAATGTAAAATCAGTTTAACTGTCAAAAATATTAAAATACTGTAACATTTTTAAATTTACATTTAACGTTACAGTATTTTAAATGCTATTTTAATATTTTTCACTCATTACAAACTCTGATGGGAAGATTTTACATTCAATTTTTGTACAGAATATTTAATTCATTATTTAAAATAATTTATTTTTTCTTCATACATGAACTAATAAAATCAGTGTATAGGGTTTTTTTTTTAACCTGGCAGTTTGTTCAGTCCTGTAGAACATGATCATGTACTGAAGAATATCTTTAACTATCGTGACTTTTTTTTTTAGCATAAATCACCCCACCCCTAATTTGGAGAGGTGAACATGAGCACATGCTTGCGATGACAGAGTTGGAGAAACCACTGTTTTTGTCTTTATACAGCAGTGTTTCCCAACCTTTCTTGAGCCACGGACATATTTTACATTCGAAAAATCCCAAGGCACACCACCAAACAAAAATGTCACAAAAAGTGTACATATAATGAAATATAATGATCATCTAGTCTCAATTTATTTACTCAGTGTGAAACCTGGGCCTGTTTAGTTGAACACAAAGCTGATATACTTGCAGGAATTGAAGAAAGACACACACAAAAGATCTTCCTCAACAACTCTGAGTCTCTCTCCTTTTTTTTTTTTTTTTTTAGTTTTTATAGCAGTCATGCTTGAAAAGCCCGGCTCGCATAGATAGGTTGTGGAAAATCACCTTTATTGCTTTCTTCTGACCTCTGCTCATACTAGGGCCTTCATCTGGGTCAGAATTTTCTCCAGGACCCAGTTTGGATTGTGCACTTTTTCTTTTCAAATATTTATCCATCGCTATCACTGCTGTCACACCCGAAGCATTACTAACTCTATTGTTTGAATGGCAACAGGTAGATACACAGGTTAATTAGCTACCTGCTGCCATCTAGTGGAAGAGTATTTAATTGTTCTGCCCGTCACTATACGTCGATGGCATAGACGAACGAAGACAAATTATTTGCAGTAAATAAATAATAATTTTCAGAACAATTAAGTGAAATTGGATAATTTCCCACGGTACACCTGATGATCTCTCACGGCACACTAATGTGCCATGGCACAGTGGTTGGGAATCACTGTTATACAGCATCATTTTAATTGACAGAGAGGGAAAAAAAATTAAATTATGATTACACAATTATTTTATCGTTATAAATATGTCGTCAGGTCATGATATGCAGCTCTGACCTGGTTAGCGTTTGTTAAATCAGACTGTAGTTTCTGCACACGTAGGTTTATGGATTTCAGCTCATCCTCTTTGCGCTGCTGAATCTCGTCTATTTTTGTCCTGGCGCAAATCACACAAACGCAAAAAAAGATTAACAGTTTATAACAACCATAACATCAATGAAAACACAGTCGTTTAAAAACGCGAAATAGAAATAAGTGTGTATTTTATTACTCTCCCCGTCACCCACCTGCTGTCGTGGTAGAGAGCCTCTTTCTCATTCTGGAGCTGCAGGAAGCTGGAAGAAGAAGACCATGAAGGCAGTTGAAAAGCCCAGCAAACAGAAATAACATCAGAGTTAAAGGCTCAGTGCCCAGCAGGCAGCCTCACGGCAGCGACCTTCATTAACTGAGCAAGAGACAGAGAGCAACGAACACCTCCTGTTCAGAGCCATTACACCCGTCGCTAACTGTGCACTTGAGCCACACCAACACGACATTAGAGACACACTCGGTGCCTTGTCAAGTCAAAATGTTAAGATGTTGAAGAGGGAGAAAAAAAAAAAAGTAGTTTGTCAGCATTAAAAGTAATTTCCCATTCCCATATATTAATAATACATTCGGTTTGGTGTTGAGTTACACTGCAAGTTCATGGATGCAAACGGCGCACCTTTTGGAGGATGCCGCCTTTTTTACGGCTGTCTGGGGGACTTGTGTGAATCGCGCAGATCCGATGAGGGTTTTTTTTTTGGAGTGTCTGATTATAATTTCATCAGAGTAAATTCTGTATTAAAATTACTAAATAAGCAAATGCCGTTACAGTCCATGAAACATAGGAAGTATGAGAAGAAAACAGTAAATCAGAAAGCTGCGCACGTAAAGCCAATTGGCTGCGCGCCATTATCTGCTGCTGGCTGCACTTCACCGCACGCGCAAGGATTTCATCAGTCCAACGCAAGTTACGCAAGTTACGTAATTGGCTTTACGTGCGCAGCTTTCTGATTTACTGTTTTCTTCTCATACTTCCTGTTTCATGGACTGTAACAGCATTTGCTTATTTAGTCATTTTAATACAGAATTTACTTTGATGAAATTATAATCAGACACTCGAACGCCCCCCGGAAAAAAAAAAAAAAAACCTCATCGGATCTGTGCGCTTCACACAAGTCCCCCAGACAGCCGTGAAAAAGTCGGCATCCGCCAAAAGGCACGCCGTTTGCATCCATGAAGTTATTAAAAAAAAAAAAGTTAGCTGTCTAACAAGACTAATGAACTGGAAACAAGAGCATTTATCATAACGCTACAGTCACACTACAGCTTGCGATGCTTTGCGACGGGTTATCGATGAAAATCAGGCATTTTTTTGGCAATGCATGGCGATATACAGGTGAGCTAAAAGTTGTGGTTATACAGCAGGCGAACACTTAACTCTCACGCCTTTGCACACTTGAGTCTGGCGCGGTTCGAGCCGCCACACGCTCACGTTGTGCATGCTCTTGCGACCCAGTCGTTATGGGAAACACCTGATGTTGATTTGAGCACAATCAGCACGCGTATATTTGTAAAGATCATGCCTGCTAGTAAACACTCTTCCTGCATTTACATCCATCCGCCGCCGCATACCTGACAGAATACTTTGCAAAGTCTCTGTGAAAACAGTGTCCTTCTATGCACGTGCTAACTGCGCTCAAATCAGCATCAGGTGTTTCCCATAACAGCTGGCTCCCAAGTGCACGCACAACGTGCTCTGAAGGATCCCCGAATGTAAATGCACTTTTCAAGTCTAGGTGAAGGTTAGGCGATGTCAAGCTACTGTGTTGATGATGCTCCTACGAGCATCAGGGACATGGATTCAGGAGAAATACATCTCAAGAGGCTTGAAGAAAGTTCCCTGAGCTTCGTGAAGTATTCCCAAACCCATGCGTAAGTATTTGCTGCTTAGTTTGTCAACGAAAACATGGCCACCAAATTTTAATGCATGCACTGAAAATTTTCGCAATGCTTTTGGCCACTCACGAGGTGGAAATGCATGAAAAAAAAAAATCCTCGCGAAGCTCTGAGAACATTCGCTGTGCCTCACACGATTGGTGGCAATACTACCAATTTTCCATCACCAAGTATTCGCAAACCCATCACGAGCTGTAGTGTGACCAGGGCCTAAGAGCTTGGACACAAGAAACGTGGCATTTATGAAAAGTCAGCAAGTTCGGGAAAAATGCTCGTATCCCACAAGAACTCGTGAGTTTGTGTAAATTTTCATATCAGGAGACTCGCCAATACAAAACCTGCCTGATCGGCTTCAAATCCTATAAATACACCGGTTACTACAGTCTTAAGTATACAGATTACAGACTTATTTACATATTTAACGACCAATTTATGAAGCCATTTCAAAGGAATGACTTGAATCATTGGGTTATATGAGGAGGACAAAAGAAATGGCACCCTGTGGCATACTTGGCAGCTGACACATTGCAATGGCTGAGCTCTATTACTCAAAGATTTAGTGGATGGGAGGCACATTTTAATGGTTTAGTCGTCATTTAAGTGTTTTTGCCTTTTATGGAGTTGTGTGAGCGTCACTAAACGTTACTCATGACCTCGCATGGTGACTGAGATTCATCAGCATGCACAGTGATATGAAGAAGACCAGTACCACTGAAACTTCTGCACACCTGGTGAGGATTTTTAGTTCAGTTTGGCTTTCAGAAATTCACATGCATTTACTACAAGACTGCTGAATGAGGAACGCTGTTCGGGAATTTGGGAAAACGTAAACAGAGCACTGCCAAGTGCGCATTTAAAAATAAATAAATAAATAAAAATTATACGCAAGCCGCAAGAGGCCCTTCATATAATCCTTTTTTTTTTTTATTCACCTTGTTATCCCAAGATAACGACATAATTAATTCAGGATCTCGAGAAAACAACACAACTAATTCGAGATCTCGAGAAAACAAAACAATTATTTCATGATCTCGAGTAAACAGCTGAGAAATGGTTCATTCAGGTGCGCCAAGAGACTTGTGATATGCTGACTTTGGGGCTATTTCTCATTCTGTATAGACGCAACTTTGGTCATTAGAATGTCTGGAATAATCGATCACCTAATAAGGCAATATTTTGATCAGGGGTTGACACAGGGAGAGATTGCATCAAGTCTTTTAATAAGGGATAATTTCAAAATTCTCCTCTGGGACCCCGCTCTCTCTCAAGGCATCGTAAAAAGCCATTTCTGCTCTGTTACATGTCCGCCAATTCCAAGTCTTCGTTGTCTGACCCACAGGGGGGTGCAGCTCTGCTAGAAATCTCAGCTGTTTTCTCAAGATCATGAAATAATTGTTTTGTTTTCTCGAGATCAGGGAATAATTGTTTTGTTTTCTCGAGATCACGGAATAACGGTTTTGTTTTCTCGAGATCACGGAATAACGGTTTTGTTTTCTCGAGATCACGGAATAACGGTTTTGTTTTCTCGAAATCTCGAATTAGTTGTGTTGTTTTCTCGAGATCCTGAATTAATTATGTCGTTATCTCGGGATAACAAGGTGAATAAAAAAAATAAAAAAAAAAAAGATTATATGAAGGGCCTCTCTCGGCTTCCGTAAAAATTAAATAAAATGCTGCACACTCAAAACACACCATGTTTGTTTGATCATCAGGTCAGTTCAGGGTCAAATCTGTTTTTGTTTTATTGCTGTATTCTCACTAGCCCAAACAAACCACACGAACGGGACAACACACCAGGATTCGTTTCAAACCAGCAAAACGCTGTGTACATGTGCGTCTCGCTCTCTCTCATATATACAGTATATTTTATATATATATATATATATATATATATATATATATATATATATATATATATATAAAAATATAAATAAAAATCCCCTGCTAGCAACTGTGCCATAACTCTGGCAAAATGCGACTGAATTGAACGAAATTGCAATTTGTATATTACAGACATACATCAAATAATCCTGCCAAGTTTTGTGAAATTCCTCCAAAATTGTTTGAGGAGTTGATTTCAGAAGGTGAGGACCCTTCCCAGGACAGATGGATGGACATCGCCACGACATAATCCCCATTCGGGCCTTTCGGCCAGCGGGGGATTAAGAAAAGGGAAGAAAAAAAAATTATGAGGGAAGTTGATTTCAGAAAGCAAGCACCCTTGATGAAATCGCCAAAGTACAAGTTTGTTAATAATCAAGGGCATAACTCTGGTAAAATTTGCCCAAATTAAACGAAATTACAGCATGCCTACTACAGACATACCACAATGCCTTTTGCCAAGTTTGGTGAAATTCCTCCACTAATGGTGAGAGGAGCGGATTTCAGAAGAACATACTCCCTCATGAAATTGTCAAAGTACAAGTTATTTAATCACGGGTCAAAACTCTGGTCAACTTTTCACAAACTAAATTAAAATCGCAATATACATATTACCATCATGTAACAAGGCCGTTTACCAAGCTTTGAGAAATTCGTCTGAAAATTGAGAGAGGAGTTGAAGTCAGAATGGAAGCACACCTTCATGAAATTGTGAAAGTACAAGGTTCTTAAATCAAGGACTGTAACTCTGGTAAAACGCGACCGAATTGAACGAAATTATTATATCCGTATTACAGACATACAACAAAGAATCCTGCCAAGTTTCGTGAAATTCCTCCAAAAACTGTGAGAGGAGTTGATTTCAGAAGGTGAGCACCCTTCCCGGGACGGACATCACCACGACATAATCCCCCTTCGGGCCTTTCGGCCAGCGGGGGATATAAAACAAACGCCCACACAAGTGTTCACTGTCGGGATCATCATGTAATAAGGATGCTTAAAAGACCGCTAAAGGAGTGCAAAGCTCAAAATTCATAAGCTGTAATCCTGTTCAGTTTAAATATGCTCCTCTTTAAATGGATTATGTAAATTTTGACCTAAAACAGGATGCGCCATTTCAATTCCAATTATATTTAAAAAAAAAAAAAAAAAAAAGAGGGGAAAAAAAACAAAAAAACATTGACATCGAGGATGAAAGGGCTTATTATTTAAAAAAAAGTAAAAAATAAAAAAGTAAAAACGGTACATGGTTCTTACCTCTCCTGTTTTTTCTTCAACTTGTCAAAGAGCTGGAAATATGAAATAAATAAATTAATAAAATAGATAAATAAAAAAATCAATCACATATTCATAATGACTGTTAACATGACTCTCAGTGAACACGCTCAGACTTTACAGCAGTTTTACGCTTACCTTCGCACTCTCTTCTTGAAGTTTTGCAAGCTCTGCTTGTTTGGATGCCTAAATAAATAAATAAATAAATAAATAAATTGACAGACAGACAGACAGACAGACAGACAGACAAACAAAAAGTAAGACATACTATTAATGACTTTAATACTGAAAATGGAGAAATCCATTAGAGTAGAAACACAAAGCTGGAGATTTATCTTGCTTCATCAACTCGAAGGTGCAAAAGAAATACGTCAAGAACGCACAAGATAATCACACATTGCTCACATGATGTTATCACTGGGACCTGTGAGATGTTGCATTTCCTGTGCGTGTGTGTTTACCTCCAGGGCCTGGAGCTGCTCTTTCAGTAATCGCTTCTCCTCCATCTCTGTCTGAAGCTTCAGTTCCACCTCTGGAAGGAACAGACATTTATTAACGTAAGACACTGAAAACTGATCCTTCACAAGACTAGCAGTGAGAAAGACTCAGCTTACCGGTTAACTCGTTTACTCTTTGCTCCAGACTGACACTTTTTACCTGCAGATCAAAAGCAGAGACAGAAATGTGGTGAAGACGCGCGCGCGCACACACGCTAATGTTAAACACAGGCAGTTTTTGACAATCTGATATGTAATTTTCATATCTTAAAATTAGAAAAATGTAGTGAGAAAGTGACTAAGCCCCACCCACTCTGTGACAACACATCATTAAAAACCCAGAAGTTGACATGTCTACAAATCTGGCAGCCACATGAACTATCCTGAAAATAAAATAAATAAATAGAGTTGATTTTTTTTCGCAGTCCGGTTTCCATCAAATCCTGCGCTCTGATTGGCTGGCAAGCGGGTCCGTATCCTACGGTACAGACCCCGGTTACGGACCTCTGGCAACTCGCTCGTTCACAACAACAAACATAGTAGAACTTTGTGTCAACATTTATCTTTTTTTTTTTTTATAAGATTTATTTATAAGATTATCAAAAATCTTATAAATTTTCGCCAGCATTTCTCAGGAGAATAGCATTAATTTTACAGCATGGAAATAAAACATTTCAGGAGAAAGCTAAAAACCTCTAACTGTTGCTAACGCCGAGCAAAAACATGGCTGAATCCTGAATGACTCCTATTTGTATAAATAGGGGACTACATAGGCGGCAAAATGTAGTTGTTTTCCTGCCATGGAAGTGCACTTGTATACCGAGGAGGAAGCCATTTGCATTCCAGCCGTGAATGAGGATTCAAAATGGCGGCTCGGCTCGGTTTTCCCTTTCAGGCGCTCTCGTTTTCTGTTAGAATTTGGTAAAGAAAAAAATAAATATATTATTTACTAGCTTAAGGTCGGTCTGTATGGTGAAATACCGTGACCTCGGCCTTGAATACTGACCTCAGCCCAGAGGGCCTCGCTCAGTACTTTCAAGACCTCGGTCACGGTATTTCACGATACGGACCTCCCAGCTGCTAAATAACACATCTTTTTGTGGCACTGCAAAGTAACAAACAATTGTATGCGTCCTTAAATACTATGTATGCACCCATGGCGAACTGTTACTATTTGGCTGAGCTCAAGTCTCGACTCTAAACTTAGCCAGACACCAGAAAAGCAACAAGGCAAAGGATTTTGTAAGGGATTAGCGGCAGGCTGCCAGGTCGCTCCGTTGTGTGTAGCTGTCGATGTTGATTTTAAAAGCAACTCAGTAAATTGCACAGGGAAATGAATACGCAAGTCTGAGTGAAAAATACTGTAGCAAGCGTGCAGCGTGGAAGAAGAGTCTGGAGACATAAATCTCAGTTTCTCGGTCGTTAGCCTGTGCTATTTGCTCTCGATAGCACTGGCTTGACCGGTTTATTAGCATTCGCTAACACTATTGATGAACGCTACACCTGCTGCGCTGACGGCGCCGACTTGCGGTTACGCTCATGGTGACCTTCGAGAAGCTAGAGGGTGATAAATTTTTGGTCCCGCCCACTATAAATCAAAATCTGATTAGTTAATTCATCTGTCACTACATAAACATACACTGCCATGGCCTTCTGTCCCGGTAATGAAGTCCTAACCAAGGAGTGAGCAGCTCTAAACTCTTCTCAGCCTAGACACAACAAACAAACAAATCTCATTGGATAACTATTTTAATGTTTTCAGGACAGTAACCCTTTCATTTCTGAAACGAATCTGATAGAAAATGAGGCCAAGTTAGAATTGGAACAAAATAATTACAATAAAATTATGAAAAAATGAAAGAAATTAAATATATTTCAAACGCTGATACGTTTGGGCCTTTTCTGAAAGCCTACAAGGCCCTGACGGTTCCGCTCTGATATGCACCAGTGATTTTTGTTAAACATTTCCAAATATCAGCGAGCAACCAGTAATTAGCACAATACTTCCTTTCAATAAGTCACCATTTCATTTCCTTCTTTCTTTCAGCTACACGCCAGGAAATTCCATTAAACATTTAACAAAAATGTTTAACAAATATTTAACATGACAACACAGAGCCCTGTTATCTCCTTTTGATTATTTCTGACCTTCAGCTAATATTTTATTACCAGCATATTTTAGAAAGAAGCTGAGGGTTAGCCTGAAAGGGCTGGGAGATATAACGATGATGATGATAATATCGATATTGTGATAAATTTTGTTGCAATACACTTCTCTGAAATATTGTGGGTATTGGGAAATCTTTATAATTTTTTTAGGTTTTAATTATAAAATCTGGAAGCAGATTTGATAGTTTTCTACTCTTTGGTAGGAATCTTGCACATCATGATACATACACTACCGTTCAAAAGTTTGGGGTCACTTTGAAATGTCCTTATTTTTGAAAGAAAAGCACTGTTCTTTTCAATGAAGATCACTTTAAACTAATCAGAAATCCACTCTTTACATTGCTAATGTGGTAAATGACTATTCTAGCTGGTTTTTGGTGCAATATCTCCATAGGTGTATAGAGGCCCATTTCCAGCAACTCTCACTCCAGTGTTCTAATGGTACAATGTGTTTGCTCATTGCCTCAGAAGGCTAATGGATGATTAGAAAACCCTTGTACAATCATGTTAGCACAGCTGAAAACAGTTGAGCTCTTTAGAGAAGCTATAAAACTGACCTTCCTTTGAGCAGATTGAGTTTCTGGAGCATCACATTTGTGGGGTCGATTAAATGCTCAAAATGGCCAGAAAAATGTCTCGACTATATTTTCTATTCATTTTACAACTTATGGTGGGAAATAAAAGTGTGACTTTTCATGGAAAACACAAAATTGTCTGGGTGACCCCAAACTTTTGAATGGTAGTGTAACTGGTATCATATAAGCATCCTGAAACCCTGATATTTTGGTCACATCGTCCAACCCCTACTTAGGCATGACTCAAGAGTGCGAGCCTCCCACGTAGCTGTCAAAAGCGCATTTATGCGAATCCATCAGACAGAAACGCACATCTCCCAGTGACTAATATGAGCCCAGTTTAAAAGTAGACTTTAGTATGTTTTTCAGTTCACACTACCTGTGACTCAGTCGTTCACTGAAGCCTCATTCTGGTGCCTTTTCACTATGATAAAGTAAATCTATTATACAAATTGCCTGTATTTTTATAAAACACGCATTACCACTATATAGGATCTAATAAAGTTTAGGAGCTTTCCATGAACAGGGTTTAAAATGAAAATGCATTAAAGTGGTGCTGCTTTCGGGCTTCAGTGAGATTTTAACATTTTTTTCCCCTCTTCTCAGCGCTCCACTGCCTTAAGGCCCTGTCACACTTATCCGGAATCAAACAGAATCAGCCGGAATGAAAAATTTTTCAAAATTCGTGCCACATTCGGGCAGGAATTTCAAACTGACCAACATTCTTACAGCTTTGTAAGGGTGTTTTCACACTTGGTCCCTTTCAGCCATCTAACCGAACTCAGATCGATGACTCAGCATTTTTTGCGCATATGTGAACACTCCAACCGTACCCAGACCCCTTTAAAGCGAACCGAACTGAGACCACCTCAGGAGGTGGTCTCAGTACGGTTCGCCTAATCTGCGCATTGTGAACCAAAAGCGCACCGGGTTCACTTCGCCTTTTTCACTGTAGTTTAACCTTCTTCATTTGCCGTAGTTGGTCACGTGACTGTAGCAGGGGAAACTCAACTTCCTTTTGGAACTTACCACAGCCGCTTTACAGTTCTCTGAACTTACTGACTGATGAGTCGGCCACAATTATATATATATATTTTAGTGCTGTCAAGCGATTAAAATATTTAATCACGATTAATGTCGCGACTGTCATAGTTAAGTCGCGATTAATCGCAATTTAATCGCACATTTTTGTCACATGAAAAACCGTTGTAATTCTCTTATCAGCATAAAAACGTGAATGGGCTTGCTTTATATTGCAAAGCATAACACGTCTTGATACAGCCACTGCAAAGTGAAACCTAAGCCGAACACCGGGGCTGGCAAAAGAACCATGAGTGAAGTGATCTACTGTTTGAGTTAGTCTACAACTCAGAGAGACAGGTTACACAGTGACGGTAGGCTTGACATGCTTGATTACAATATAAAGTACACTATTATATTAACTTTAAGTTGTTCGTTGATAAATATTGCATTGAATCTGATCTTTACTGTTTCAGCTCACTTAACACATTTTGTACTTTTACACTTTCTGCCTGTTGATGCGTCGCGCTGTCCAATCAGAGGCGGCCAAATTTGCATATTACAGGAAGGATTTCTGGGATAGCATTGAGTTTACAGTTCAGAGGGATCTGGCTTCTTTAGACGCTGTCTTCTTAAAACTGAATAAATATTTAAAATGAGCCAGTCTTTTGAACGGCTCTTTTCAAAGAACGGATCACAAAGATGCGGATCCCATCAAAGAGCCATAAATCCCATCTCTACTAGCGCGCCCTGCCCGCACTGGTTCTTTGGGGGGAGGGCAGAGGACTCTGGCTGTGCGGGGTGTGGCATTACAGTCTAGCTGCAATCGGTTTTCTGTTCCAAGTTCCTGGCAGTTTCAAAAGCTTATGAATAACCTACATCATGTCACAGAGCGTTAATCTCGCGATAAAAAAATTATCGCCGTTAAAATTGAGTCAAGTTAACGCGTTAATAACGCGACATTTTTGACAGCACTAATATATTTGTGTTCAAAATAATAGCAGTGTGTTTAAAAATGTGAGTAAAGCTCAAAATCCTTATAATAGTTTTTATTTCCATGCATTGGGAACAATGCACATTATATTCTACATCAAAACATGAAGAAAAATGTATGAATATTTTAATTACTTTACAGAAAATGAAGGAAAATGAACATTGGGCTGTTCAAAAAAATAGCAGTGTCTGCATTTTTCACTACAAACTCCAAATATTTACTGTATAAACTGAAAAAATCTTAAGGATTTAGTATTCCTGTGAATCACTAAACTAATATTTAGTTGTCTAACCACGGTTTCTGAGAACTTCTGGCACCTGTGAACAGGTATTCCAGCCCAGGATGATTTGACAACATTCCACAATTCCTCTGCATTTCTTGGTTTTGCCTCAGAAACAGCATTTTTGATGTCACCCCACAAGTTTTCTATCGGATTAAGGTCCGGGGATTGGGCTGGCCACTCCATAACTTTCATTTCGTTGGTCTTGAACCCTGATGCTGCTCGCTTACTGGTGTGTTTGGGGTCGTTGTCTTGTTGAAACACCCATTTCAAGGGCATTTCCTCTTCAGCATAAGGCAACATGACCTCCTCAAGTATTTTGATATATGCAAACTGATCCATGATCCCTGGTATGCGATAAATGGGCCCGACACCATAGTAAGAGAAACATCCCCATATCATGATGCTTGCACCACCATGCTTCACTGTCTTCAGAGTGTACTGTGGCTTGAATTCAGTGTTTGGGGGTGGTCTGAAAAACTGTCTGCGGCTCTTGGACCCACAAAGAACAATTTTACTTTCATCAGTCCACAAAATGTTTTTCCATTTCTCTTTAGGCCAGTCGATGTGTTCTTTGGCAAATTGTATCCTCTTCAGCACGTCTTTTTTTTTTTTTTTTTTTTAACAGTGGAACTTTGCGGGAGCTTCTTGCCGATAGATTAGCTTCACACAGGCATCTTCTAATCGTCACAGTACTCACAGGTAACTTCAGACCGTCTTTGATCACCCTGGAGCTGATCATTGGCTGAGTCTTTGCCATTCTGGCTATTCTTCGATCCATTCGAATGGTAGTCTTCTGTTTTCTTCCACGTCTCTCTGATTTTGCTGTCCATTTTAAAGCACTGGAGATCATTTTAGCTGAGCAGCCCATCATTTTCTGCACTTCTTTACAGTATACGTTTTACCTCTCCAATCAACGTTTTAATCAAAGCACGCTGTTCTTCTGAACAATGTCTGGAACGACCCATGTTTCTCAGGTTTTCAGAGAGAAATGGATGTACAACATGTGCTGGCTTCATCCTTAAATTAGGGCCACCTGACTGACATCTGTTTTTTCACAGAATGAATGATCTCACTAATTAAACTCCACACTGCTATTATTTTGAACACGTCCCTTTCACTTAATTATTCGATTACACAGACTCAGGAGCATGCATATCATGAATGTTGGGTCTGTTGGTTTTCTATGACTCTACTACACCTACTGGTAAATTATTTGCCATGTAGTAATATAATTTCCACCAAAAACAGTGATTGATCTGGTTAGTCGTGTTGGACTGCTATTATTTTGAACACAAGTGTATATATAAATATAAAATATAATAAATTTATTTTCTTTAATCCGCACTATTTTGATCAAAGAATACAGCAGGGCAAGCATGGCAGCAGACATTTTGATTCAAGAGAAAATTACCCAGAATTCCGTCCACTGGGGGTCTGAGGGCTCTAGAGGACCTGGTGTGAACAGAAAGAGGACTGGGGGCCCCATCAAAGCTTAACTGGACCAGAAAGAGAACCCAGTCCTCTTTGTAATAAATTCACAGTGTGAACACAAAAAGAATTGAGTTCTTTTTCTGCTGGTCCACTTTTTGGTCCACTTAAAAGAGGACTGAGTCTGGTTCCTTTAAAGGGGACCAGGTGTGAAAACACCCTAAGAATGCCGTTCGAATACTTAGAATGCGCTTCGAACCCGCCTTGAATGATTCTTGCACATTCTGTGTGTATTAGCTTTCGAATGCAGTTCAAAGGTAGTTGGAACACAGTAGGAATACCTAGAATGCTGCCAGAATGCAGTAAGAATATTAAGAATGCACTTCGAATGCCGTACAAGTGCGGTTCGATTGCTGCCCGAATACCACCCGAAGTCCGGTCGGAAGGTGCCTCGAATGCAGTACGAATTCACCTCAAATGCAGTCAGAATGCTCCCGGAATAGCCGCCAAATATGTTTCGAACGTCTAAGAATTCAAAAAGAATGCAGCTCGAATACTTAATGTACTTCGAATATCCTGGAATATCCGAAGAATTTTCATTCGGGGCATTCTGGCGGCATTTGAAGTGGCTTGCCATTTCGATTTTTCCCTCGAACGCGATCAGAATGTTTCGAATGCTGTTGAAAGCCTTAAGAATATTTAGAATACAGTCAGAATACACTTCGAATGCCGTTCGATATTTCTGCTCTTCGAATGCACCTTGAATGTTTTGAGCATGAGCAAAACATTCGGGCCGGCCAAATGTTTGGAATGCACTCAGGATGCAGTCGGAATTTTTAGAATGCGCTTTGAATATCCCGGAATATACGAAGAATTTTCATTCTGACGGCATTCCGGCTCAAGTGTGACTACCCTATTACATTCGAACATCTACAGAACAGAACGATAAATACATAAGAGCAGAGGTGGACAGTAACGAAGTACGTTTACTTGAGTACTATACTTAAATACACTTTTTGAGTATCTGTACTTTACTGGAGTATTTTTGTTGGAAACTTATGACTTTAACTTCACTACATTTGAAAGACAAATATCGTACTTTTCAAGGTCCTCGTTACTATGAAGCAGCTTCGAAAGCGGATGTTTTTTCTTTTCTTTTCTAAAACATGATGGTTTTTTCGCAGGTGACACTGAGACAGCCGATCAGTAAATCACTAGGGTCACGTCACATCCATAAACTGGATAAAATCAAATTCAGTGATTTCTCAGCAACATTATTTAAACATGATCAGCTGATGGCAGAATGGAAGGAGGCGGTTCTTCTGGAGAACGCACGCACTCATGCCTTTACCTAGAAGGGATTAAAGAGTCGTTTCGTTTTGAATGTTTGCTTTGTTTGCCAAAAACGAACCACATCACGGCCTACAAAAACTCGCCGCCCGACCTGCGGAAGCATATTGAAGTATATAAGCGTTTTATTCCAAGAGAAAGCTTGCAACGAAGTTGTCTGTGCTTTCAGAGCTAGCGGTAACGTTGCAATAGCTATGCGGTCTGGTTAGTCAAATGACTTTCTATGGATTTGCCCGTCAAGTTGCTGTAGCCTTGTCCACGGCTAACGTTAACACCATAGCTAGTTAACTTGGACACTTAATTAGCATGTAAAAAAAATGGAGTTACGCTAATATGAAGAACGTTAACTTATCTGAAGTCCTTTCAGAAATGGGTTTTAGCATAATCTTGCCAAATAATCAATCAATCTTTTCTCGTAACGTTAGATACCCAGTATGATTTTGAGTTTGAAAAGAGTTTGCTAGCATGTCAGGTGGGGCTTCACTGACTAGCTAGCTTTACGTTAAACCATCATGATGCACAGCATGCGTTCATTTTCTGAATTCACAAAATCATCCAGTAGGTTGCTTCAGAGGCATGAGGTACTGTAAGCGTTGTGTCAGTAACAGAATGTGTTGACAGAAAATGTACTTTTAATACTTAAAGTGCTGATGACACGTTTTTGACATCTTTGGCGATGTTTTATAACATAAAAAGTAATTCCCGATGATCCATATATTAATTCATGAAGGCGCCTATTTTACAAGTTATGATAAAAAACGCGGCTATTTGGGCAAATTTGACAGGGCTGCAGCACCCAGGAGACGAAGGAGGAGGAGGAGCTATATGACGTCAGCGAAAGAACCTTCCTCCTAACTTACCAGTTTGTTGTTGATGCGACAGGTGTTCAGTTTATCATTATTAGTATTTTTATTAGACATTATTATTTTTATATATATATATATATAAGTTATTATGCCTTCGCATTGTGTTGCCGGCTTTTGCTCCAAAACCCACAAGGATGGGGTAAGTTTATTCAAGTTTCCCAGAGATCCCGAGCTGCATGCGAAGTGGGTGAAGCAAGTCAGGCGCACTCGTGACAAGTGGGAGCCCTCACCAACATCCGTCCTGTGCTCTGAACACTTCGATTTGGATTGTTTTGACACCCTTCCCAGCTTAAAAGAATCTCTTGGGTGTTCAGTTCAGCACAAACGTGTGTTACTACCATCAGCAGTGTAGCCTTGTCCATGGCTAACGTTAACACATAGCTAGTTAACTTGGACACTGTTAGTTAGCATGTAAAAACGGAGTTACGCTAACATGAATAATGTTAACTTATCTGAAGTCCTTTCAGAAATATACGTTTTAGCATAATCTTGCCAAATAAACAAACAACGTAGAAATCTTTCTTTTCTAGTTGCGTTCGCTACCCAATATGATTTCAAGTTTGAAAAGAGTTTGCTAGCATGTCAGGTGGAGCTTCACTGACTAGCTACGTAGCTTAACGTTAAACCACCATGATGGCACAGCATGCGTTCATTTTGTGAATTCACATTTCTGTCTTTGGTAACAGCATTAGGTTTTGTAAGTGTTGTGGCAATAATACAACAATGTGTTGACAGAAAATGGACTTAAGTATTTTTAAAAGCAAGTACTTCAGTACTAAAGTAAAAAATTGACTGGACAACTTTCACTTGTATCAGAGTCACATTTGACCAGTGGGAGCTGTACTTTGACTTGAGGAATGAAGTTGGGTACTTTGTCCACCTCTGCACAAGAAACAAAAAAAAAAAAAAAAAAAAGAACAGACTGCGTTATCGAAAGACTTTCTGCCATTTATTTGTGTCAAGGGCACAAACACAGCATGTTATCTAAAGTCGTGTTCCGCTCTCAGGAATTAACAGACTGGTCCGTTTTGTCCCGTTTTAAAGGTCCCATGGCATGAAATTTTCACTTTCTGAGGTTTTTTAACGTTAAAATTAGTTCCTCTGACCTTCTTAAGTCACCCCAGTGGCTAGAAATGTCATAATGTGTAAACCAAACTATGCCCACCCTTTGTCAACATTTGAGAATGGCGCGTCAAAATGGTGCGTTGATAGGCTCTTCCCTTTACAGGGTTCCTACAGATATTTTATGTTGAATTTACTACCTTTTTACTACCTTCACAATTTTTTTTACTACCACAGTGACAATTTGGATTTGGACATTTTCTCATAATTTAACAAGGTAATCTTTGAGTGTATGTGTTAGTCCAAGTGAATGTGCCACATATAAGTTAGTGACAACTCTACCCAAAGAGTTGGATTGATGAGACAAGATAGAAAGAAAATCTGAACGTACCGGTAGTGTAACTCTTTCCCTTTGGACACATAATAGAACCTCCCATTGCTAGGGCTACACATGGAGTAATGCATATTTGCATAAAAGAAAACAAACTTCCACATATAAGTTATAATTTTATTGAACTGTGAAACTGTGGCCCATAACCTCTTAACGGGTACACAGATTTGCACTAAACCTTGTGTGTCAACACTTCACATTAGGTACAAGATCTGATTACATTTTGTCAGCCAACACTTTCAAGATGGCCAGCCTTTTGTTTGTGGAATAATCTTTTGAACAGGTGAACAGATTTGCACAAAAAATCTTATGTGCTTAGGTACATCAACTCATTACATTTAAATCAGGTCAAATGGCAAACACGAACCCACACACACAAAGCGCACTAGGCGCACGCACACATGGGTGCACACACACATGACAAAGACAAGACACACACCCTAAAGATACAAAACACACATAACCCAAGCCCTATTTTGGCAGGCTCTCAACACATTGCCAAGTTTGCTTAAGATAGTCATTTGCACCAGTCCTGTAGTCGTGAAGGCCCGTGGGCAGAGTCAACACCTTCCTCCCAGAGATCAGTGTTTTAGAGGGTTAATCTTAATCATTTGAACAGTTCAACAGATTTGCTCATCACATTTTGGATGCCTCAAATGGCACACACACAACGCACCAGGCGCGCGCACACAACGCATTACATGTGCCTCAGTTGTTTGACCTTTTCTTCAATCAACTTTTCAATGAACGCCTCTCGCCGATTGCCATCTACCGCCTTTAGCCAGTCTTTAAAATCAGGTTCCTCCAGCCAGAGGTCTGAAAATTTGCATTTCCCCATTGTTTAATTCTCGTGCAGATGTCGCCAGTCGGGTTAACAGATAGATTCGACTAGAGCCGTATAAACAAAGTCAGTCTCGTACTAAACAATCTCTGGTATAAATTTATACTGGATTCGACCGTTATTGGAATTCAATGCGCATGCGCCACCAACTCCTCACTGCGGTCCTCCTCGACACATAAAAATAAATTCGCCCAAATGTAGTAATTTATGGCTATTATGGCATGCAGGTTAATTAAACGAATTAGAAAACACATAGGCCCAGTTGGATGGGGGTCAAAAAAAATTTACTACCACGTCAGATTACGTTTACTACCTTTTACTGGCCATAATTTAGCCTATTTTAATTAACTACCTTTTAAAACCCCGCGGGAACCCTGCTTTACTACGTCAGCAAGGGAGATGATCCCCACGCCCCCCGGATTCCCACCCACTGTATGGATTGCCCGCCCAGCTCAAAAGTTGCCACCATAGATACGTCACTTCAATTTTGTAGTGAGGAGACCATAGAGGACACAACAACATGGCACCACCTAAGCGAGCGAAACATGGAAGTTGCGCTGTACATGGATGTGACAACACAGAAAGGAGTCTGTTTTTACTGCCGACGGGAGAGCCCCTGAAGACGCAGTGGCTTAATTTTATTTACTCCAATAATACGCCGTCGAGTCTACCTAAGACGGTGTATGTTTGTCGGAAGCATTTTCCTGATGAATGTTTCCACAACTTGGGACAGTACATAACCAACCCAATAATTCCCGTTTCCAGACATAACATTTCAAACTCACCATTCTGATACATCCTGCTGAAGTCGGTGATTTACAGTATGTTCAACTGCTTGCGCTTCTGCTTCGGGGTCGGACTCCGGGTCAAAAGCGAAAGCTTGGACTGTTGCTTGACCTGTCATTGCTACTGTTCACACACAGGTAGTATGCCCGCAGCTTGGTCAAGCCCCTCCCCCCATGGCCCGCCCCCACGCTCTACCCTTTCCCGCTTCGATGCTTCTCATTAGCAAAACGACGCACTGGGAAAAGGGCTGAAATGGGGCTTTCTCCCAGGAGGCTATATCTACGTGCCGAGGGTTCCTTTCGAGAAAGGCTGCGGATATAACATCCGGAAACCTCCACGAGCCCGTTTAAAGCATCAACAAACCACCATGCCATGGGACCTTTAAATTAAAAAAAAAAAAAAAAAA
Organism: Neoarius graeffei; assembly: GCF_027579695.1. NCBI lineage: Eukaryota > Metazoa > Chordata > Actinopteri > Siluriformes > Ariidae > Neoarius > Neoarius graeffei. Next base: position 81,329,153 of record NC_083578.1, read on the forward strand.
AAAAACTTTCACTGGGTGAAAATGTGCATGTTCTAAAGTGTTTAATCTGGATCCTAAATGCACCTTAGGTTTAAGTAAAGGTCACTTCTGAACATTTAGGATTTACAAAAAAGTTAAAGTTAACTTTATTATCCCACAAGGGGAAATTCAAGCGGTCAGTGCATACACAGAGGTAGACAAGATTTAAAACATAAAAACATAAAATAAATAATAAATACCCCACCCCACCCATCAGCAATCCAATTGACACATGCTGGTCTTTCACATCCCCCCCAACACACACACACGCACACACACAGTACTGTCAAGTTCTTTGCCCTTCATTTAAAATCCTGATTGCAGTGGGGACTACTGAACCTGGTAGTTCTTATTTTCATTTGCAGCAGTCTCCCCTTGCCACGTTGGCTTGGCTGGAACCTATTGTATAGGGGATGGGTTGGATCCCTGAGAATACTCTCAGGTGGGGTTTACATTAGACCGTATCAGCGGATCATCAGATTAACGTTTTTAAAACGATTAGTGTGCACACAGCAACACCAATACACGATTCACGTGCACACAGCAACACCAATACACGGATACGCTCGGCTCCACAGGCATCCTGCGCTCCAAATCACTCCGCCCTGAACAGCGAGTGCCCTCTGGAGGGTGCGCACTCCGGCCCTGCGCAGCTCTCAGAGCGCGCGAGTGAAGCGCACAAGCTGTGATTCGGGACTGAGCCGCTGTGTGTGTGATCCCAGCGCATATCACTTACCACTTGCAAGTGGAAGGATGGCAAGCCTAAAGACAATCATAACTACACAATGGGCAGTATTTGCATCAGTATTTGCAGTATTTTCATACTTTTATACTCTTTAATGAAAGGTGATACAAGGCGGAAGCTCACGCCGTTTTTCAGCAGTCGCGTCACATGACCAACGCCAGCGAATCAGGAAGGTGGATGTCACAGTGACGTTGTCCAATGACGACGCCAGCTAGAGCTCAGCACAGCGTATCCGCGTATTCTCAATGTTTACACAGCACCGGACCAGACACGATCTGGATTGAATACGTGGACCCTGGCGGATTCCCGTTTCCCGGCGTTTCCAGGCGTTTTAATGTAAACGGACAGTGCATCCGCGAAGAAAACGAGACAGATACGGTCTAATGTAAACTTGGCCTCAGCTTTATGTAGTATAATGTCTTTGTATAGCTGGACAGCTGATACTTGATTACACCCAATTATCCCACTGGCATTCTTAATAATGCGTTGTAATTTATCCTGATCATGTTTACGCATATTGCCAAAGACACAGATCAAGTCACGACAAGACACTCTGAAGCACAGACCTATAAAACAACTGTAAAATACATCTATCAACATTAAAACTTCGTAACTTCCTTAAGAAAAACACTGTTGGAGCTTTTTTACCTTAGAAGTGGCACATTTGTCAAACTTCAACTGATCAAGTTCAATCCCTAAATATTTATAGGTGTTAACTCTTTCAATGGATGTGTTATTGACGACTGTGTGGGGTACTTCTTCTGTATTACGTCTAAAATCAATAACCATTTCTTTAGTTTTGGTTGCATTTACAGTAAAGCTAGCCGCACACTACGCCGATCCACGCGGTACCGAACTGACCCATTTCAGAGCCAACTCCCGACAGGGCACGCACATATCCCCGACTAACTCACGACTGTTGACGAGTGCAGTCGCGATTGAAGCGACACCAAACGAGATTATGCGAACTAAGCATCATACAGTAAATCCTCTAATACTGGCCTGTATTCCATTACTGGCCGGGACTCTAATATTGGCCGGTCTCGCTGTCGGAGGAGGTAAATAATGGCCGGACTCTAATACAGGCCGGGGCTATAACCAACGATGTTTCTGAGATCATAGTGGCCTTACACAATCGTTCCGATCTGAAAGACAATTGTGATCAGTGGCGCCGCCAGGCGTATGGCCGTACGCACTAGGCGTACCTTGGGGAGAGAGATATATTTTTTTAATTATAATTGTTACCTGAATGCTTTGGCAATGCAACATAATTTGAGAGAGAGAGAGAGACGTGTGTGTGCTGGCGCATTTGTGTGCTTCAGGAGTGGGCGGGGTGTGCGTGACCAAGAAAGCTCATTGGTCAATGCAGATATACTTTTCTTGCACCACTGAGATTCTCTCCAGTTTTGAGAAACGGAGACAGACAATCGTCAGTAGTCAGAGCTTGTGCGAGAATTTATTGAGAAGCGAGTCAAAAATGAGTAAACGAACCCTGAAACAAACGAGCTTGTTTCAGACTTTTACGAAAAAGTCCAAAAGCAGTGATCCAGGGGTGTCATCTGCTTGCCAGTCCTCTCCAGTATCAGCTAGTAACACGGCACCGGCAGCTTCCACTCCTCCGCAACCTAGCAGCAGTATGCTGCAGCTGGATGCGAGCTCAGGTCCTTTGAGGGAATTGCCTTCATCTACCTCTGAGTTTGAAACTAGCCATACATCCAGTGAATTTCATATAAGAACACCTACATCTCCCCATGTCCCTTACGATCAGAAGTAGATGGTTGCTCCACCTTGCTGACAAATGAGCCATCAGATAGCTTTACCAATGAGCCACGAGTCAGCCCGCTATCACTGACATCAGATTTATCAGACATAGGTAAACTTCAACCAGATGCCTTAAAATGTGCACCGGACTCTGTAAAGCTCAATGTCCTACAGAACCGCTTCAAACCAGACAGAGGGTGGGTGGCTCCTTCTACTCTGATTTTCGGTAAACTCAGAAAAATACCCGAGGAGTTTTTCAACGAGTCTCTGTACCCCACGTTGCGCTACAGTGTGTGTCAGAGTCGTGCGTGCGGTAGTGCTGAGCAAGTTCACTAGATTCTAATCGAGGCTATAAAGAGTTTATTGTTTATTGTCGTGTGTAGTTCACATATGTTGTTCAAATATCAGCCTGTGTTCATGGAAGGCTATTGTTCAATTTCAAGTTAAAGTTCTATCGCTGTTTTGTGTACAAGCCTATAGATCGACTCTTCATAGAAACTGCAGCACGCAAGCGTTTTTTTTTTTTGGGGGGGGGGGGGGGGGGGAATTACACCGCTAGTGCGTACCTTACAGTTCAACCCTGCAGGCGCCCCTGATTGTGATTATCGGTAGGTCTGGTGGTAACCAGGCAACCAAGCATCAACCTATTTTATAGGTTCAAATAGACACAAAATCTCGTTTTTATTCATTCCACTGGTAGTCTGTTTTGCTCAAATAGAAACAGAGGCCTGCCTCTAATTCTGGCCTCCTTCCAATAATGGCCTGGACCAAGATGCACTTGAGTGAAATAAAGGCCCCGGCCTATATTAGAGGATTTACGGTAACAAACATTCCGCTAAATATCACGTGACAACTTAATAGCTTTGTGATTGGCTATTGGATATAGTTACTGTTACGGTAAATCCAACACTTGAAGATGCTACAGGCTGAATTACAAATGACACAACATGGAATATGTAGCGCACTATCTAGGCTGCATGAGCTATTATTCCCAACCTTAAATAGTGCACTTATATAGGGGAGTTAAAGCGATTTGGAATTCAGCCACACAACTTGAGCAGAGTGGCTTTCCAGCCCACTGTGTCTATGGATAAAGCTTCAGTCTATGGAATTACAGTATATACCTGCATTAGGTGCTACCAACACGTATTTCTCGCGCTAGAAATTGTGTTTAATGAGGTCACATGCGAAATATATGATTGGCTATTGCTAGCGACTCTCGCCGATCAGTCTGGCTCCCGATTAGTTTTTCGAATCGGCTGTGAGATGAGTCGGTACTAGGGCTGTAACGATATGCGTATCGAAATCGAAATCGCAGAGCCACGATCCGTATCGCGATACAAGAAGGCAGAATCGCGGTAGACCCTTTCAAACTTCTCCTCAGCCCAAAAACAGAGGCGCTTCCAAACTTCAATTTATGAATACTTTACTTTTTATTTAAATTACATTTTAAACTTACTTAAATTACTTTTTTTTATATCTATTAGTAAGTCGTTTTTTCGCCGACCTGCAACAATCTTCTGCGAGTCACGCAACATCCACACTCGCCACTGGCAGAGCATTCATTTCTTTTAAGCGGTCGCCATTCTGGTTGCGACGCGGGGAGCGAATCTGTAAATAAGCAGCTCATTGGCTGGCTAGGTGTGCCACAAGCCAATCACAATCACTTGACCGGAAAGGCATGCAGTGTTGCCAGATTGGGCAGGTTTAGGTGCTTTTTGGCTGGTTTTGAACATATTTTGGGGTGGAAAACGTTAGCAATATCTGGCAACACTGAAGGCATGTCTGCTTGGGCGGAAGCCTTCTGCGGCAGTTACATTTTGACACGCGAGCAATGTTTCACCATAAAAATTCCGTAATTTCCATCTGTTTTCCGCGATCACAGAAAATCATTGGCCCTATGAGAGTGAGACAGTGAGAGAGCCACCCCCCCCAAAAAAAAAAATCTTAACGGATTTACACGATTTGGAAAAATGACTTTTTCAGAACCGAAAAAACCAGAGCTTCCGGCTCAACAGTATTATTTTGAGAAATAAAACAATCTTTGGATATACATTTGTTCATTTTTGCATACATATTACTCATTCTCTGCAGTGGTCTGAATTATCTGTTATTAAATAGTTAATGTAAGTAAGTAAATGTTAATAAGTCAAATTTACTACTTTAAAAAAACATTTAAAAAAAAAATCGTGGGCGTATCGACTCGTGGGTCAAAAATCGCGATACGAATCGAATCGTGAGTTGGGTGTATCGTTACAGCCCTAGTATCATGGCATAATTTATCACAATATCGATATTATCATCCCAACGCCCAGCCCTACTACACACACACACACACACACACACACACACACTGTGTTTCCTTTGAGTGCCAGCTTCACAAAGGGATTGTTTCTGTTACTTGAGTGAAGAGAGAAGGGATTTGTCCACTCACCAGGTACAAATATGTAAGCGAGGGATGGCGTACAAAACCCTGAGCTCTTAATCCATGTCTCGTCTGTCTGTCTGTCTGTCTGACAGAATGTTGCTGAGCTCAAGGAGCAGTTGCAGAGCAAGCAGAAAGAGCACGAGATTGCTCTCCATGCACTCAAAGATCAGGCTCAACAGTATTATTTTGAGAAATAAAACAGTCTTTGGATATACACGGAGTGCAGAATTATTAGGCAAGTTGTATTTTTGAGGATTAGTTTTATTATTGAACAACAACTATGTTCTCAATCAAACAAAAAGACTCATAAATATCAAAGCTGAATATGTATGGAAGTTAGAGTGGGGTGTTTTTAGTTTTGGCCATTTTAGGAGAATATGTATGTGTTCAGGTAACTTTCACTGTGCAGAATTATTAGGCAACTTAATAAAAACCAAATGTGTAGCCATTTCACTTATTTATTTTCACCAGGTACACTGATATGACAACTCCAGATTTGCAAATAAACATATCTGACATCCAAACACAAAACAAAAACAAATCAGTGACCAATATAGCCACCCTTCTTCATGAGGACGCTCAAAAGCCTTCCATCCATAGATTCTGTCAATTTCTTTATCTGTTCACGACCAACATTGTGTGCAGCAGCAACCACGGCCTCCCAGACGCTGTTCAGAGAGGTGTACTGTTTTCCCTCTTTGTAGACCTCACGTTTTATAATGGACCACAGGTTCTCTATGGGGTTTAGGTCAGGTGAACAAGGGGGCCATGTCATTATTTTTTCACCTTTCAGACCTTTACTGGCTAGCCACGCAGTGGAGTATTTGGACGCATGAGATGGAGCGTTATCCTGCATGAAAATCATGTTCTTCTTGAAAGATGCTGACTTTTTCCTATACCACTGCTTGAAGGTTTCTTCCAGGAACTGGCAGTAGGTCTGGGAGTTGAGTTTGAGTCCATCCTCAACTCGAAAAGGTCCAACAAGCTCGTCTTTGATGATACCAGCCCATAGCAGTACTCCACCTCCACCTTGCAGGCGTCTGAGTCGGAGTGGAGCTCTGTGCCCATTACTGATCCAGCCACGGGCCCATCCATCTGGCCCATCAAGAGTCACTCTCATCTCATCAGACCACAGCACCTTAGAAAAATCAGTCTTGAGATATTTCTTGGCCCAGTCTTGACGTTTTATCTTGTGTGCCTTACTCAGTGGTGGTCGTTTTTCAGCCTTCCTTACCTTGGCCATGTCCCTCAGTATTGCACACCTTGTACTCTTTGACACTCCAGGAATGTTGCAACTCTGGAATATGGCAGAACTGGATGCTAATGGCTGCTTGTTAGCTTCACGCTTGATTTTCCGCAGATCATGTGCAGTTATTTTGCGACTTTTTTTCCCCACACGCTTCTTTTGACCCTGTTGACTATTTGCAATGAAACGCTTGATTGTTCGGTGATCACGTTTCAACATCTTCGCAATTTCAAGAGTGCTGCATCCGTCTGCAAGACATCTCACAATTTTATACTTTTCAAAGTCTGTCAGATCTCTCTTCTGACCCATTTTGCCAGAGGAAAAGAGGTTGCCTAATAATTATGCACACCTGATATAGGGTGTTGATGTCATTAGACCACACCCCCTCTCATTACACAGATGCACAGCACCTGACATACTTAATTGGTAGTAGGCTTTCAAGCCTAAACAGCTTGGAGTGGGACAACATGCATTAAAAGGATGTTGTGGTCAAAATACTCACTTGCCTAATAATTCTGCACTCAGTGTACATTTGTTCATTTTTGCATACATATTACTCATTCTCTGCAGTGGTCTGAATTATTTGTTATTAAATAGTTAATGTAAGTAAGTAAATGTTAATAAGTCAAATTTACTACTTTAAAAAAACATTTTTAAAAAAATCATGGGCGTATCGAATCGTGGGTCAAAAATCGCGATACGAATCGAATCGTGAGTTGGGTGTATCGTTACAGCCCTAGTCGGTACCATCGAAAACTAGTCTTTACGCCTGACTCGCGACTTCAGTTGGCTCGGTACGCTGAAAATCAGCGTAGTGTGCGGCTAGCTTAAGATGGTTTTCAAAGCACCAGCTTATGAAGCTCCCCACTTCCTCCTCAAAGCTGGCCATTGATGCACTCCCTGTTGTTAAAAATCCTACCAGGGCAGTTAGGATTTACAAATAGCCAACACAACATACTCCGACCCGAGGAAACACATCGAGTGAAACATGAGTTCTGCAGCAGAGCCTGTGGCATCGTTTTAACTGGAAATAGAGCTCTGAAGTTGGCTAAAATGCCTGAATTTAGGGCAGGGGATTAGTGAAGGGTCAGCTGTCGAACGCATAATACAGACAGGATTTAAGTTCATGGAAATCCCAACGGCAAACATGGAAGACAATCGTTCCTAAACCTCTAAACCCCTCACCTGCTCAAGCCCATCATTGGCTGAAGCAGCTGCCATATCATCACTGGAGCGAGCAGCATCTGTGTGCAGCTGGTCAAGACCATTAGCGTCAGCCTGTCCTTCGGTCGCTGCTGCTTTCCTGTCACCTACATCCACTCCACGCGTGCGATTCTGCTCGCTGTCCTGAAGAGCTGGACAAAAAAACACAGACGCCATGTCAACCTGGTTATATTGCTAATGACTGCTGGCAGTATGCACTTTTATATCCTACAGGTCAGAGTTTTGGCTTCAGCTTAGTTCACAAACAATCACAGAAAAGTTGACGACGTCAATATAAAGGGAATATAGAGTAATAAGCATCGTTCCTCATTAAATTTTAAAAAGTTCAGCGAGTTCACAGGAAAGCTGTCCAAAGAAAAGAGAAATATCTTCAGTACATCACAGCTATTAACTCTAAAAATTTGCTACAGCCCACTATATTCTGCACTAATTGGTCATCTCACCTGCCAGTTTCTTCTGCAGGGCGGAGTTCTCAGCCTGGAGGCGCAAAAGTTCTCCATCTGTTGGGCCAGAAACAGGGCTCGGGGCGTGAGCTTGGAGGCCGCTCCCCTCTCGAAATCCCCGATTCTCAGCCTCCAACTGCTCGATCTGGGAACATAACTACACAGAAAACGGAGGTTTCAGAGACCGCTAACCAATCAGGGCACAGAACACATCATTCATTCAATTCAATTCAATGCCTTTATTGTCATTATACGTCAAGTACAACGAAATTATGCTGCTACTCCAACTCGGTACTCAATACCATCAATAAATAGTAAAATAATAAAATAAATAGAACAATAAACCAATGAAAAACAACATCTATACAGAATGCTATCAAGAATAAAAAGTACAACGTGAAGAGTTCATAAGTGAGAGAGTGGCTTAGGCAGTTGTCATTTCTGTTTGTTTAGGTATGTTATGGCATATGGGAAGAAACTGTTTATGAATCTAGTGGTTCTGGATTTGATGGACCTATAACGCCTGCCAGAGGGCAATGCTTCAAACAGATGGTGACCTGGGTGAGAATTGTCCTTAAAGGAACAGTCCACCGTACTTCCATAATGAAATATGTTCTTCTCTGAATTGAGACGAGCTGCTCCGTACCTCTCCGAGCTTTGCACGACCTCCCAGTCAGTCAGACGTGCTGTTACTCCTGTTAGCAATGTAGCTAGGCTCAGTATGGCCAATGGTATTTTTTGGGGCTGTAGTTAGATGCGACCAAACTCTTCCGCGTTTTTCCTGTTTACATAGGTTTATATGACCAGTGATATGAAACAAGTTCAGTGACACAAATTGAAACGTGGCAAGGCAAGGCAAGTTTATTTATATAGCACATTTCATGCAGCAATAACTGCAACTAAACGTTTGCGGTAACTGTTGATCAGTCCTGCATACCGGCTTGGAGGAGTTTTAGCCCATTCCTCCGTACAGAACAGCTTCAACTCTGGGATGCTGGTGGGTTTCCTCACATGAACTGCTCGCTTCAGGTCCTTCCACAACATTTCGATTGGATTAAGGTCAGGACTTTGACTTGGCCATTCCAAAACATTCACTTTATTCTTCTTTAACCATTCTTTGGTAGAACAACTTGTGTGCTTAGGGTCGTTGTCTTGCTGCATGACCCACCTTCTCTTGAGATTCAGTTCATGGACAGATGTCCTGACATTTTCCTTTAGAATTCACTGGTATAATTCAGAATTCATTGTTCCATCAATGATGGCAAGCCGTCCTGGCCCAGATGCAGCAAAACAGGCCCAAACCATGATACTACCACCACCATGTTTCACAGATGGGATAAGGTTCTTATGCTGGAATGCAGTGTTTTCCTTTCTCCAAACATAACGCTTCTCATTTAAATCAAAAAGTTCTATTTTGGTCTCATCCGTCCACAACACATTTTTCCAATAGCCTTCTGGCTTGTCCACGTAATCTTTAGCAAACTGCAGACAAGCAGCAATGTTCTTTTTGGAGAGCAGTGGCTTTCTCCTTGCAACCCTGCCATGCACACCATTGTTGTTCAGTGTTCTCCTGATGATGGACTCATGAACCTTAACATTAGCCAATGTGAGAGAGGCCTTCAGTTGCTTAGAAGTTATCCTGGGGTCCTTTGTGACCTTGCCGACTATTACGCGCCTTGCTCTTGGAGTGATCTTTGTTGGTCGACCACTCCTGGGGAGGGTAACAATGGTCTTGAATTTCCTCCATTTGTACACAATCTGTCTGACTGTGGATTGGTGGAGTCCAAACTCTTTAGAGATGGTTTTGTAACATTTTCCAGCCTGATGAGCATCTACAATGCTTTTTCTGAGGTCCTCAGAAATCTCCTTTGTTCATGCCATGATACACTTCCACAAACATGTGTTGTGAAGATCAGACTTTGATAGATCCCTGTTCTTTAAATAAAACAGGGTGCCCACTCGCACCTGATTGTCATCCCATTGATTGAAAACACCGGACTCTAATTTCACCTTCAAATTAACTGCTAACCCTAGAGGTTCACATACTTTTGCCACTCACAGATGTGTCATATTGGCTCATTTTCCTCAATAAATAAATGACCACGTATAATATTTTTGTCTCATTTGTTTAACTGGGTTCTCTTTATCTACTTTTAAGACTTGTGTGAAAATCTGATGTTTTAGGTCATATTTATGCAGAAATATAGAAAATTCTAAAGGTTTCACAAACTTTCAAGCACCACTGTATGTGTGTGCGCGCTCATTGCTCACTGCTTCAGATAGGTTAAATGCAGAGGAGGAATTTTGCTGTGCTCGAGTGTGCGAAACCAAATAAAGGCTTCTTCTAACAATGCACTAGGAGTAAATCGCTATATGCCCACTTGTTGTCGCTGTGATTTATAGGGGAGGGAGAGTATACCACCCCACCTTTAAGCACAGGCAGCTCATCATCAGGGATCATTGGGATTCGAAGGAGCCATTTCTGATAGGATTAGCACTTTTCTGTTGCGCCACACAGGAGCCCATATATATCCTATATGAAAACCTGACCATCACACCCATATAGGCCTTCCCCAAAATACTGCCACAGAGTTCGAAGCACACAACCGTATCGGAGGACTTTGTATGCTTTATAATACATAGGGCCAAATTACTCAATTCTGATTGACCAATCAAGGAGGGCTTTTTTCCTTAACATGGGGCCGTATTTCTGAAATGCTAGTGGCTAGTTCGTTGTTTGGTTACGGTTACAAAAATTAGCAGATTGTGTCAACAAGATGGCTTTTGTAAAGAAGTTCCAATAAAGTTTTGTAAACCGCTTTCAAAATCCTCGTGTCGTGTCGCCGTGTCATGATGAAAGACGCTTTAGAAACTGATTCAAATGTGCAAGATAGTCTTGCGCCCTGATTGGTTCAGAAAACGTGAATGACGAATGTAGTGAACTTGAATGGCTTCCCAAGTATGAATTTGGCCCTGTATATTATAAACAAGTAATCGTATGAGTCCTCGTAAAATTAAGGATCAATTTCACTCGTGATTTCCAAGTTCTGAAATTGCCCGACTCGGCCCTATACGGTTACCTATACTTAGTACTAAGTATTTCCCTTTACGGACGGACGGACGGGAGGGAGGGACGGGAGTGAGGGAGGGATGGACGGGAGGGACGGACAGACGGGAGGGAGGGACGGACGGGAGGGAGGGACGGATGGGAGTGAGGGAGGGACGGACGGGAGGGAGGGAGGGAGGGACGGACGGGAGGGAGGGAGGGACGGACGGGAGGGAGGGAGGGACGGACGGGAGGGAGGGAGGGACGGACGGAAGGGAGGGAGGGACGGACGGAAGGAAGGAAGGGACGGACGGAAGGAAGGAAGGGAGGGAGGGAGGGACAAGCGATTACACAGTCCTCTCAATAATTGCCGGCAATCGGCGATTTTGCCGCCTACAAACGCTCCACTGCCGGCTACTCACAGTGGTTTTTCAAAGAATTGAAATTCCTAAGTTTTTACTTCATAATTTATACTTCATAAAAATAAAATTTTGCATTCAGGATCACTCAGAATTCACCATTTAACATCTACATTTTCAAAATTTTCCAGGGGATGACCCCCAGACCCCCCTCTTTTTTTATACATCGTGGCAGTGGCTAACGCAGCCTCCGCTCAGCTTACGCTTAATATGGATCCCAGACGGCCGCTATTTAGCGGAATTCCGCTATTTTTCTAGCCCAAGTGGTGGTGGTTTTTTTAATCTCTTGTATATCCATTAAAAACGTTTAAGTAAAATGACCAGCAGCATACGTTCTGATTTGGTTTGCTTGTTTAGCGATGTTTTCGTCGGCTTCGTTTGTTCTCGTTGACATTCGGGAACACTCGGAAGTTAAATTGACGTAAATACTGCGAGACTGTACGCGATAGAACGAGAAAACAATATGGCTGCGCCCATTTGCTAGAAAACGTGTTTCAACTCCATTCGTGCTTTTGTTTCGAATGCGTTCAACTTAATTCAATATGTCGTGGAAAGCGTAGTTGCGCTTAGCCAGAGAGGAAGTTGAATCCAAGAAGAGATTAATGAATGTGGTGAATACAGAACTTGAAACAAAAGCTCATGCGAACAAAGTAGCCAAGAAACTATCCAAAAGAGCACTGCAGGAACATCAGAAAAAGCAGAAAGATCAGAGAAACAAAAGCAGAGAAAACTGGAGGAAAGATCACAGAATGCACCCCAGAAAAGAGCATTAAACTCCTCTGCAGTGAAACCTTTCAAAAAGAGAAAGGTTTAAATCAAATATCTCCAATATTTGCTGTACATATGTATATATCTAATATTACTGAATCATTGATTTCTGCTCATATTCATGATTTTTGAAAAATGAATGTGGCTTATATTAGACTAGTATTGACATTAACTCGAAACAAAAAAAAATAAATAAACAAATGAGATAGAACTATGGATACTATTGTTATATTATAACAAAATCAGTGGAATATTTAGGCAAGTATATTCTTCAAAGCTACATTTTCGTCTAATTTTTATAAATAATTTTTTTTTGCCACTTATGTCATAGATTACAAAATATGGCATCAAACAGATACACATTGAGGGGTTTCAAAGTTTGGGAGAATAGCAGGGGACAAATAATTTACAGACATAATGCACTGGGCAGGCGGGCAGACAGGTAGGTGCAAGTATGAATTTCTCATGGGGCGGGATGGTTTGGAACAGGCCATCTAAAATTGGGATAACATTGACCCGGGACAGGTATTTGAGGCGGGTCGTCTAGCTTAAGCTTGATTAGCGTTGTTATGCACGCCAGTGTTTCCCACAGAAATTTTGGAGACTATGGGGGCAAGCCATGGGGGAGGCGCGGGGGTTGTTTAAAATTGAGTGATATGTTAAATATTAAGTTATTACTGAAAAACTATTGATTAAAAAAAACAGACACTGAGAAATGGTCCTATAAACAACTTTATCAATATAAAAGATTACCAGGACTACAAAAATGCAGAAAAATAGGCTTTACTTATCCAAATGCACCTGTTGGTTCAAAAGTTAAAGTGCAGAGAACCTCACAGCACAACATGAAGTTACCTTAAAATATAATATAAATGCCTCAGCTTTCATGTAAGAAAAAAAACTATTAATACTAGTACTGTGTGCAGGCAGTCTCTCCTGAAGACTAAATTAAACAATAATTATAAACTAATAAAATAAATGGCTCAGGCTTCATAGAAGAAAAAAAAAAAAAAACAATTTGAACAGAATCTCACAGTATGATGCTGAAGCTGCCTAAACAATGGAAAATAAAATACCATTTTGGCAAAAACGTTGGCATCCATTAATTTCTTGTATTAAGTAAAAAAATATGTTGCCAGATACTGCTGACGTTTTACAGCCCAAAATATGTTCAAAACCCGCCAAAATGCACTTAAAACCGCCCAAATTGGGCGGGAAACCACTCAATCTGGCAACACGGGGCAGTAATGGCTGCACTCGTGTCGAGGATGTAAACACAGTTGACGCGGCAACGGATATACATGACATAGTGGATGTAATTTACGTTCACAACTTTTTTTGCTGTCAGAAATATTTAATATTAAATTTTGTGACTCGACTGACAATAGCCGGCGGCATAACAAGCCATAGCCGGCGATTTGCCGCCGGTGACCGGCTACTTTTGAGACTGCTGACATTACTGTTAAATTCTGTTGCTTTTCTATGTTACATCTATGTAAAAAATGTGTTCTATAGCATCTTTAAATGTTAAAATCTAAAAAGCTTCAGGGGGCTTAGCCCCCCGTACCCCGCAAAGGGCTTGCAGCCCCCTTGACCCATGCTGGTAGTTTCTTACATTCCTCTATTTTTTCAATTACTGCTGGGATCCCTGGCTTAACCTCTGCCTACTGCTCTTTCTTACTTGCCCCTTTCTCAGAAATATATTGAGAGGGCTGATTACATTCATTTTCTTCCAAAATTACCCAAGTTTTTTCCTCCCCAAGATTAACTGTATTTTATCAATCTGAATGCGAGTTTTTCCAGCGTTAAATAAAACCGATTATTTCCAACATTTTAGTGAAATGAGCTTATGCTCCAAACTAGGGCCTTTCTGTGTGGAGTTTGCATGTTCTCCCCGTGTCTGCATGGGTTTCCTCTGGGTGCTCCGGTTTCCCCCACAGTCCAAAGACATGCGGTTAGGTTAATACGGGACGGCCTTGGGCTGAGATGCCCTTGAGCGAGGCACCTAACTCCCAACTGCTCCCCGGGCACTGTTAGCATGGCTGCCCGCTGCTCTGGGTATGTGTGCGCGCTCATTGCTCACGTGTGTGTGTGTTCACCGCTTCAGATGGGTTAAATGCAGAGAGGAAATTTCACAAGTGTGTGATGAATAAAGTTGTGCTTTCTTCTTAGTACACGTATAATTGGTTTTCATTTCAAGGACTTCAATTTAGCAGTGAGGAATTAAACAAAGCAGGGAATCCTACCTGGAACAAACATTAGCATTTACTGATAACTGAAGTGATATAAAACAAAAATTGGACTCTTCCCCTCAGGGAGGATTATCTGATAATCTCAGCATCTAAACCAGCTACTAATGCGATGTGCTTGTGCATTTATGTGGCTCAGCACCTTGGACAGCTCTTGCATGAGCGTGCTGTTCTGCAGTCTGAAATCCTCCTCCTGGCTGTGCAGTTTACCCTGAAGCATCTCATTTTCACTCAGTAACGCCTCCACCTCCTGCGGCAGCAAACAACAAGTGTCAGTGCACAACCTACAATAACACAAAGCTGACGGTCATAACCACAGTCATAACCCGACAGCTACACTACCGTTCAAAAGTTTGGGGTCACCCAGACAATTTTGTGTTTTCCATGAAGTGTCACACTTTTATTTACCACCATAAGTTGTAAAATGAATAGAAAATATAGTCGAGACATTTTTCTGGCCATTTTGAGCATTTAATCGACCCCACAAATGTGATGCTCCAGAAACTCAATCTGCTCAAAGGAAGGTCAGTTTTATAGCTTCTCTAAAGAGCTAAACTGTTTTCAGCTGTGCTAACATGATTGTACAAGGGTTTTCTAATCATCCATTAGCCTTCTGAGGCAATGAGCAAACACATTGTACCCAGCGCTCGAAACTAATGGTGTCCCGATGTCCCGGGGACTATAAAAAATGTCATCGGGACACAAAATTATCATATCTGGGACAATCCCGGGACAATGGAAAAAAATAGATCTAGAAAAAAAGTTCTACATTAATATTATTTACAAAGCCGTAACACATACGTAGACATTCACCTAATTTGTCAATTTTAGTTTCAAAACTTTAACAGCGAAAAATACATAGTAGCTACACTTTGGATGCACCTGCATCCGTAGGCTACAGAGCAGCGCATTCTGTTCTAGAATCTTCGGCCGGTGTCCGCATTATATGGACTTGGAATGGAATCGCTACCGCACACGCTGCGCTGACTCTTGCCAGAACAAAAATGCTTAAGTGGTTGAAGCGGACCGACCGCGGGGAAGAAACTGAAAGCCCAGACATAACGTCTCCGGGACCTTCAGGATCCAAAGTGTCATCGCCTGGTCTGCAGGCAACGCTAGCAACTGAATGAACTTAATGAACACTGTTAGACACGTTATAAAATACAACAGGAATGATGTGGATGATATTGACGGAAGATACCGTTCAACAGAATAAGTGAGTTTTCTTGGTGTCTTTCTAGTTCAGAAAGTTTAGTCAGTCAGCAGCACAACTAGGCTCGGACCTGGCACTATGCTGATGTTGCTAACATTTGCACCCACGTTTCGGCAGCGAAAGTTCATAAAATGGATAACGGAAAGTTCATAAAAATGGATAACGGTAATGGTGAAAATTATAAGTTGGCCTTATAAGTGCCAACAGATATTCAAGGTATAAGTAGAAGAAATGAACATAAAAGGGGTCTTATTTTCAACTAAAGTGTACTGCAGATGTAGGGAGTTGAAACATTTTCTGAATGAGCTAGTTGGCCCCTTTAAATAAACGGGTATCTATTCATACAGCGAGATCACCAAAGTTTAATAAACTGAAAATGTAATAACTGTAATTTTGAAGTAGATGATGTATCGGACATGTGTCGCTTGTGTCTTGTGACTTATTGTAAAAATGATATAAAGGGTTCAAAATCGCATAGTTACAAATATAATAGTAACTTCATATGATAATATTAACCACTGGTCATTTCAGAGAGGAAAAAAATGGGGACACTATTGCTTCCATTCGGGACAATACAACACAGAATTCGGGACCACTGGGGGACACAAAGAAAAAAAGTTAATTTCGAGCCCTGATTGTACCATTAGAACACTGGAGTGAGAGTTGCTGGAAATGGGCCTCTATACACCTATGGAGATATTGCACCAAAAACCAGCTAGAATAGTCATTTACCACATTAGCAATGTATAGAGTGGATTTCTGATTAGTTTACAGTGATCTTCATTGAAAAGAACAGTGCTTTTCTTTCAAAAATAAGGACATTTCAAAGTGACCCCAAACTTTTGAACGGTAGTGTACTGCAGAGGAGATTATCAGCTGTTCATTTGATTTTTACTGAACGGTGAACTATTTTAAAAAAGGTGTTTTTTGTTGTTTTTACCTAAAGGTAAAACATTTTTCCCAAAGGATCTCCACCAAAAGAATCTTTACTTAAAGATATATACTCACACATGAATAATATTTTCATAAACTCTCTTACTTTATGAATATTCATAACAGTCATTATTTAAAAAAAAAGGAAATTCATTTTATTTTGATCGTCAGTACAGTAATTATCCTACCATACACCATGATTAATTGTGAAACCGTGACACTGTACTGTACCAACCCTACACTGCAGTATGACTGAGACAACCTTACCTGAGCTTTCTTGCTCTTATTAAGTGCCTGTGGAGAGAGAAAAGATGAAAAAATCAGATTTTATTAAAAAAAAAAAAAAAAACAGATCCATCTCAGCTGTGATGAAAGAAACCATCAGGCCTGAGTTCTGGGAAAGGCCAACAGGAGATTTCATTAATGCTACAGTAACTCCATCAGTAGATGGCTTCCTCCCATGTATTTGCAGCAGCTGCTTGGTCCAAAAAAAAAAAAAAAAGGAAGATTTAACAGACTCTGGCTACTAAGATTTGCCTACATTTTTTTTTTTCCCCTAGCAACATTCAGATCCTGGAGGAAAGAAAACCCGTGTATTCAAGGGTACGACCCATCACTAAACATGATCTTAAACCGGATTTCTAAAAAACCAGGCAGAATTCTGCTGTGCTGGAATGAATATTCTGTTCGAACAAAATCTTAAGTGCTGGTTGCTACGAGGAGTGTAACGATCAGACGATTTGGATCGAATTGTCAATTTAAAAGAGCGATTGAAATGAATCAAGGCAACAATCATAAAACTATTTCCAAAAAAGGACAGTGTGATGACCAGAGCCACAGACAATATCATCCTAAATTCGACCTTTGCACCTTAAAGTGCATATCACGTGCATATGTAATTCTCCTCAATGCATTCTCTGCAATTTTTTTACCTTGCGCAATACCAGAAAAATTCAGTTGAAATCAAGCCATTTGAGGCGAATTGGTCCGCCTCTGAAAAAACCTGGCGTTTGGATTTCCCGGCAAACACTGATTTTCGTGACGTCGCGTGCGGGACGCCTCCCTCTGAATCCTACACCAGCGCTGGTTTGTTTATGAGAAAACGACCTGGTGGTTTTCTGCAAATTTCTTCAACGTTATCGCGTAATTATTAAAATGGTTAACAGATGTATCGTAGGAGGGTGTAGCAACACCAATCTTGATGGGATTAGTACTCATCGTTTTCCAAAAGACCGGACAATGAGAGAGAAATGGGAGCGCTTGGTCTACACAGGCTGTGCACTGAAACCGTGCAAAGCTCGCGCAGCCTGCTGGCGCTTCCGCAGGTGACGTCACGAATCTGGCTCAAGACTCCCTTGGGATTTTTCCAGACGCATTTTGTTATTTTATTTTATTTTTTTCTGCTGTAGACAGATGGCCTTGTGCAAAATTACCCTTCTGGATGAGTGTGTAAAGGGATACACTTCCATATAAAAAAAAAAAACGAAATTGGTCCAGAATATGCACTTTAATAGTTTGCTGCACAGTTTATCATTTACAGTCATCTATATGATCATTCTCAAATAATAACCGACAACACAGTTTGTTTGATTTAACCTTGTGTGGCACGGTGGTGTAGTGGTTAGCGCTATCGCCTCACAGCAAGAAGGTCCGGGTTCGAGCCCCGTGGCCGGCGAGGGCCTTTCTGTGCGGAGTTTGCATGTTCTCCCTGTGTCCGCGTGGGTTTCCTCCGGGTGCTCTGGTTTCCCCCCACAGTCCAAAGACATGCAGGTTAGACTAATTGGTGGCTCTAAATTGACCGTAGGTGTGAATCTGAGTGTGAATGGGTGTGTGTGTGTCGATGCATCAGCCCTGCGATGACCTGGCGACTTGTCCAGGGTGTACCCCGCCTCTCGCCCGTAGTCAGCTGGGATAGGCTCCAGCTTGCCCACATTTTAACACTGTAGGGCTGTGAAAGCAATGTTTGTTTCTCACTAATCACGTGTTTGAGTTACCTTGTGCGTTAGGGACGGTCTCTTTCTGGTTGGGCAAAAGGCGTGGCTGAGGAGACCTAAATCTCAGAGCCTGCTCATAAGGCCGTCCCATGTCTCAGCATGTGCCCAAGAGGGATTTTGGCTTTAGTTAGTTTTGCTTTATATCTCTTTGTAGTTATTTTTTTTTAACCCCTTCTGTGTTATTTGGTTTGGTCAAGCCACGAAATACATCAAGCCCTGTGTCCGAAATCACTCACTCGTTCGCTACTCCATACTCACTATATAGGGCATTACTATATAGTGAGCTCATTGGGAAAATGAAAAAACGCTTTCCATCGCGCTGTTATTTCGGTCATTACTGTCACACAATTAAAACATGCCAGATCAGTCAGCTGGTGGGGTTTTCGAAATAATAAACATGTATTTTTGTGATAAATACATATTGAGTGTATTTCCCACATTCAAAGTCCTTCCCACGCCATGTGGCGCCGATCTTCGTTTCCGCAGCCCTCGGCCTCTCGCCTATTACGTAGCTAGGGTTACAGTGGGGGGGCGTGTCCTCTGGTAACCACGAGAGTTTGACTCCCCGCTCGCATCTGTATTGCAGCGTGACTTTCCAGACGGCAGTAGGTACCATTTTTACGATGGTCTTTGGTATGACCCGCGATCTCCCGATCGAGAGGCGGGCACGCTAATACTAGCCGGTACTTCCCACATTAATAAATACAAAAAGTACTTTGTGTCTGCTGCATCTTTCAGTTCAAGGCTGAATCCTTTCTTCTTTGCCACTGTCTTTGATTAAATCAAATTTGAGGCTTTTGATTTGATTTCCTTCCCTTCAGCGGGACCGCAATGCATGATGCTTGGTTAGTGACCACCTGTTGGTTGTACACTACTTTTCATGATGCATTGTGGGATACTTTGAGTGCACTATACAGGGTGTAATAATTCTCACTATACCTTCAGACAGCACTACAAAATGGCGACCTCACTATATAGCGAGTGATTTCGGACACGGGGAAGGTCATTTTTGATCAGCTAACGTCCTGTCAGTTGTCTGTGTCTCAAGTCAAGGTATAATTTGTTGACCAGTTTTACAGGCCTATTTATTATTAAATTTTCATCTTTGTAAACTTGAACATTTGTGGGTAAATAAAACCCTGCCTTCTGAACCAAAAACTCCTGCGTCCTCTTGCCTCGCTGTTTGGTCCCTTAGACAGACAGACAGACAGACAGACAGACAGACAGACAGACAACTGGTGTCAGTCGTCCATCAAGATAAAATACATATGGGCAACAACATTTCTTGTTTCCACTTTAAATGTGAAATGTGATTACTAAGGACCAATAACAGCACTATAAAGCAGTTACTAGTCGAGCAGAAGGCAGTCAGAGACAAAGCGAGGTGAGCGATGCCATATTGTGCTGTACGCAACTAGTGCGGACATCGCAATTAATTTTTTGTTGTGCTTTAGTTTGGATTCTGTGCCGATAGGATGCACAATGTTGTCTGCTCATGCCCAAAAAAAAAAAAAGTCCATCCCCAACACCTCACAACTGTTACACCGTGCACACTAAAGATAAACAGTCTCCAGACTGAGAAATTAAAACCGGTTTGAAACAGATATGCATTGTTTACCTTCTGTGCTTTGAGGTAATCTTTCTCCAAGGTCAAGATCTTCTGGCGGACATTGTTGAGCTCTACAAGAAAATTGAACAAGATTCATCGGTTGTAATTTAGGCAAGTAAATAAGCTGCAATTCAGGTGTACAGGTTACAACTTTGTCAAAACGATTTGTAAAGTAAGATGAGAAGCTGAACCGAGGTGAAAGGATCGAAAGAATTCAGATATACTACAACCCCGATTCCAAAAAAGTTGGGACAAAAGTACAAATTGTAAATAAAAACGGAATGCAATGATGTGGAAGTTTCAAAATTCCATATTTTATTCAGAATAGAACATAGATGACATATCAAATGTTTAAACTGAGAAAATGTATCATTTAAAGAGAAAAATGAGGTGATTTTAAATTTCATGACAACAACACATCTCAAAAAAGTTGGGACAAGGCCATGTTTCCCACTGTGAGACATCCCCTTTTCTCTTTACAACAGTCTGTAAACGTCTGGGGACTGAGGAGACAAGTTGCTCAAGTTTAGGAATAGGAATGTTAACCCATTCTTGTCTAATGTAGGATTCTCATTGCTCAACTGTCTTAGGTCTTTTTTGTTGTATCTTCCGTTTTATGATGCGTCAAATGTTTTCTATGGGTGAAAGATCTGGACTGCAGGCTGGCCAGTTCAGTACCCAGACCCTTCTTCTACGCAGCCATGATGCTGTAATTGATGCAGTATGTGGTTTGGCATTGTCATGTTGGAAAATGCAAGGTCTTCCCTGAAAGAGACGTCGTCTGGATGGGAGCATATGTTGCTCTAGAACCTGGATATACCTTTCAGCATTGATGGTGTCTTTCCAGATGTGTAAGCTGCCCATGCCACACGCACTAATGCAACCCCATACCATCAGAGATGCAGGCTTCTGAACTGAGCGCTGATAACAACTTGGGTCGTCCTTCTCCTCTTTAGTCCGAATGACACGGCGTCCCTGATTTCCATAAAGAACTTCAAATTTTGATTCGTCTGACCACAGAACAGTTTTCCACTTTGCCACAGTCCATTTTAAATGAGCCTTGGCCCAGAGAAGACGTCCGCGCTTCTGGATCATGTTTAGATACGGCTTCTTCTTTGAACTATAGAGTTTTAGCTGGCAACGGCGGATGGCACGGTGAATTGTGTTCACAGATAATGTTCTCTGGAAATATTCCTGAGCCCATTTTGTGATTTCCAATACAGAAGCATGCCTGTATGTGATGCAGTGCCGTCTAAGGGCCCGAAGATCACGGGCACCCAGTATGGTTTTCCGGCCTTGACCCTTACGCACAGAGATTCTTCCAGATTCTCTGAATCTTTTGATGATATTATGCACTGTAGATGATATGTTCAAACTCTTTGCAATTTTACACTGTCGAACTCCTTTCTGATATTGCTCCACTATTTGTCGGCGCAGAATTAGGGGGATTGGTGATCCTCTTCCCATCTTTACTTCTGAGAGCCGCTGCCACTCCAAGATGCTCTTTTTATACCCAGTCATGTTAATGACCTATTGCCAATTGACCTAATGAGTTGCAATTTGGTCCTCTAGCTGTTCCTTTTTTGTACCTTTTAACTTTTCCAGCCTCTTATTGCCCCTGTCCCAACTTTTTTGAGATGTGTTGCTGTCATGAAATTTCAAATGAGCCAATATTTGGCATGAAATTTCAAAATGTCTCACTTTCAACATTTGATATGTTGTCTATGTTCTATTGTGAATACAATATCAGTTTTTGAGATTTGTAAGTTATTGCATTCCGTTTTTATTTACAATTTGTACTTTGTCCCAACTTTTTTGGAATCAGGGTTGTATAACACACAGCTCAAGAGCATTAGATTGCGGTTTAATGGCCATGAGGTGGACAGTAACAAAGTACATTTACTCGAGTACACTTTGAGTATCTGTACTTTGAGTATTAATTTTTTTGGAAACTCATGATTAAGTTCAGTACATTTGAAAGACAAATATCGTACTTTTTACTCCACTACATTTCTGTCAAGGTCCTCGTTACTATGAAGCAGCTTTGAAAAGTGATTTTTTTTTCTTTTCTAAATCACGATTGATTTTTTTCCCCAGGTGACACAGACAGCGTAATCACTAGGGTCACACCACATCCATTACTGTATAAAATCAAGTTCAGTGATTTCTCAGCAGCATTATCTGAACTCGATCAGAAGGTGGTTCTTCTGGAGAACGCACGCACCCACCCATCGCTTTACCTAGAATCCATGTTCCGGTTTTCTGAAAGGATTAAAGATTCGTTTCATTTGAAATGTTTGTTTTGTTTACCTAAAACAAACCACATCACGCCCTACAAAAACTCGCCGTTCAACCTGTGCAAGCATACGGAGGTATATAAATGTTTTATTCCAAGAGAAAACGTGCAACGAAGTTGTCTGTGCTTTCAGAGCTAGCGATAACATTGCAATAGCTATGCAGTCTGGTTAGTCAAATGACTTTCTATGGATTTGCCCGCTAAGTTGCTGTAGCCTTGTCCAGGGCTAACGTTAACACCATAGCTAGTTAACTTGTACACTTAATTAGCATGTAAAAAATGGAGTTACGCTAATATGAAGAACGTTAACTTATCTGAAGTCCTTTCAGAAATGGGTTTTAGCGTAATCTTGCCAAATAAACAATCAATCAATCTTTTCTCGTAACGTTAGATACCCAGTATGATTTTGAGTTTGAAAAGAGTTTGCTAGCATGTCAGGTGGGGCTTCACTGACTAGCTAGCTTTACGTTAAACCATCATGATGCACAGCATGCGTTCATTTTCTGAATTCACAAAATCATCCAGTAGGTTGCTTCAGAGGCATGAGGTACTGTAAGTGTTGTGTCAGTAACAGAACAATGTGTTGACAGAAAACGTACTTTTAATACTTAAAGTGCTGATGACACGTTTTTGACATCTTTGGCGATGTTTTATAACATAAAAAGTAATTCCCGGTGATCCATATATTAATTCATGAAGGCGCCTATTTTACAAGTTATGATAAAAAACGCGGCTATTTGGGCAAATTTGACGGAGCTGCAGCACCCAGGAGACGAAAGAGGAGGAGGAGCTATATGACGTCAGCGAAAGAACCTTCCTCCTAACTTACCAGTTTGTTGTTGATGCGACAGATGTTCAGTTTATCATTATTAGTATTTTTATTAGACATTATTATATTTTATATATATATATATATATATATATATATATATATATATATATATATATATATATAGTTATTATGCCTTCGCATTCTGTTGCCAACTTTTGCTCCAAAACCCACAAGGATGGGGTAAGTTTATTCAAGTTTCCCAGAGATCCCAAGCTGCATGCGAAGTGGGTGAAGCAAGTCAGGCGCACTCGTGACAAGTGGGAGCCCTCACCAACATCCGTCCTGTGCTCTGAACACTTCGATTTGGATTGTTTTGACACCCTTCCCAGCTTAAAATAATCTCTTGGGTGTTCAGTTCAGCACAAACGTGTGTTACTACCATCAGCAGTGCCTACACAGTGTTGCCAGATTGGGAGGTTTCCTGCCCAGTTGGCGGGATACTGTTGCCAGATACTGCTGAAGTTTTCCAGCCCGAAATATGTTCAAAACCCACCAAAATGCACTTGAAACCGCCCAACTGGGCGGGAAACCTCCCAATCTGGCAACACTGCCAGTATTCCAGAAGGGGTCTACCAGTAGCTATGCCGGATCCAAAGACAGTCCTCCTGTCAGAACATGTGTTGTGAAACGACATAAGATAAAGGTACGTACAGCTATAGATTCTACATGATAATCATAAATGTAATCGTAAAGTCGGCGTGATATCAGTCATGTATTTGCTTGTGAAAGCTTGCGGCTTTCATGTAACTGCTGCCTAGCAACGAGAGGCAAAGGGTAAAGAGGGTAGGCCATCATAGATTCTATTCGGAAGAGATCAACACAATTCTAGACTCCCAGAAGAGGAAGAGCTAGCACTAGAGAGTTCACCGGCGTTTTCATGCGCCATTTCCATTGAGTAGAACAGCCAGTGAACCGCAGCGTGTTCTTCCGCTGACGTCACAACATGGCCGCGAGCCACGGACCCAGTTTTCTTGCGCTGTGCAATTAAAAGTTGGATATTCGCGTAACAACAGCTTCTTCTCACGTAATTATAACAGAAATCTAACATGTTTGCCATGTTGTATAGTTTATTTAAGAAATTGCATAGAGTCATGTTCGTGTCATCAGCACTTTAAGTATTTTTAAAAGCAAGTACTTTAACTTAAGTAAAAATTTGACTGGACAACTTTTCACTTGTACTGGAGTAACATTTGACCAGTAGGTTCTGTACTTTAACTTTAGTAATGAAGTTGGGTACTTTGTTCACCTCTGTGCATTATACAGGCCGAGTTATACTTCTGTGCCGCCGAATCTCCACCCGGACAGGGTGAAGCGTTTATACTTGCACCAAAAATTTAAAACACAAAAAGAGCGAAATGCAAGTTCAGTGTCTCACTGAAGGAAGAAAAAGCTTGGTTTGAAACAAATTTTACTGCGGGAAAAGAAACCTCATGTGACTGATGATAAACCAAGTGGCTTCTGACTGAAAGCATTTCTGAAGGTGTTTCAATTCATCTGTATTCTGCAGCATAAGCAGCTCTGAGCACTTTGGTGTAATGTGTGTTAAATGCACAGGATTAGATACGGGATTAAACTGGCTGTTATCGTGAACTACAGCCGGTGTAGAGCCTCACGCCTGATGTATTTATATGAACACGATATCGTGATAGTAGAAAGAGAAGACAGAGCAGCCGCTACCAAGCGAACCAATCACGGTTGTTGCGGTCTGTGTCTTGTAGTGACATTTCTGGAAAGGTGGACGTCAGGCTACACCGTAGGGTATGGTGTGGATTTGACACTGAAGAATAAGTTGGCCTGAAGAACTAACACAAGAATGTGGAGTGGTGAGGAAAAGCAGCGTAGTTAATACAAGACGACAGTTTTGTTCATTTAACTTCCTTGTATGGTTAAATATGAGCTAGAGCAGCGTTTCTCAACCTTTTTTCCGTCACGGCACCCTTCAGAAGTATGCAAATCCTCAAGGCACCCCCATATAAAATATACGCCGTCACGCTGACCATACGCTGACCCCGGCAGTGACGTTGTGACATGGGAAAGGGGGCCGCGAGACAAATTTTGATGATGCATGAGGCAGCGATAATCTGCAACTATCGTTTTTTGGAATTTTAATTCATTTTATTTATTTCAGTGTTAGACTATATCATTTTTTGGCGGCACCCCGGTTGAGAAAAGCTGAGCTAGAGTACTGGATTCAGGCACGGTCTCGCTCGTTAACCCGAGTTACTCGTGATGCACTGATGTAAGAATACTTGCTGGCTCATAAAGACATCCAGTAGTTGTTGTATTTTACTTAAAACAACCACCAAATACAAATAGCAGGCATGCCACTGGGGTGCAGGGGCAACACCCCGCTGGGGGGTCTGAAGCCAAGACCTTTTCACAGAATTCATAGCACATATTTTAAAAATCTGAGAAACTTCTAGAATAAAATGCATGCAAACTTTCAAATTACAAGAACCAGGGATGAGAGTGGGTGGTCACCAAAAAAGCAGAAAACAAGATGGCGCCCAAAGCCGGGGGTCTGAGAGGGATACCCCCCCAGGAAAATTTTGAAAAATAAGGCCTTACAAACCACTTTTCCTGCAATCTGAGCTGTAGTAGATAAAAAAAAAAAATCTGTTGTCTTTTTTATATATTCACATGAAAATGTTTCAAAATCAATAGGAGTATTGTTTGAATTCAAAATAAAAATCACATTCTACATTCAAGGGTATGGTTATAATTTATGATCAACAAAAATGACAAACTAAATTCACATTAAACGTACGTTTTATTAATTATCAAAATGTTCATATATTAAATACAATTTCTTAGGGTGACTGACCTTTTCTCCCCATGTCCTCATTAGTTGCATATGATTTCAAAGTCTTTTGAAATATTTAAGTTTTCAAAACTGTCAGCATTAATTCAGATTTACTGACCATCCTATACATGTTCAATGTGTTAAAGGGATAGTTTGGGATTTTTGACATGAATCTGTATGGCATCCCCATCAATAGTGTCATGCAAACACACTGACTTACCCCTGACAGCATCCTGCGAGTCCAGTTCTTGTCCAGTTTTGGTCCAGACGAAAGTAGTCCGGCAAGTTTGTTGGGGTCACGAAAGTAAAACGTTTTTCGTCTCAAAACAGTATGTGTTCAAAAGAGTGATATATTTGCATCACAAAACCGTTGTCAAATAAAAAGTCAGACCTCGAAATCGCTTGGCACTATTTTCTCTCCCTTCTCATCACTGCGCGCTGCCGCCAGGTGACAGCCACGGCTGTTTCATTCATTGTTTACTAGTGATGGGAATTTCGGCTCTTTTGGCTCTTCTTACTATAAGGAGCCGGCTCTTTCGGAAGATTTTTTATAATTATTTCTCATGACTTGTACATTCACATTGAGTACACATATCAATGCAAATTAACACGAAGGGATTTACTAGACCAATTTATATCTGGAACTATTTTCAGCCACAGCACAGGCAAAGCACCGCTGCAGGCGCAAAGACACCGCACAGCGCCTGAAAACGGGTGCGCAGCGCCTGAAAACCCGTTTTCAGGCGCTGTGCGGTGTCTTTGCGCCTGCAGCGGTGCTTTGCCTGTGCTGTAGCTGAAAATAGTTCCAGATATAAATTGGTCTAGTAATTTGCACTGATGTGTACTCGATGTGAATGTACAAGTCATGAGAAATAATTATAAAAAATCTTCCGAAAGAGCCGGCTCCTTATAGTAAGAAGAGCCAAAAGAGCCGAAATTCCCATCACTAGTAAACAATGAATGAAACAGCCGTGGCTGTCACCTGGCGGCAGCGCGCAGTGATAAGAAGGGAGAGAAAATAGTGCCAAGCGATTTCGAGGTCTGACTTTTTATTTGACAACGGTTTTGTGATGCAAATATATCACTCTTTTGAACACATACTGTTTCGAGACGAAAAACGTTTTACTTTCGTGACCCCAACAAACTTGCCGGACTACTTTCGTCTGGACCAAAACTGGACAAGAACTGGACTCACAGGATGCTGTCAGGGGTAAGTCAGTGTGTTTGCACGACACTATTGATGGAGATGCCATACAGATTCATGTCAAAAATCCCGAACTATCCCTTTAAATCAAACAAATGCTAAGTTTATGGGATAATGTCTATGTACACTTTATACAATTATTTATAGTTCACAGTCACTTCTCATTTTCACTTAATCATTTCGACGACTTCTTCAGCCTTTTGGCCAAAGACAAGAGCTTGTCAGTCCTCTCTCTGTTTTTTATCCCAGCACAGATTTCACGTGCCTTCGCTTCGTCTCGCTTGTCAGTTGCATTCGGCATTTTGAGTAAAAAAGCCGATACGAAAGAGAAACGTATTTTTGAAGCGCAGCGACGATGAACATGTGCAAGTTTCGATAAAATAGAACAGATGCGGGGACTTTTGTAAGAACTGTTATGATTGGCTTTTGTTCTCTCCCACACTCTTGTAAGAACTGTTATGATTGGCTATCATGCTCTCGCCAGCGATGTTTTGGCCAATTACATTGTAGATAACACGTATTCTACCACGAGACTAAGGTGGTGTTTACATTAGACCGTATCCGTCTCGTTTTCGTCGCGGATACACTATCCGTTCACATTAAAACGCCGGGAAACGACTCCACAGGCGGAACAACTTGAATCCGCCAGGGCCCACGTATTCAACCCAGTTCGTATCTGATCCGGTGCTGTGTAAACATTGAGGAACGAGGATACGCTGTGCTGAGCTCTAGCTGACGTCGTCACTGGACGACGTCACTGTGACATCCACCTTCCTGATTCGCTGGCGTTGTTCATGCCACGTTGGTCATGTGACGCGACTGCTGAAAAATGGCGCAGACTTCACTTCCTGCTATTGTTTCCACCTTGTATCACCTTTTTGTTTTTCATTCAAGAGTATAAAAGTATGAATATAATGCTTTGCCATTCTTAATGTTGTTCATGGTAAGATGCAAATACTGCCCATTGTGTAGTTATGATTGTCTTTAGGCTTGCCATCCTTCCATTTGCAAGTGGTGAGTGACTTGCGCATGCCCGATATGCACTGGGATCACACACACAGCGGCTCAGTCCCGAATCACTGCTCGTGCGCTTCACTCGCGCGCTCTGTGAGCTGCGCAGGGCCGGAGTGCGCACCCTCCAGATGGCACTCGCTGTTCAGGGCGTAGTGATTTGGAGCGCAGCCGCTGAGGAGGAAGCGCTGAGCCGCACTGACACGTTTCAACTTATGTGCCGTCTAATTAGTCATGTGATTAGCGTATCCGTGTATTGGCGTTGCTGTGTGCACGCGAATCGTTTTAAAAACGTTAATCTGATGATCCGCTGATACGGTCTAATGTAAACACCACCTAAAGATGGCGAAAACGTAAACATGTAACATTGTCGTACGCTTGAGTATCACAAAGGAACATACCCCAACCCCCCTCAATGAAAAAAAACATCTCAACGGATTTGGCATAACATCGATTTTCGCTCAGAAAAAGTGGAAATCTGCCGAAAAGCGGAAAACTCATCACTGAAGAACATATTTTTCACACTTTCAAGAACTCTCGTGACCACCGAGGGGTATTTCATCTGACTGGCTCCACTCTTCTGACTAGTGATGGGCTACTAAAGCTTATTAAAAACGGTGATGATGTCTGATAAGTTTATTTTCAGTAAATATTACTGAAACAGGATAGCATTTTTTGAAAATTAGTTAATAGAAAAACACACTGTACATCATTTCATAGCTCATAACTTTATTATATTGCTGAAAAATCACACATCATAAGTTGGCAGCATGCTTTTTCTTTTTCTTGGGTGGTTCACGGTCTTTAAGAAATGACTGCCTGTCTGATTCAGTCCATGAATCAGCTTGTAAGTTGCACTACTTCTTGCCATGTGAAGTGCATCCAAGGCTTTTTTTTTTTAATATCTTTAGCTACTTCTTCACACAAGGCTACAAGATCTTCTCCATCACTCATGGCCAGAGTTTTCTCTGCAACAAAAGCTAAGATTAAAGCCTGAAAAAATAAGTTTTAAAAGAAGTTAAAATCACAGCACATATCTGCTAATATCAACACATGCAATATTTAAATTCGAGAAGCATTAAACCACAACATTAACAGTTCCATGCAAAAGTATATAGGCCTATAGTTTATTAGATTCGCTAACTGTTCTATTGTGTATTACGAAGACTCACATATACACTAAACTACATTCGATTAGTTAAAGTGCAAATCACGGGTAAATTCAGGAGCAAGATCAATCTAATTCTCTTATTTTATATTAAACTTTGGTCAAATATTGGTCACATTTTGCACATTTTTTTTTTTACCTTGTGCAATACCAGAAAAATCCAGTTGAAATCGAGCCATTTGAGGCGAATTGGTCCGCTTCTGAAAAAACTTGGCATTTGAATTTCCTGGCAAACATTGATTTTCGTGACGTCGCGTGCGGGACGCCTCCTTCTGAATCCTACGTCAGCGCTGGTTTGTTTATGAGAAAACGACCTGGTGGTTTTCTGCAAATTTCTTCAACGTTATCGCGTAATTATTAAAATGGTTAACAGATGTATGGTAGGAGGGTGTAGCAACACCAATCTTGATGGGATTAGTACTCATCAGTTTCCAAAAGACCGGACAACGAGAGAGAAATGGGAGCGCTTGGTCTACACAGGCTGTGCACTGAAACCGTGCAAAGCTCGCGCAGCCTGCTGGCGCTTCCGCAGGTGACGTCACGAATCTGGCTCCAGACTCCCTTGGGATTTTTCCAGACGTGTTTTGTTATGTTATTTTATTTTTTTCTGCTGTAGACAGATGGCCTTGTGCAAAATTACCCTTCTGGATGAGTGTGTAAAGGGACGTACTTTCATATAAAAAAAACAAACGGAATTGGTCCAGAATATGCACTTTAAACTTAGCCTGCAGTAGATCTAAATATTTTAGTGCTGTCAAAGTTAGCGCGATAATAACGCAATCTCAATTTAACGCGATTAAAAAAAAAAAGTGCCGTTAACGCAAATTCTAATTTGGCCCTGCGAGTCACCCGTAGTTCCTGTTGAGGCTTGTCGCATGCTGCTTCAATAAGAGTACGTGTGAGTGATGGAGAAAGGCATAGACATATAAACATCCTCGTCGCCATATTGGATGTGGCAAAGTGGAGATTCTTCAGCCGCCTCTGGTATAGCGTCTAGACAGTAGCCGAGAATAAAGATGCCTCATTCATGTGCTGCGTTTAACTGTACCAACAGGTTTACCGTCCAAACGAGATCACATGGGATTACCTTTCACACGTGAGACTGGAAAAATACTTTCAATACTGTTCCTTCAGTCTCCCAGCTCAGCTCCACCGGGTAGGTGTAGAGTTATACGCAGTGAGAATTAGAGAATACAGTGCCACACTATGATGAACGTTTTTGAACGCATGATGAATGTTTTTATTTTTGTTATCTGTTTTTTTCTTCTTTTATGGCAAATACTTCTCTTCAAAAGAAACTAATGAAGAGTAAAATAAAAAAATTTTATTTTCACAGTGATATGCACTTTATTTTTCATCCCTTGGTTTTCTCATCTAATATGGAAGTTATGGATGTTAGTGGCTGTGACAAGACGTGTTATGCTCTGCATTAAAAAAAAAAAAAAAAAAAAAAAAAAAGGTACAAAGCAAGCCCATTCACTTTATGCTGATAAGAGAATTACATGGTTTTTCATGTGACAAAAATGTGCGATTAAATTGCGATTAATCGCGAGTTAACTATGACAGTCGCGACATTAATCGCGATTAAATATTTTAATCGCTTGACAGCACTAAAATATTTATTAAGTTTTATCTGCATAAAAGGATTTTAGTAAGGTATTTTCATTTTCATGATTTTGCAATTGTAAGTAACTCAAAACTAGATCTAAATGTCAAATCAGGAGCATTTCATTCTAAATTTGAAACTTCTCTCTATAATTAGGATACATTTATATTCTTTGCATTGTTTGACAGTTAAGAGGAAAGTGCCAAAAACTTCGGCAAAAAGTGGTTTCTTACCTCAATATGTGCTTTCCTGTCCACAAATGGCGTCAGACCGTGTAGCTGCAGGCTTTTCCGAGGCTTGCAAGTAAACAGGGCTAATGCCGTATGTCAAATCTTGTTTTTGTGCATCTTCCTGGCGACGAGTGAAAAAATTACTCGCCAGTTGATGATTTGACCGCTTTTCATACAGTTTCCGTGCGTGTCCTTGTGTTTTGATATGGTCGACCAGGGCAACGCAACCACGATCAGCATAGTTAGTCTCTGCGTCACACAAGACGCACCTGCATTTACCAGCAATGTCAACTTTCCGGTAATATTCGCCCACAGTGCTGTCCATTTCTTTATCGTTATACCGTAAATGACTTAACAGTTTTGAACACTATTCCCAATTCCATTTCACTCTGCACCCACTATCAACTTCCCTTGCTCGGTTTTCTTCTTTTTGATCAATAATTTTTGCCATTGTTCAAAATATTCGCTTTCTAACTTCGAAATGCGGTTACCACGCTGTAAACAAGCAAGAACGAGCTACAATATATTTCACGTTGCCGATTGGCTACATTACTAACGCTTGACACATTTTCTTCCAATCACGAACCTCGTTACACACGCATAATCGGAGTCGAGGTCAGTCCGTAAAACACGGAAACGGGACACGGAATCGGATGCAAAACAGCTTGCGCATTTACCGCAAGTCAACACCTCTGCCGATTTTTGATTATTTTGGCATTTCACAATTTTCTAAATTTATTCAAATCCGCAAATTTTCGCGGATCCGTGACCAAATAGTAGGGATGTCCCGATCCGATCACGTGATTGGAAATCGGGCCCGATCACATGGTTTCAGACTCGATCGGAATCGGGCATTGCCTCCCGATCAGGGATCGGATATATATCTATATAATATATTCTCATTTTTAACACATCAATAGCTATGCGTTGGCACAGAGTGAGACCAGACCTCTTGTCTCAACACAGCAACATCAACGCGTGCGCCATGACATCACTTTGTAGCGGAGACGCTATTGGTTATTGGCTGCCTGTTGCCGGCAAAGTTGAACACGGAAGCAGTTCGAAGCGGAAAGCAAAGCATGAGATCTTTTTTTTTTCCGTTGGATGACAAAAGAAACGGGCTCAAACCTGAAAGGGTAGAAATGCTTGTTTTCATCAAGAAAAACGTTCATTTCCTTAATTGAAATTACTGTACACCACTGTGAGATGCGTTCTTAAAAGCAAATTACCGGCACTGTGGCACTTTTTATTTTTTTTATTTGTTTACATTCCTGCCAGGTATTTTAAGGTTATTTTTTTAATTTGTTATTTATTGTTCAAACCGCCTCACGTAAGTGCTCTGTTTGCGAACGGAGTTGTTGGATGTTAAAATAAGGTGTTAAATAAAAAATGAGGAACATCCTGGATCTGTTTCTTTCCTCGTCTTTATTTTTTATGGATTATAAGAAGTATCGGATCGGGACTCGGTATCGGCAGATACTCAAAATCAAATGATCGGTATCGGATCGGAGGGCAAAAAAACCTGAATCGGGACATCCCTACCAAATAGCATGCCTGAAATGGTGTGCCGAGTTAGCCTTAAAATGTTTCCTTTAGGACACTTCAAATACTTACGAAAACAAATAATCAAAATACAATTATTTTATATTTAACAAATCACAAATTACACTATGAATAGAAACAAGGCGGCGCTTATTCGTATTTAATCCTGCAAACCAATTCAAATTATTTCCATTTATACCACTGCGCTGTTGAATTCTCGACTCTGATTAGTCAGAAGGTATTGATTAATTTTCTTTCGTATAAATACCGAGGTGATTATAGGAAATCGCACACAAGAAATTCAGACTATTTCCTGATAATCACCTTGAGTGACTTGGCAAAACGGCAGCTAATCGCTTCGTCACCGTAAGTGAGGAAGAATTACAAACGATGAAAGAAAATACTGTTCCTAAAAGCACTAAAGATGCTACGAAGTTTGGTCTAAAACTATTCATAGGTAAAGTGGGATTGTGAATTATTTTATCGATGTCAAAAAATATTTATGAGAGTCAGCATAGATAAGAGACAAGTCTGCGCCGTACTGTTATTACATTTGCATGCCGTTTTCAAAATAAGGCCAAAAAAAAAAAAAAGTGTGTTTCCGGTTACATAGATTTCAAAACTAGGGTCGGTAGGCAGGCATTTTTTTTTTTGAATTTTTTTTTCAAGATGGCTGCCATAACCTATATTTAGACAGGAATAATTTCACAAAATATAATGAATTTCTTTGCAGGTCACCCAAGTTACCTCCTTCTGATGAATCTGATGCAGCATGAGACACCTTTTAACATGAATTTTTCTGTAAATATAACAGCTCAATACACCATGAGAGAGAGAGAGAGAGAGAGAGAGAGAGCAGCCCCGCCCCTCTCTGCTTCCTGAGTGCAGCTCGTAGCCTTGGTAACGGTGCAGGGAAAAGACACAATATAACAAGCAAAGAGCGCTTTTTCTCAGAGTTCCCTCTCCTCGAACAACACTGATTTACACGGAAACGAAAGGAGCTATTCACAAAATTATTTTACATTGAGTGCTACAAGGCTCCCATGAACACATAAATGTAATTTTTTTTGTCCCTAGTGTAAAAAATGTGGACACTAGAGCGAGTTAAAAACAAGTGACTTTTCTGATTTTGCAGTAAAAGCGCTGCCACGTTTATAATGTGAGTCTATGGGAGAGCGCGGCTGTCCTCTCCTTACTTTCAGGCTTCTCATTCAAAAACTGTAAATCCTATCGCTCAGGGAGACACTTGTCTTGCTTCACACAATGTGTGACTACAACTTTTGAGAAAGTTGTGTGTGTAGAGTGAAAATTGTGGCTGAGAAAACAGTTTAAATGAGAAAGTTAGAGCTTTTTTTTTTCCCAAGCTGCCTACACTCTAAACTCCTCAGCCGGCGCTTGTGGAAAGCCCCGATTTTCCCAGTGAGCGACAAAAACTTCCGGTTCACGCGGTTGGGTTATATGTAAAAGTTGCGACTGGGAAAAAAACGAAAAAAAAGTTTAGGGTCGGGCGGTACAGATTAGGCTCGGTCGGGTAACCGGAAACACACACACTTTTTTTTTGGCCTAATAATAAGTTAAATCTATATAGCGCCTTTCTCAAAACCCAAGATCGCTTTACAATTGGGGGGGGGGGGGGGGGGGGTCCCACCAAGGTCAAGAGGTCATTCCAATGGTGTAGCAGCCACAGTCCCACCAAAAGGTGCACGAAAACAAGTTCCACAGCTCCAGCACAGCCACCGCGACAGCATCGGGCAACACCGCATGGAACACCACACCATGGATCCACAAAGCGAGCGCAGAAGCACCACCAGGCAGAGCGCTGGTATGTCCCAAACCGCCTGCGCAGCCACTGAGCAACATCACACCAAGCACTAAAGCGCCGCTGCACAGAGCGCTGGACAACCACGATGTTAAAATGAGCAACGAGCTCACTACAGTCCATAGCGAGGAGCACAGGCATCACCCACTGTAAACCGATGCCCAAAACTGGGCCCGGAGCTACACCACAACCAGCAGACAAAAACAAACATCAAACTACACAAACAAACAAAGAGAATAAAATAAAATAGAAATACAAAGCTCCGGTGAGAAGCATCAGCCAGAATGCGCACGGCGTACTCTCAACCGGAAATAAATGATTTTTTTTTTAATAATCTGTGTATTTATACCAAAACAATTATCCACCTCAGGCTCAGTGAATATCAGTAAATAACCACCAAACCTTCGGCAAATAATTGTTAAATAACAGCAGCTCTGAAAGTAGTTTTGGCTGCACAACAAATTACAGGTTTGTATTAATGCACTGCTTCTAATACATTACACTATATACACACACTACAGAAACAACGTACACAGACATTCTGCTTCGTACACAGCATATTCTCCTCAGGCCCTCTTCTCACGACAGCTAACGATGGGTTTGCGAATGGTGTCCGTTTACATAATTATGTCTGAGGTGCACAAGTCTTGCTTACCTGCAGTGTTCTTTCGCAGGTCATCCGAGAGCTGGTAATTCTGCGTTCGTAGCTCCAGAAGCTGAGCCTATTGAAACCAAAACAAAAAGGGGCAGCAAATTTTTTTTTTTTTACAAGTTTCTTAATGGAACTTATTAGTCTCACAGTGAATCATGTTTTATGGAAGAGGAACTGGAATAACTGCCCTGAATGTTTTAGGGTTCTTTCACATATGCAGTCAAATGCAATCACATTCAAGCACAGACCAAAACCCGGTCGGAGAACATCTGTGCAGCATGGTCTCGGTTCGGTTCTGAGTGAACTTCTAGCGTGAGAAAGTGGCGCGACTCTGAGATGCTAGCTGCTTTTCTGAGCCAAAGGACAGAGCTGTAGAGCTGTGGAAATGAAACGTGTTCTGATGTTTTGACTGAACAACAAAAATGCTGATTGAGAAGTTAGTTATTTATATAATTAGCTAAATAATTTCTCTCACTACGGATCAGTGCACTCTGTGCTCGGGTGATTAACGTGATGCACACTTGTTGAAGGTTTGTTTACTATCCGCCGCTCAATGTTTTTAGATTTTTGTTCATTCGTTACGTGCAGTGTGAAAACAAACAACAAAGAAGCTTAAAAGTATCAATTTCACACCGTTTCCCACTCTGAGGTGCGAGTGCCTCATTGGAGGGAAATATACTAAACTGGCAGCGCATCCCGGTTTAGCCGTTTTGTAGATTAGTGAAGATGATCCAGTGCACTTTGGCAGACTGAACATGTACGTCTACACTATTCATATTAAAGAACACATCAGATGTTGAAAGCATCTGCAAAAGGAAAAGACAAACAAATATACAATTTATAGACTCTCAAAAAAGCGTCGAGTCGACTCTCAAAGCTGACCGAAAAGAGCCGGGTCAAAGAGTCGAGTCGAGTCTCAAAGCTGACCGAAAAGAGCCGGGTCAAAGAGTCGAGTCGAGTCTCAAAGCTGACCGAAAAGAGCCGGTTCAAAGAGTCGAGTCGAGTCTCAAAGCTGACCTAAAAGAGCCGGTTCAAAGAGTCGAGTCGACTCTCAAAGCTGACCCAAAAGAGCCGGTTCAAAGAGTCGAGTCGACTCTCAAAGCTGACCCAAAAGAGCCGGTTCAAAGAGTCGAGTCGACTCTCAAAGCTGACCCAAAAAAGAGCCGGTTCAAAGAGTCGAGTCGACTCTCAAAGCTGACCCAAAAGAGCCGGTTCAAAAAGAGTCGAGTCAACTCTCAAAGTTGACCTAAAAGAGACGGTTCAAAGAGTCGACTCACATAACTCATGTCACTCGATATTCAAGCTTCACCGAAAAGATTTGACTCGCATATAACTCATACAGTATACGCTCAAGTTTCAAAGAGTTGACTCGACTCTCAAAGTTGACCTAAAAAAGCCGGTTCAAAGGGTCGACTCGACTCTCAAAGTTGACCTAAAAAAGCCGGTTCAAAGGGTCGACTCGACTCTCAAAGTTGACCTAAAAGAGCCGGTTCAAAGAGTCGACTCGACTCTCAAAGCTGACCTAAAAGAGCCGGTTCAAAGAGTCGACTCGACTCTCAAAGTTGACCTAAAAAAGCTGACCTAAAAGAGCCGGTTCAAAGAGTCGACTCGACTCTCAAAGCTGACCTAAAAGAGCCGGTTCAAAGGGTCGACTCGACTCTCAAAGTTGACCTAAAAGAGCCGGTTCAAAGAGTCGACTCGACTCTCAAAGTTGACCTAAAAGAGCCGGTTCAAAGAGTCGACTCGACTCTCAAAGTTGACCTAAAAGAGCCGGTTCAAAGAGTCGACTCGACTCTCAAAGTTGACCTAAAAGAGCCGGTTCAAAGAGTCGACTCGACTCTCAAAGTTGACCTAAAAGAGCCGGTTCAAAGAGTCGACTCGACTCTCAAAGTTGACCTAAAAGAGCCGGTTCAAAGAGTCGACTCGACTCTCAAAGTTGACCTAAAAGAGCCGGTTCAAAGAGTCGACTCACATAACTCATGTCACTCGATATTCAAGCTTCACCGAAAAGATTTGACTCGCATATAACTCATACAGTATACGCTCAAGTTTCAAAGAGTTGACTCGACTCTCAAAGTTGACCTAAAAAAGCCGGTTCAAAGGGTCGACTCGACTCTCAAAGTTGACCTAAAAAAGCCGGTTCAAAGGGTCGACTCGACTCGACTCTCAAAGTTGACCTAAAAGAGCCGGTTCAAAGAGTCGACTCGACTCTCAAAGCTGACCTAAAAGAGCCGGTTCAAAGAGTCGACTCGACTCTCAAAGTTGACCTAAAAAAGCTGACCTAAAAGAGCCGGTTCAAAGAGTCGACTCGACTCTCAAAGCTGACCTAAAAGAGCCGGTTCAAAGGGTCGACTCGACTCTCAAAGTTGACCTAAAAGAGCCGGTTCAAAGAGTCGACTCGACTCTCAAAGTTGACCTAAAAGAGCCGGTTCAAAGAGTCGACTCGACTCTCAAAGTTGACCTAAAAGAGCCGGTTCAAAGAGTCGACTCGACTCTCAAAGTTGACCTAAAAGAGCCGGTTCAAAGAGTCGACTCGACTCTCAAAGTTGACCTAAAAGAGCCGGTTCAAAGAGTCGACTCGACTCTCAAAGTTGACCTAAAAGAGCCGGTTCAAAGAGTCGACTCGACTCTCAAAGTTGACCTAAAAGAGCCGGTTCAAAGAGTCGACTCGACTCTCAAAGTTGACCTAAAAGAGCCGGTTCAAAGAGTCGACTCGACTCTCAAAGTTGACCTAAAAGAGCCGGTTCAAAGAGTCGACTCGACTCTCAAAGTTGACCTAAAAAAGCCGGTTCAAAGAGTCGACTCGCATATAACTCATGTCACTCGATATTCAAGCTTCACCGAAAAGATTCGACTCGCATACAACTAACACAGTATATTTCAAGAGTCGACTCTTTGAAACGACACACCACTATTCCACAGATGGATGAATAAGTGGTCAGTTTGAAGTATGGCAGGTTTTTTTTTTTTAATCTGTTTGACTGGTTTAACGATTCACTTCTAGTAACGTAATGGAAATGTTCGCGTGATTAATCTTGCAAATGATTAGCCATGATGGAAACTGGACACTGGGTTAGCACGCTACATTTCACCTCAGGTTCCACAACTGGTGTGTCAACAAAACCTGATGCTGGAATGGAAATAAATATTTGACAATAGTTTAATCAGTGTCGGGCTTTTATTCTATTACACAGAAGCACTCATAAATCCACTTGAAAATCTTACTGGAGTGATTAAAAACTTTCTGGTTGTAAACAGCTGTATTATTATATTTACATCCGCTGCTAAGGAAGGGCAAGAAACTGCTCAGCTAACTAGTATGCTAACTGATAATTAGCTACTTTGCTAAATAAAATAACCCCCACGACGACAATTATTAATCATTATAGGATGTTGCTAAATGTTAAACAAGGTTAAGAAATAATATTTTTTTTTAAATGTGAAAGTATACTATAAGACGCAGTTAGATAGTCAGCAGGGTTAAGTTGTTAGCTGAAAAGCTAACGCTAGCTAGCAGGATGACGCCTCCTTCAATCACCACAGCGGCAGTCAGCAGAATGCTCCCAGATTGCATGGATATGATTTTGTCCTTTATTTTTTTCAAACACAGACATGAACTGACATAAACCGACAGAACTGACGAATTCATAAAAAATGGAGCAACCTGCATACGGTGAAACTCCTCTTCTGATAGTGCTTGCGCCATCTTCGCCAAAGCGCACGGAAACTGCTTCACCGGTCCAATCCAGAATCACTGCATACTTCCTGTACGTGTGCACTATGTAGGTGAACTAATGCAATGATTTGTCCGTCTTACCAAGTGCACTATGTGCAGCCTAGAAGCCATTTGGGACTCGGCCACTATTGGTCAGTCAATACGGGGATGTTTGAGAGGCTTCAGGATGCTGGCGCTTCTTTGAATACCTGACTGAATGATTTACCAAAATGTCTCTAATATATGCGAAAGAAAAACACTATGGTAATTTTATCCAATAATGAAGTGCACTCTTAAATTCCCTCGAACTGCAGGTGGCACCGTGAGACAGCATTTCCTTTTTATTTTTATTATTATTTTTATGTATAATCATGGCGGGCGGCACGGTGGTGTAGTGGTTAGCGCTGTCGCCTCACAGCAAGAAGGTCCTGGGTTCGAGCCCCGGGGCCGGCGAGGGCCTTTCTGTGTGGAGTTTGCATGTTCTCCCCGTGTCCGTGTGGGTTTCCTCCGGGTGCTCCGGTTTCCCCCACAGTCCAAAGACATGCAGGTTAGGTTAACTGGTGACTCTAAATTGAGCGTAGGTGTGAATGTGAGTGTGAATGGTTGTCTGTGTCTATGTGTCAGCCCTGTGATGACCTGGCGACTTGTCCAGGGTGTACCCCGCCTTTCGCCCGTAGTCAGCTGGGATAGGCTCCAGCTTGCCTGCGACCCTGTAGAAGGATAAAGCGGCTAGAGATAATGAGATGAGATGAGATAATCATGGCCATTTTAGTTTCAGTATCTGTTTTGGAGTTTCACATGTTCCTCACTGTGTCTGTCTGGGTTTCATCAGGGTTGTCCGGTTATCTCCTACCTCCCAAAATATGTTTGGCTGAAGGCATGAACATCTAATGTGCGTGCCATGGACTGGCGTTCCTAATGACGGTGTAAAAAAAAAAAAACCATGGCTACCGTTTACAAAATAGGAACAAGTCACGGAATACGGATTCACGGAAAATATAAAAATTAGTGCTGTCAAGCGATTAAAATATTTAATCGCGATTAATGTCACGACTGTCATTGTTAACTCGCGATTAATCACAATTTAATCGCACATTTTTGTCACATGAAAAACCATTGTAATTCTCTTATCAGCATAAAAAAGTGAATGGGCTTGCTTTGTACCAATGTTTTGTTTTTTTTTTATTGCAGAGCATAACACTACGGAGCCGTAGAGGGGACATGGTGAATAAAAAAATAACAAAGCGTGGGAACGACTTATAAGGCATGTGCACGAGATATTAATGCACGCGCACGAGTTATAACCTGTGCGCACGCTTTGCGTTAAGGCGTGCGCTCGGGTAATTAAAAGTGAGGGGACGAGTTACTACGGCTCCGTATAACACGTCTTGTCACAGCCACTGCAAAGTCGGGCTGGAGCCGCCGATGGGAAAACGAAACCTAAGCCGAGCACTGTGGCTCTTCGTCCCAAGGCGCGGCAGCGCGAGCTGCCCGCGCTGGTTTTTTGGGGGGAGGGCAGAGGACTCTGGCTTTGCAGGGAGTGACATTACAGTCAAGCTGCTATTGTTTTTCTAAGCAAAGTCTCTGTTCTGTTCCAAGTTCCTGGCAGTTTCAAAAGCTTATGAAAAACCTACATCATGTCACAGAGCGTTAATCTCGCGATAAAAAAATTATCGCCGTTAAAATTGAGTCAAGTTAACGCGTTAATAACGTGACATTTTTGACAGCACTAAAAAAAATATAACCTAAAGTACGGATCTTTTATTCACAGATATGTGATGTTTTCCGTGAAATATCAATAGTAAATCGATCAAGTCAAGTCAAGTTTATTTGTATAGCGCTTTGAACAGTAAACATTGTCGCAAAGCAGCTTTACAGAATTTGAACGATTTAAAATATGAGCGAATTTTATCCCTAATCTATCCCCAATGAGTAAGCCTGTGGCGACGGTGGCGAGGAAAAACTCCCTCAGACGACATGAGGAAGAAACCTCGAGAGACTCAAAAGGAAACCCATCCTCATTTGGGCAACAACAGACAACATGACTATAACATTAACAGTTTTAACATAAAGTCAGCTTCGTTGGTGCTATAAACCCCCCACCGACGGAAACCCGAGCGCAAAACCGTTCACGAAAACCGCAGTCCCAAAGTCAGCAAGTCAACTGCGGTCCTCAGCCACAAAAGCACCACTGCAAGAGTCCAGAGCGTCCTCCAGGCGCGACCCCCAACTGTCCACATGGGGCCGGCCTCCACAGGAGCGATGCGATGAGACTCCAACCAGACACCAGGATAGATCAGGCAGGTCCGAGGAGCAGAAGAGGTCAGCAGCTCGATCCCAGGACCGACATGTAACTCAGAGGGACAGATTGGGGGGGAGGGGGGGGACACAGGTTGTTAGGTATGCCTAACTATGACTGCATAACTAAAAGGGGAGAGCCAGAAGATAACACAGGCATGAGGGAGCCCCGGGACATAAAGCAGCAGCCACTACACCGTCAACAAACTCAAGTGAGCAAGCGAGTGGGGACTGACAGCATCCATACATCCCAGTTTACCAAAACATTCTATGTCTGAGGACCCTCCAGATCTACACCTTTACCTCAGAAACAAAAGGCTTGACTAAACAGGTACGTTTGCAGCCTAGACTTAAACGCTGAGACTGTGTCTGATTCCCGATCACTACTTGGAAGGCTGTTCCATAACTGTGGGGCTTTGTAAGAAAAGGCTCTGCCCCTGATGTAGCCTTCGATAAAGCATACATATTTATTATGTCAGGTAAGATATTTTAATTATGAATTTCAGCAGTCCAAACATTTAATTGTTAATTTGACAGACTTCTTAATTTGTTTTATCCGTCATACATCATCCGTATGAAATCCGTAACCAATCCGTAAATTACTAGCATCCGTAATGCATCCGTTTTAAAATCCATAACCACTCCATATTTTGTATCCTTTTTTATTATAATTTACCCATGACCATCTGCTACCCAACCCCCAACTTTCGACACCAGTCTTTGGGTGAAATGCGTAAACTTCACCCCCTTTTGGTAAAACTGGCATTTCAGGGTTGTGTCCTCTACATATTTAATAGTTATTCGACGAAATCGAGTCGTAGACGAGCTGATAGCTGACGAAGCGTGTAGCGCCGAGTCGGCTATAAGCCAGGTACGACGAGATTGAGTGGAATAACTGTTTTATTCTATCCACATTCACTGGATTTTGAGAAATTGAGTATTTTTATTTTTTGCAAATTTGATAAATAAAAACTTGATACAAAACGTCCGACAAAATAATTTCCACTTAGAATGTAAACAAACCGGCGAAATGACAGTAGCGATTTGTGAAAAATGCTATAATTAAAATAATAATTCTTGAAAAATAAAAACAGATACGTTCTTACGGGCGGCACGGTGGTGTAGTGGTTAGCGCTGTCGCCTCACAGCAAGAAGGTCCGGGTTCGAGCCCCGTGGCCGGCGAGGGCCTTTCTGTGCGGAGTTTGCATGTTCTCCCCGTGTCCGCATGGGTTTCCTCTGGGTGCTCCGGTTTCCCCCACAGTCCAAAGACATGCAGGTTAGGTTAACTGGTGACTCTAAATTGACCGTAGGTGTGAATGTGAGTGTGAATGGTTGTCTGTGTCTATGTGTCAGCCCTGTGATGACCTGGCGACTTGTCCAGGGTGTACCCCGCCTTTCGCCCGTAGTCAGCTGGGATAGGCTCCAGCTTGCCTGCGACCCTGTAGAAGGATAAAGCGGCTAGAGATAATGAGATGAGATACGTTCTTACCATCAAATACTTTCATTCCATATTTTGTTGCTTTTTTATTTTGGGGGGGTTTTGTTTTTGAGTAGTTTTTATTTCATCCTCAGTTGGTTCAGTAACATGTGCCGCCATTTTGTTTTTCTCTACTCACGGGATATGAGCTGATAGCCTAGTAGGAGAGTAGCCAATCAGAGCGCACGATTGCTCGTATCCAGTGACTGTGGATAGAATAAATAGAGTTATATATATACCCTGTTTTGTAATCTTCTGTTTTCTTGATAAATGCACCATGGGGAGTCTGAGAGAAACGGTATTTCAATACACTGTACATTTGTTTATGGACGTAGTGACAATAAACCTCTCTTGAATCTTGACTTGAATATGGTGTAATATGAAATTCATCGATTATTTAATCGTTAGTTGTTGATTATTTTCCCATAACAGCATGCCGGGAAGAATTGTATTCCTTCTCTTTTAGCCTTTCAGCAAACTAAACTCCACATTAATTCCATTTGTGAAATTAGTAGCATTTCATTTATGGCTGCTGTGCAAAGTGCAAAGTGCTTAGTTGCCTTTTATGCAAACAAGTAAGCAAATCAGACCAACACGCTCTGTAGAGAATGTGTGGAGTCACTGATGAGCAGCAGGTAATGGCCTCATTGTTTGGCACTAACATGAGATATTTAAAATTGACTGATGATAAAAACACTCTGCCGCTAAGGTGTTTGTACTGCCTTTATTACA
Source organism: Neoarius graeffei (assembly GCF_027579695.1). Taxonomy (NCBI): domain Eukaryota; kingdom Metazoa; phylum Chordata; class Actinopteri; order Siluriformes; family Ariidae; genus Neoarius; species Neoarius graeffei. The sequence continues at coordinate 81,372,634 of NC_083578.1, forward strand.
GCATGCTGGCTCTTTCGTAACCTGCGAAATGCACTGCGAGCGTTCACGTTCAAGCCAATCCCTTGACAGCAGCACAACACATACAATCATGCCGATACAAATCAAGAGCTTCAGTTAATGTTCACTTTTCTAAGACTCCTGTTCTTGGCTGGCAGGAGTGGAACCCAATATGGTCTTCTGTTCAGCTGTTGCATGCTGAGATGCTTTTCTGCTCACCACGGTTGTAAAGAGTGATTATATGACTTACTATATCCTTCCTGGCAGCTCAAACCAATCTGGCGATTTTCCTCTGACCTCTCTTATCAACGAGGCGTTTGTTTCCACCCACAGAACTGTCGCTCGCTCACTCAACTTGATGTTTTTTGTTGTTCGCACCATTCTGTCTGTGTAAACTCTAGACACTGTTGTGTGTGAAAACCCCAGGAGATCAGCAGCTTCTGAAATACTCAAACCGGTCCATCTGGCTCAAACCAACACCCATGCCACAGTGAAAGAAAGTCACACTTTGAGATCGGCGTTTTCCCCATTCTGATGTTTGAAGTGAACCATAACCGAAGCTCTTGATTTGTATCTGCATGATTTTATGCACTGTAGGCCTACTGCTGTCAAGGGATTGGCTGATTAGGTAACTGCATAAAACAGCAGGTGGATGGGTGTTCCTGATAAAGCGGCCAGTGAGTGTGTTGTGAATTATCTTGTTAAATCAGATGATTAAATCAGATGATAAACGATAAACAGTGTCGGTGTGTAAATTGATGATGTTCACTGCGCAATGACTTTCACTTTTACTTTAGAGTGAGCGGTTTTTCAAAATTTTCCACTTCTGTCAAGTGGTTTCTTTAGATGTGGTGCTTTAGATGCGGAAACGGTTGTACCTCATGTTACACCATCATCAGTTGCAAAAAATAATTTGCATTCACGTTCAGAACAGTTGCTGCTGACGGAATTATGGGGTAACAAAAGGTGACAGGAACTCAGTGGCTCAATAATGTCCTCACAGTATCTTCAATACTATTATAAAGACTTACTTTGCCCCAATTTCCTCACTGTCCACATGTGACAGTGACAGATGTAGAACGTCAACGCGTAAATTTCCTTCTCTACTGGACTGTACTCGACGTTCTGTGTATTTGTTTATTGTACTTCATGATAGAGTGGAATAAAACCTATAGTTGCTTCCTATTCCACTTCCATTACAAAAACGATTGTACTTTTTACATTGACATTAAGTGTCTTTGTTGCGTATACACTGCATATACAACCCCAATTCCAAAAAAGTTGGGACACTGTTCTCATCTCATCTCATCATCTCTAGCCGCTTTATCCTGTTCTACAGGGTCGCAGGCAAGCTGGAGCCTATCCCAGCTGACTACGGGTGAAAGGCGGGGTACACCCTGGACAAGTCGCCAGGTCATCACAGGGCTGACACATAGACACAGACAACCATTCACACTCACATTCACACCTACGGTCAATTTAGAGTCACCAGTTAACCTAACCTGCATGTCTTTGGACTGTGGGGGAAACCGGAGCACCCGGAGGAAACCCACGCGGACACGGGGAGAACATGCAAACTCCACACAGAAAGGCCCTCGTCGGCCACGGGGCTCGAACCCGGACCTTCTTGCTGTGAGGCGACAGCGCTAACCACTACACCACCGTGCCACCCCGAAACTGAGAAATGTTATTGTTTTTTGAAACATATATGCTCATTTTGAATTTGATGTCAGTAACACGTTTCAGAAAAGTTGGGATGGGGCAACAAAAGACTGAAAAAGTTGTGTCATGCTAAAAAAAAACAATTTGGTAAATTGGCAACAAGTTAGTAACATGACTGGGTATAAAAAGAGCATCCCAGAGAGGCGGAGTCTCTCAGAAGAAAAGATGGGGAGGCGTTCACTGCTCTGTGAAAGACTGCGTGGGCAAACAGTGCAACAATTTAAGAAAAACATTCCTTAATGTCAAATTGGAAACAATTTGGGGATCGCATCATCTATGGTCCAAAATATCGTTAAAAGATTCAGAGAATCTGGAGAAATCTCTGTATGCAAGAGACAAGGCTGAAAACTGACATTGGATGCCTGGGATCTTCAGGCCCTCAGGAGACACTGCATTAAAAACAGACACATGTCTGTAGTGGAAATCACTCAGGAACACTTCAGAAAACCATCATCTGTGAAAACACTTCATTACTGCATCCATAAATGCAAGTTAAAACCAGATATAAACAATATCCAGAAACACCGCCACCTTCTCTGGGCCTGAGCTCTTTTACGACGGACTGAGGTGAAGTAGAAAACTGTCCCGAAGTCTGACGAATCAAAAGTAGAAATTCTTTTTGGAAATCATGGACACCACGTCCTCCAGGCTAAAGATGAGAGGGACCATCCGGCTTGTTATCAGTGCACAGTTCAAAAGCCAGCATCTGTGATGGTATGAGGGGGCATTAGTGCACATGACATGGGTAGCTTGTACATTTGGGAAGGCATCATTAATGCTGAATGATATATCCACGTTTCAGAGCAATATGCTGCCATACAGACGAAATCTTTTTCAGGGAAGTCCTTCCTTCTTTCAGCAACACAATGCCAAACCGCTTTCTGCGCATATTAAAACTACATGGCTCTGTAGTAAAAGAGTCCAGGTGCTCAACTGGCCTGCCTGCAGTCCAGATCTGTCTCCCATTTAAAACATTTGGTGCATCATGAAGCGCAAAATACGACAAAGGAGACCCCGAACTGTTGAGCAACTGAAACTGTACATCAGGCAAGAATGGGACAGCATTTCACTTTCAAAATTACAGCAACTGGTTTCCTCAGTTCCCAAACATTTACAGAGTGTTGTTAAAAGTAGAGGTGATGCAACATGATGGTAAACACGCCCCTGTCCCAACTTTTTTGAAACATATTGCTAACATTAAATTCAAAATGAGTATATATTTTTCAAAAAACAATAACAATTCTCAGTTTCAACATTTGATATGTTGTCTTTGTACTACTTTCAATGAAATATAGAGTTTCCATGATTTGCAAATTATTGCGTTCTGTTTTTATTTACAGTTTACACAGCGTCCCAACTTTTTTGGAATTGGGGTTATATTTTAGGATGCTATGGATTGTGCTTAATTTCCTTGGAGAAATAATCTGTCACGCATAAATACACCTACAATCTGAAATTATGCTAGTTTGTCTTCCAGGAGAGTCATACTACAGAGTTTAGCACTTTACCTTAATTAACAAACCACTTTCCCTTTATTAGTGAATGACCAAGAGCTTCACTGAACTCTATTTGTGTTTTAGAGGACAGATTTTTAATAGGGCGGCACGGTGGTGTAGTGGTTAGCGCTGTCGCCTCACAGCAAGAAGGTACTGGGTTCGAGCCCTGGGGCCGGCGAGGGCCTTTCTGTGTGGAGTTTGCATGTTCTCCCCGTGTCCGCGTGGGTTTCCTCCGGGTGCTCCGGTTTCCCCCACAGTCCAAAGACATGCAGGTTAGGTTGACTGGTGACTCTAAATTGACCGTAGGTGTGAATGTGAGTGTGAATGGTTGTCTGTGTCTATGTGTCAGCCCTGTGATGACCTGGCGACTTGTCCAGGGTGTACCCCGCCTTTCGCCCGTAGTCAGCTGGGATAGGCTCCAGCTTGCCTGCGACCCTGTAGAACAGGGGTCACCAAACTACGACCCGCAGGCCGACTCCAGCCCGCCACCCCCCTTTGACCGGCCCCCCAGCCCCTCTGCCCCCCACCACTTGAACCAGCCCTATGAGGTAATCCCCAAAAGTGGTTATGGCCTATTTTTTTAAAATTGCTTTTTGGCAAATAATAACATGTCTGCATCTTGTATTTTGTTGACTTTATCAATTAAAATTGATATTTAGTTATAAAATGAACTATTCATATTTTCCGAATTTTCGTCATATGCTCGTGATCAAGCAGTGACAGGCAGCGCACGTGCAGAGAACGGTCAGTGTTCAGGACAGCAAAATGGCTAGCGGTCAGCGAAAAGCTGACAGAGAGTGCAGAGTTTTTAAAGAACAGTGGACCACCGATTATTTTTTCGTTCAGTGTAAGGACCGTGCAGTTTGTCTTGTATGTAAAGAAAGTGTGTCGGTTTTCAAAGAATATAATCTGCGTCGTCACTATGAAACCCGCCACAAAGAGTATGCTAGTTTGCGAGGGCAAACAAGAGAAGACAGGATTCGGAGGATGAAATGCGGACTGGCTGCACAACAGAATGTATTCCTTCGCCAAACCCAGATCAACCAGGCTGCTGTCCGAGCTAGCTATAAGGTAGCTCACCTGCTAGCTACCCATGGAAAGCCGTTTACTGATGGGGACTTTGTTAAAGTATGCATGCTTGCTGTGGCCGAGGAGGTGTCCCCCGACAAGAAGTACAAATCAACAAGTACAAATCCAGCTCACCTGCATATACTACTGATTTTGATTCCCATTATTCTGTATTATGCTTTAGTTTTGACCTGTAAATGGCCTACTGCTCATTTCATTTTCACCTTGACCTAAAAAATGTTTACTGAACATGCTCAAATGGATAGGCATAAGAGCTGGCTAGTTGAGCTATTGCTCATATTATTATAATTTCACTGTTTTTTTAAATGTATTTATTTTCTAGGCGTATTTATTTGACCTTTATTAAGTGCTGCACACAATTATTAATATTATTAATATCAACAGGCCTACCTACAATTTATAATTTTTCACTCACCTCTCCAGTGTCAATCACCTCAACTAGGCAGATGTTTCTTACCTTGACAGCTTTGATGTTATGTTTATTAGAAAATAAATAAATGGAATATCTGTGGTATTTCAAATTAAAACAAAGTGTGAAGACTCGATTACTACTTTTGCAAACCACTAGTAAAGATAAACAAATATGTGCCAGGAATCAAATGTTGATATAGTAGTGTGGATATAGTAGTGTTGATATAGTAGTATGGGATATAGTAGTGGGGATGGCTGTGTCAGGCTAGTAATCTCTACTACACAATGAGGCCTGCTGGTGGTCATATTTGTCTGGGTCATACAATTCTATGTTATATAGCTGACCCGACCCCGGCCCCCCATCACAGTCAGGAACGACAATGTGGCCCCCAGAGAAAAAAGTTTGGTGACCCCTGCTGTAGAAGGATAAAGCGGCTAGAGATAATGAGAATGAGATGAGATTTTTAATATTTATTATTAAATAATATTTTTTTAAAAATAGATTTCTGATTCCAGGAGCTTTGCATTTCAATAGTGTGTGTGCTACTAGTATACTAATGTACTATTTCAATATCACATCTATTATGGGAGTATGTAGTTTATGACAGTCATATCCCCTTACAGTTATTCACTTCTTCAACTTACTGCACTGTGTATATAGAGGATATTACATGGCTGTACAAAGATATGAAGTTTATCTTTGAGTGGTGAATGTATATATTTTTCAACACTTGAAGATAACCTTCATATCTTTGCGCCACCGTGTAATGTTCTTTATATTATATGGGCACATCCAGAAAAAGAAAAATGCACAGTTTAATCAAAAGTATTTTAATTTTGAACCACTTCGCTATGTGCATCTAGTCAGTGGGAAAACACTGGGAGTGACATCATCGGAGTGAAATATCGGGAATTATTATACATACAGGACACTTTTTCGATGGAATAAAAGCATGTGTTCTATTCCCTTCTAGTGGGTTTCATTCATTGGGTTTGATAGCATGCAATATTGTTCGCATATCGCTTATCCTGCGTGTATTACATCACTCTACCCAGTGGTGAATGAGTGTTAAATATGGTTTACGATACTGCCTGGTTGTCAAGACAACATGACATCACATGTAGGACCTGATGTGAATATTCAGTGAGAGTTTTCTGCTGCACTGAAATGCATAGAAGCGTTTCTTTGTTCGCTGGTAAAGAGGAAGATGCATCGAACACCCGAAAGGCTACCAAAACTTAATTAGATATTCTTCACCAATATTTACAAGAGAAAAACATATCAATGGACATCAAAAAGCTGGAAAAGTGTATAATAATAATAGCTGGCGGGGTGGCACGGTGGTGTAGTGGTTAGCGCTGTCGCCTCACAGCAAGAAGGTCCGGGTTCGAGCCCCGTGGCCGGCGAGGGCCTTTCTGTGCAGAGTTTGCATGTTCTCCCCGTGTCCGCGTGGGTTTCCTCCGGGTGCTCCGGTTTCCCCCACAGTCCAAAGACATGCAGGTTAGGTTAACTGGTGACTCTAAATTGAGCGTAGGTGTGAATGTGAGTGTGAATGGTTGTCTGTGTCTATGTGTCAGCCCTGTGATGACCTGGCGACTTGTCCAGGGTGTACCCCACCTCTCGCCCGTAGTCAGCTGGGATAGGCTCCAGCTTGCCTGCGACCCTGTAGAACAGGATAAAGCAGCTAGAGATGATGAGATGAGGTGTTGGCTGGCTTTTTTTTGTAGTGTATCAGATATATTCTATTCAGCTACTCGTCTTCGACTCGTTCAATATCATGCTAGCTGAATGGAATATATCTGATATACCACGAAATAAAGCCAGCCAATATTATTTAAATATGTCACTCAGATCCGTGATGTATTTCATATGAAAAATGTGAGTTTTTCAACACAAGAAGATAAACTTCATATCTTCAAGTCAACGTGTGAGTTTCTTTTTATTATATAGATACATTCACAAACAAAAAGTCCCCAGATTTATCAAAACAATTCATTAATTTCCTCACGAGTGACATATAGACATTTATGTCATGGTTTTGGTTGTCCATGTCCCAGATGTAGTTCATTTGAAAAATACGAGTGGCGTATTCCTCAGTAAAACACTCATGTCCATATCATAATAATTACTTATTAACCGAGCGCAAGGTCTTCACAGGAAAATATCAGACCGAGGTCTTGATCGAGGAGTTTATTATATGGCTTTTTTATTTCTAAGCTTAAAATAGACAGTCATTATAATGAGGCATGATGCTGCTTTCAGTCATGTCATATTTGTAACGTAGTTGAGTCACACATGCAGAATAAACAGCTCGCGGTTTCAAAACTGAATTCACCTGCGTCATGGATGTCTCATGCTACCTGATCACTGCCAACATCCACACCTTCCTTCTTCTCATTTACTATTCACCACTTTAGCCTTAAATACCTCACATTTTAATTTCTAGTTTTTCATCGCTAAGTGCTTGCTAGGTCCCTTTTTATGTTTCACTTTGCTGTCCTGTTTTTGTCCTTTTGAGTTCCCCTTTGTACCAACAACGTGTTTTGGAAAACTCTTGGATTTTTCGACATCAATCACCTCATTATTTCACTTTAATTTGTATTTATCTATTTTGGATTGTTTACCATGACCCCTTTATATATACATTTATTCTATCTACATTCACTGGATATGAGGAATTGCACGTTCTGATTGGCTACTCTACTACAAGGCTATCAGCTCATATACTGTGAATAGAGAAAAACAAAATGGCGGCGCGTGTTGGTGAATCAACCGAGGATGAAATAAAAACTCTACTCGAAAACAAAATCCCCCGAAAATACAAAAAAAAGCAACAAAATATGGAATAAAAGTATTTGATGGTAAGAACGTATCTATTTTATTTTTCAAGAATTATTACTATCGCAGGTAGCACGGTGGTGTAGTGGTTAGCACTGTCGCCTCACAGCAAGAAGGTCCGGGTTCGAGCCCAGCAGCTGACGAGGGCCTTTCTGTGTAGAGTTTGCATGTTCTCCCCGTGTCCGCGTGGGTTTCCTCCGGGTGCTCCGGTTTCCCCCAAAGACATGCAGGTTAGGCTAATTGGTGGCTCTAAATTGACCGTGAGTGTGAATGGTTGGTTGTCTCTATGTGTCAGCCCTGTGATGACCTGGCGACTTGTTCAGGGTGTACCCCGCCTCTCGCCCATAGTCAGCTGGGATAGACTCCAGCTTGCCTGTGACCCTGCACAGGATAAGCGGCTACAGATAAGGGTTGGTTGGTATTATTATTGCATTTTTCACAAATTGCTACTGTCATTTTGCCGATTTGTTTACATTCTAAGCGGAAATGATTTGGTTGGATGTTTTTGTATCAAGTTTTTATTCATCGAATTTGCAAAAAATTTTTTAAAATGCTCTGTTTCTCAAAATCCAGTGACTGTGGATAGAATAAAACAGTTATTCCACTCAATCTCATTGTACATGGCTTATAGCCGACTCGGTGCTACGCGCCTCGTCGGCGATCAGCTCATGTACTACTCGACTTCATGGAATAACTGTTAATAAATGACCGCTGGTGCAAAAATGTTCTAGTGAGAGAGAGACTCTGTACGAAGGATGTGGAGTTGCTCTCTTTGTCTATGCGTCCAATGTACCTGCCTCGAGAATTCCCTCAGATCTTTGTTACGGTCGCCTATGTTCACCCAAAGGCTAACGAAAAAAATGCCTTAGAGCTCATCTCACAGTGCATGCATAATTTGCAGTCAATATCTCCTGATGCCCCGAACTTTGTGCTCGGAGATTTTAATCATTGCTTATTGGACAAATCCTTAAGGAATTTTTATCAGTATGTTTCTTGCCCCACTAGAAAGGACAAGATTTTGGATAAGTGTTATGGTTCCATTAAAAACGCATATAAATCAATTCCATTACCCCCCCTTGGTTTAGCGGACCACAACTGTGTGTATCTGGTGCCATCATATAAGACATGTTTGCAGAGGGGCAAGGTGACAACCAGAAACATCAAAGTGTGGTCGGAAGAGGCCACGTTGACTCTCCAGAGCTGTCTAGATAGCACAGTTTGGGAGGAGTTCATTGAATCCTCTTCCGACATCAACGAACTCACTGATGTAGTCGGTTCATGGTTAACTTATTGCGAGGATATTATTATTCCTGTAAAGACTGTTAAATCATACTCAAACAGTAAACCCTGGGTAAATAGTCATCTTAAAGTTCTGATAAACAAAAAGAAGCAGGCTTTTAAACAGGGTAATTCTATGGAGTTTGTGTCTGTTCAAAGGGAAATCAAACGGGAAATAAGGAAAGCTAAATTATCCTATAAGCGAAAACTAGAAAATAAGTTTAGCAATAACAATATGGGTTCAGCATGGGACTGTATTAGGACTATGGTTGGCCTAAATGATAATGCCAAGAAAAGTATCTCATTAGATAGGTTCACCTCTGATACTGTTCTGGCAGAAGAGTTAAACAAATTTTATTCTAGATTCGATGTACATGATTTTAGGAATGATATATTGGAGTTAAGAAATAGAATACAATATTCTATACACACTCCTTTTTTCTTTGATGTTCAGTCTGTTGTTAACACCTTTAAATATTGCAAAAGGAGAACAAGTCCCGGCCCAGATAATATTAGCAGTCAATTATTGTCTAGTTGTGCTGCACAGTTAGGCCCTATTTTTTATTATATTTTTAATTTATCTCTGTCTCAACAGAAGGTGCCTGATGTGTGGAAAATGTCCACAATAGTTCCAGCTGCTAAATCCAAACATCCCAAATGTCTAAATGATTTTAGGCCCATAGCATTGACTTCATTAGTCATGAAGTCATTTGAAAAATTGATTAAAGCTGAATTGTTGAAACGTACAGAACACCTTCTTGATCCACTGCAGTTTGCATATAGGACCAAGAGGGGGGTTGAGGACGCCACCATAACTCTGTTGAATTATATCTATAGACACCTTGAGACTCCTAACAACCATGTTAGATTGTTGTTTGTTGATTTTTCATCTGCCTTCAACACTATTCAGCCTCATTTATTGATACAGCGATTGATGAATAACTTTGGTCTACAAGGCAGTATTGTGGGTTGGATCTTGGATTTTCTAACATGTAGAACTCAAAGAGTCAGAGTGAATGGTAAATTGTCTGAAATATCTGTAACATCTATGGGATCACCCCAAGGGTGCGTTCTTTCTCCTTTGTTATATATATTATATACAAATGATTGTCGTAGTAACTTCGAAAATCGTCATATATTGAAGTTTGCAGACGACACAGTCATAGTTAGCCTGTTAAATAGTACTGAATCCTTGCACGGTCCTGTGGTTGATTATTTTCTAAACTGGTGTAAGGATTCATTTTTAGTTTTGAATGTTCTAAAGACAAAGGATATGTGTATAGATTTTAGGCGTGTGCAGCCCACTCCAGATGCTATAGTGATAGAAGGTCAGGAAGTTGGTCTTGTTGAATCTTATAAATACTTAGGCATGTGTCTTGATAACAAGCTGACTTTTCAGAATAATACTGACTTAATCTATAAGAAGAGTCAACAGCGTCTGTATTGTCTTAGAAAATTAGCTAAATTTCAAGTGGATCCTGCACTGTTGAGTATGTTTTATCGTTCTTTTATAGAGTCTGTGATTACGTTTTCTTTTATTTGCTGGTTCCAATCCTTGAGGGTGAAAGAGAGAAGCCTATTGAATAAGGTTGTCAGTATTAGTAGTGAAGTAATTGGGTCTGCACAAGAAACCTTACAAGATCTTTACAACAAACAGCTTCTTAGGAAAGCAAATGCTATCTTGTCTGACTACTCACACCCTCTACATGAACAGTTTCAATTTCTACCATCTGGTACATTACTTAGATTTCCCTTGGTCAAAACAAACAGATTTAAACACTCCTTTGTTCCTGCTGCCATTTCTCTTCTTAATTCTAAGAGGAACAGATAGCTCTCTTTCATTATTCATGATATGGCCTATTTATGTATTTATGTATTTATTTGTTATGTGTCTTTTGTGTTTTTATAGTATGTTTGGTGCTCCCCACTGTTGTGAAACGAATTGCCCCACTGGGGGACAAATAAAGGCTGATTGATTGATTGATTGATTGATTGATTGATTGATTGATTGATTGATTGATTGATTGATTGATTAAATATATTTATATAATAAAAACAGTATACTATACAGTGTGTCTCCACCATCCTGATGTCTCCAAGCCTGAATGTGACATGATTTTAAGTATAATTCTTAAGATTTAAGGACAGACATCACCAATTTATATTATAAATTATTATAAAGTATATAAGTTATAAATCAAACATTTACTTTTGATACTTTTAACCCCACTGTTACTTAAAGGTCCAGACTGCAAAGTTGAATTCTGGCCAAAATGTTCCATTTTGATTGCTGTTGGAGTTTCCAGATGTTTTGCTGCTGCACACACACCGTGTATCCTCTGTGTAAATGTTTTGCTGAGATAAAAATCGTCCCACTTTTTACTCTTCCAGAGATTGCCAAAGCAAGTGAGCTACAATATCGCATGACCACCTTGGGGCGTGTTTGACCTACTTTTAACCAAAACAAATCGGCATGGGCAAACACGGTGGACTCGGCGCTCCTACCAGTGGAAGAGAAAAGGAAACCCTGCCTAGTGACTGCGACTGCAATACAGAACAAGGTTAGATGAGGTGTCATTTTTCTGGACAAATCTCATCTCATCTCATTATCTGTAGCCGCTTTATCCTTCTACAGGGTCGCAGGCAAGCTGGAGCCTATCCCAGCTGACTACGGACGAAAGGCGGGGTACACCCTGGACAAGTCGCCAGGTCATCACAGGGCTGACACATAGACACAGACAACCATTCACACTCACATTCACACCTACGGTCAATTTAGAGTCACCAGTTAACCTAACCTGCATGTCTTTGGACTGTGGGGGAAACCGGAGCACCCGGAGGAAACCCACGCGGACACGGGGAGAACATGCAAACTCCGCACAGAAAGGCCCTCGCCAGCCACGGGGCTCGAACCCGGACCTTCTTGCTGTGAGGCGACAGCGCTAACCACTACACCACCGTACCGCCCTCTGGACAAATCATTCTGACTAAATCATTCTAGCTAGCGCTTAGCTATCTCAGCCTTAGAATGCATGGAGTTATACAACTAATGTTTTGATCTTACAGAGAAAGAAACGATAACACAAAAGCAGTAACAGAGGAAAGATATATTCGTCTTTTGTTTCACGGATTTATTCATGAATGTCAACCATAAATTACATCCCTGTGATTCAAAACTCTCAGAGGTTGATGCAGAGTCATGATGTTTTCGCGCGTCACCATCTTGGTGTGACGCAGTTCCATGGTTATGCTAATTAGTTAAAGCTCCTTGCGTTCGGCTGTTTCCATAGAGCCGTACTGTTTACTTCAAGAGGGAGGATATTTGGTCCCAAAATGGAGAAAAGTGGCCCTTGGGACATCAAAATGATCACATCTCGTCCGCATGATATTGTTCTTAAGAGACAGAGGAAACTGCCACGCACAATAAAAAAAAAAGTACAATTTCAGATGACTTTGCAGTCAGAACCTTTAAGGGTTTCTCCAATGTAAGACTTTCACATTTACGTTTGTGACGTCACATTTGAGTACATGCTTCTTAGTTTCTTAAACTAGAAGTCCCAGCATTTTTCTGTCTACCTAGAAGACCCACATAGGGGCCATTTGGCCCGACCGCTTTTCCCTAATACACTAATCACTCATTTTGTTATGGTAATGAGGCTGTTAGTGGCAGTGTGTGGGGTGAGGGGGTCACACTTCACACACTTCACACTTCAGTGGTGAAGTCATGTTGGCTACTTCTGTGTGAATGTGAGAATGAGGAATAAAAACACATTCTATTCTAAAATGTGAACATGTGAATGTCCCATGTGACCATAACGACTCATGTGACTGCAACCAGACAATTGTTTGATGGATAAATACCTCAGTGCACATGGACTATCGCTTCAGTTCCCTCAAGAATTTTGTGGTGAAAGAAGCTCCTCTCCAAGGAACGAAGATGCAGAGATTCAACATTCAACAGGCATTGGAAATGATCCTGGATGGAGCAAACAGCCACATTTCCATAACAAAATGAGTGTCCACAGGGGGGACTTGGGGCCAATTGGCCCTCTTGTGGGTTTTCTAGGTAAAAAGGCCAAATGGCCCCTCTCTGGGACTTCTAATCATTATCGACTCATGACTATTGGAGTTGACGTTTTATCGCCAAAAGAACAACTGTGAAATATGGAAAATAGACTTCTTGTTATTATAGCTTTGGAGCAGATTAAAAACACAATGTCTCACATTGTTTTCTCAGCTTATTTCTAATTGCTCGGTCACATGAATGAATAAACATCTGAATCAGATGACATTTTTTCAAGAAGACACATGTTAAACATTTATGAATAATTTACACTGCAGCATTCTGCCATATGTTTACCAAAATACAAATATTCCTATTGTAGTTGATAGGGTTTGTTCATCCCTCACCAGAACAATCAAGATTGAATTTGTCATGTTTCAATTTTACAGTGGAAAGAAAACATTTGCTGTACTACATTCATGCTAATCTATCATCAACAAAAAACAAAAAAGGGCGTTTGTGTTTCAACCTTGCATACTTCAGCCTCATTACTGAGTAATTAAAAGAGGCGGTATTGTAAGGTGCGGCTTTCCAACACATTGAGGTGTGACCCGTAGCCTGGGTGGAACGTACAGTTGCAAGATTGTGTGATTTATGACAGTAACAGTGTTTTTGTTGTACAACCCCGATTCCAAAAAAGTTGGGACAAAGTACAAATTGTAAATAAAAACGGAATGCAATAATTCACAAATCTCAAAAACTGATATTGTATTCACAATAGAACATAGACAACATATCAGATGTCGAAAGTGAGACATTTTGAAATTTCATGCCAAATATTGGCTCATTTGAAATTTCATGACAGCAACACATCTCAAAAAAGTTGGGACAGGGGCAATAAGAGGCTGGAAAAGTTAAAGGTACAAAAAAGGAACAGCTGGAGGACCAAATTGCAACTCATTAGGTCAATTGGCAATAGGTCATTAACATGACTGGGTATAAAAAGAGCATCTTGGAGTGGCAGCGGCTCTCAGAAGTAAAGATGGGAAGAGGATCACCAATCCCCCTAATTCTGCGCCGACAAATAGTGGAGCAATATCAGAAAGGAGTTCGACAGTGTAAAATTGCAAAGAGTTTGAACATATCATCTACAGTGCATAATATCATCAAAAGATTCAGAGAATCTGGAAGAATCTCTGTGCGTAAGGGTCAAGGCCGGAAAACCATACTGGGTGCCCGTGATCTTCGGGCCCTTAGACGACACTGCATCACATACAGGCATGCTTCTGTATTGGAAATCACAAAATGGGCTCAGGAATATTTCCAGAGAACATTATCTGTGAACACAATTCACCGTGCCATCCGCCGTTGCCAGCTAAAACTCTATAGTTCAAAGAAGAAGCCGTATCTAAACACGATCCAGAAGCACAGACGTCTTCTCTGGGCCAAGGCTCATTTAAAATGGACTGTGGCAAAGTGGAAAACTGTTCTGTGGTCAGACGAATCAAAATTTGAAGTTCTTTATGGAAATCAGGGATGCCGTGTCATTCGGACTAAAGAGGAGAAGGACGACCCGAGTTGTTATCAGCGCTCAGTTCAGAAGCCTGCATCTCTGATGCTATGGGGTTGCATTAGTGCGTGTGGCATGGGCAGCTTACACATCTGGAAAGACACCATCAATGCTGAAAGGTATATCCAGGTTCTAGAGCAACATATGCTCCCATCCAGACGACGTCTCTTTCAGGGAAGACCTTGCATTTTCCAACATGACAATGCCAAACCACATACTGCATCAATTACAGCATCATGGCTGCGTAGAAGAAGGGTCCGGGTACTGAACTGGCCAGCCTGCAGTCCAGATCGTTCACCCATAGAAAACATTTGGCGCATCATAAAACGGAAGATACGACAAAAAAGACCTAAGACAGTTGAGCAACTAGAATCCTACATTAGACAAGAATGGGTTAACATTCCTATCCCTAAACTTGAGCAACTTGTCTCCTCAGTCCCCAGACGTTTACAGACTGTTGTAAAGAGAAAAGGGGATGTCTCACAGTGGTAAACATGGCCTTGTCCCAACTTTTTTGAGATGTGTTGTTGTCATGAAATTTAAAATCACCTAATTTTTCTCTTTAAATGATAGATTTTCTCAGTTTAAACATTTGATATGTCATCTATGTTCTATTCTGAATAAAATATGGAATTTTGAAACTTCCACATCATTGCATTCCATTTTTATTTACAATTTGTACTTTGTCCCAACTTTTTTGGAATCGGAGTTGTCGTTTTTTGTTTTATTTTGTTTACTACCTCAACACTGCCCTAAGTGTTTAGGGCAGTGTGCATGTCCCACTATTATTATTATTATTCAAGCAAAATGCAAGGCAGCAGCTTTAAGGCGTGGTGCCGCAAATTTTTCAATTTGGCGCCAGCTATTTTACAGCCCTTGCTTTCACCCAAAAGGGAGAGTGGTCATTCTGAAGACAGGGACATGACGCATGCCTGTTCGCATCAATATTTCATAACGAGCACGGTTTCACAGACTCCCAACTCTTTGTTTTTTTTTTTTTTTTTTGACAAAAATTTCATGACATACGTTGAGAAGTACCAAACGGTCAACTCTATGGTACATGAGCGTCGGCCTTGAAAGGTTCTGGATGAGTTTAACCAGTAGATGGCGCTTTGAGCCATTTTCAAGCCATAAAATTCTGACTTTATAAGAATATTAATGTTGTCAGTATTAACACCAGCATTGATGTTTTATAAAATCATGTCATTTTGTTTACAGTCAAACAACAACAACAACAACAACAACACACATTTAAGTCTGCAGTGACTTTTCTAGAACATGACAATGTCCTGAATCCTGAATCCTGATGTCATGAGGGTTGTTTTTTTTTTTTGCTTTGAATGTGATAAAAAAATGACTATAGTCAACTATTTTTTGAATGACTAACAAAAACTGAAATTGGTTCAAGCCCTGTTCTAGGCCACACAACTTCTAGGGCCAAAAAAAGGTGATTGGATGCAATCTGGCAACCCAGATTATGACAGATTAAAATGTGCACCGGTTGTAATGTTTATCTCAGTTACTGAGAGGTTACTTCCCTCTATGGTGTCTCTGCTGACTAGGCTGAACTGAAAGCAGCTTTAGAAATTGACAGAATAGAGTGTAAAACTGCTGAAAAACCGGTATAAAAGTAGTTAAAAGCTCATTTCTTCTTCCTCTAAGGAGAAACTCATCCAGTGAGGTCATGTTTAATTTCTCTTTGTTGTGTTAAAATATGAAACAAAGTAAGCTGTTACTTCAAACAATCACGCGTGATCTGGTTTGAAACTATTCAATTTCAGTACAGAATAGAAATAAAATAAAATAAAAAAGGGCTGTTTGGGACTCGATGGAGCCAGTCCTGGTGAAGTTTATTGAGCGCGTGCGAGCTGAGAGCGCAGATGGACAGGATGGGATTATATCTGAGTATACAGTAAGTCACTCACTGCACTTTTAAAGCATGCTATTTTATTCATTTTAAAGCAAAAAAAAACTCATGAAATTTGGCTTTGAGAGTCTTCTAGGAGTCATGGTTTGCATGCCATGAAGTTACTTCAATTGCACAGAGCTTAAAAATATTATTGCCAATTTAAAAAAAATCATATTTGTGTCATTTTAGATCAGAAAAAAAGCAACAATGGTGCAATTCGACTATTTTAGATTTTATTAAGTGTTAGCATTTTTTCCCTAAATATTGTTACACCTTTTTTTTTTTTTTACAGTAATTTAGTGTTCTTGTATGTTTATTCTTTATTATTTAAAAATAATATAATTTCTTGTATGCATACACTACCGTTCAAAAGTTTGGGGTCCCTTTGAAATGTCCTTATTTTTGAAAGAAAAGCACTGTTCTTTTCAATGAAGATCACTTTAAACTAATCAGAAATCCACTCTATACATTGCTAATGTGGTAAATGACTATTCTAGCTGGTTTTTGGTGCAATATGTACTGTACATAGGTGTATAGAGGCCCATTTCCAGCAACTCTCACTCCAGTGTTCTAATGGTACAATGTGTTTGCTCATTGCCTCAGAAGGCTAATGGATGATTAGAAAACCCTTGTACAATCATGTTAGCACAGCTGAAAACAGTTGAGCTCTTTAGAGAAGCTATAAAACTGACCTTCCTTTGAGCAGATTGAGTTTCTGGAGCATCACATTTGTGGGGTCAATTAAATGCTCAAAATGGCCAGAAAAATGTCTCGACTATATTTTCTATTCATTTTACAACTTATGGTGGGAAATAAAAGTGTGACTTTTCATGGAAAACACAAAATTGTCTGGGTGACCCCAAACTTTTGAACGGTAGTGTAGCTATATTTCCCAGAACAATATTCCTCTATCTGTTACTTTAGATAACTCAAATTGATTATCTTTATTCGATTATGATTACTGTAAACGTAGATGACTATCGTGTGATAAGCCTTTTTTACAGACATGCATTCCTTTCTATCAAGACCTTACTGTAACTGACTGAAATTACAGTTCATGCACTGGTTCCTTATTGAGTGCATGTGAAACCGGTTGATTATTAACCTGAAGAAGTGTTTTTTCATTTGTGATTAAAAGAAAGTCCTGTGCAAAAGTCTTAGGCACGTGCAAAGAAACGCTGTGGACCAAAAATGGCTTAAAAATAATGAAACTAAATGTTTCAACATGAAAAAATACGATAAGCAGGAAGCCATAATAAAAGAAACCAAGTCAGTATTTGGTGCGAGACGACCCTTTGCTTTTAAAAAATAAAATCGCAGTCTCAGGTCCAGTGAGTGCAGTTTGATAAGGAAATGAGCTGTAGGTTTTACTCAGCATCTTACAGAACCAGCCACAGTTCTTCTGGACACTTTGACGGTCACACTCGCGTCTTAATTTTGCACCAAAACCCAGCAGCCTTCATTATGTTTTCTTGTTTAATCTGAAAAGTGCTCTCTTATGTAATATGCTACTCAGATACAAAAAAAAAAATTTTCCTGTAACATTTAATTTTGTGCTGGAAAAAACAACAACAACGAACGTTTGGAACGCTAACATGTTTTTGCACTGACTCGAGTCATAAAATAACAACGTTTGTATGACAAAACCAAAAAAAAAGTCTTTTGCACAGTACTGTACTTTATGAGGAAGTGTCAGTCCTGCACGTGGAATGCCATGGCTGAGTTTACTTCAGTACATCATGTGACATACCCGATAAGCTGAATCATCTCCCACACCTTGTTCTTGCCAGCAGCTAATTCTCGGTATGTTCATGAACTTGTTTGGGTGTGTGCAAGGAGAACACTGATCTGCTGGTTCTACCATGTGAGAGTGAGCATCAGGATGCAAGTGTGTAAATTGAACACGTGGTCCACGTTGTGGAACTCAAAAGTAATAATCATAGTCCGTAGTGAGAGTCGAAACGCAAAACAAACAAGGGACTCGGAGGGGGAAAAAATCATGGCTTTAATGTTTTATGCATGATAAGACTTCGCTACAGAAGACAGAAAGTGCAAGGATTAAAGATACAAACTAATTAGGAGAAATAGATGAACATAGTACAATAAATAATAAGAACAAGAAGAAATGACAAGAAATAGGTGAACACAGTAAGGTAACAAACAGGAAAAGGACAGGAGCAAAAAGCAAGCAGCACTCATTGTACTCGGTGATATGAAGGGTAGTATAAAAAGAAAAGTTATTGTTATTTAGAGAGAGTTTTTCATCATTTTTGTGAGCTGTTGCTTTAAAAATTGTTAGTAGGAGCATGGTCCTAGCATATTAAAAAAAAAAAACAGTATGTTTGGAGGTCATCATGAAAATTTTGTATTGTTTATACTTTATTGCTTGTTGTTGCCATGGCCTAATGGTTAGAGAAGCAGCCTTGGCACCAAAAGGCTGCTGGTTCAATTCCCTGGACCTGCAGGAATGGCTGAAGTGCCCTTGAGTAAGGCACCTAACCCCCAGGCTGCTCTGGTTTTGTTGTACATCGCTCTGGATAAGAGCGTCTGCTAAATGCCATTAAGGTAATGTTTGATATTTTAGTGTTTACATTTGAGATGTGGTGTAGTGGTTAGCGCTGTCGCCTCACAGCAAGAAGGTCCGGGTTTGAGCCCCGTGGCCGGCGAGGGCCTTTCTGTGCGGAGTTTGCATGTTCTCCCCGTGTCCGCGTGGGTTTCCTCCGGGTGCTCCGGTTTCCCCCACAGTCCAAAGACATGCAGGTTAGGTTAACTGGTGACTCTAAATTGACCGTAGGTGTGAATGTGAGTGTGAATGGTTGTCTGTGTCTATGTGCAGCCCTGTGATGACCTGGCGACTTGTCCAGGGTGTACCCCGCCTTTCGCCCGTAGTCATCTGGGATAGGCTCCAGCTTGCCTGCGACCCTGTAGAACAGGATAAAGCTGCTAGAGATAATGAGATGAGAGACATTTGAGATGTTTTTGGAACAATATTACTCGGAAAACCTTCTGGCCATGCAACCGAACATACCTCACCACCAAACAATCAGTATTCAGAGCACCATAGATACGCACAACATGGAGTTTGCGTCTGAGAGACCTGCATGTGAGGTTGGTGCAATGGTGTAGAGAGGAACACTGTGGCCTTGCAGCTCTAGAGTCCCTGGTTTGATCCTGAGCTCAGGTGTCGAGTCTCACAAATTCTCCTTGTCTCTATGTAGGATTCCTCTGAATTCTCTGGTTTCCTCCTGCCTCACAAGCACATACCAGAAGGAGGCTTGGCCCCACTAAATTGCCTTTAGGTGTGTCTGTAATGGTGCCCTTTGATGAACTTGCGTCACACCTAGGGTGTATTCATGCCTCCCAGACAGTTACAACAATTAAGTAATTTAATGAAATTATTATTTCAAATTAAAATTGCCACTGGGGTGCATAAGCGGGGTGTGCAAATTAAAAATCCAGCCATTGGGGGTCCATAAGCGTACTCTTGGTGCCAGTCCCAAGCCCGGATAAATTGGAGAGGGTTGCGTCAGGAAGGGCATCCGGCGTAAAACTGTGCCAAATCTAACATGCGGAATGAAAAGAGAAATACCATACCAGATCGGTCGGGGTCCGAGTTAACGACTGCCTCTGGTACTGTTGGACAACAGGGTGCCGGTGGAAAGTGTGCTACTGTTGCGCCAAAACGGAGAAGGAGAAAGAGAGGGGGAGGCGTGTTAGGAGAGAGCATGAAAGATGGAAGGGAAGGAGCTTAGAATTGAGGGTAGGAACACTGAATGTGGGAACATTGACTGGCAGAGCGAGAGAGTTAGCAGGTATGATGGAAAGAAGGAAGTTGGACATTTTGTGTGTGCAGGAGACAAGGTGGAAAGGAAGCAAGGCCAAGAACATTGGAGATGGATGCAAGTTGTTTTATTATGGAGTGGATGGAAAGAGAAATGGTGTTGGTATTGTTTTGAGGGGAGAGTTGGTCAACAGTGTGATTGATGTGAAGAGGGTGTCAGATAGAGTGATAGGCATGAAGTTGGAGATTCAAGGAGTGGTAATCAATGTTGTGTGTGCGTACGCCCCACAGGTTGGATGTGAGAATGAAGAGAGAGTCTTTCTGGGAAAAGATAGATGAAGTGGTAGAAAGTATACCGAGGGAGGAGCGCGTGCTGATAGGAGCAGATTTCAGTGGACATGTTGGCATGGGAAACCGAGGAGATGAGGACGTGATGGGCAGATATGGTGTGAGAGAGAGAAATGTGGAAGGGCAAATGGTGGTTGATTTTTCAAAGAGGATGAATTTGGCAATAGTCAATACATACTTCAAGAAGAAAGAGCAGCACACGGTGACGTTTAAGAGTGGAGGAAGAGCTACACATGTGGACTACATACTCTGCAGAAGGGGTAACCTGAACAAGATTGGAGACTGTAAAGTGATGGCAGGGGAGAGTGTAGCTAGACACCATCAAGCGGTCGTGTGCAGGGTGAGCTTGAAAGTGAAAAAGAGGAAGCGTGAAATAGTGGAGCTGAAGATTAAGTGGTGGAAACTAAAAGAGGTTGAACATCAGAAGGAGTTTAGGGAGGAAATGAGACAGCAATTGAGTGGTCATGGAAGTCTGCCGGAAGATTGGAATACTACTGCTGTACTAGTAAAAGAGGCAGCAAGGAAGGTGCTAGGGTGGTCATCGGGAAGGAGGAAGGAAGACAAGGAGACATGGTGGTGGAACAAAGTGCAGGAAACTATAAAAGAGAAGAGGCTAGCAAAGAAGAATTGGGACGAGCAGAGAGATGAGGAAAGCAGGCGGTTATACAGAGAGACGAGACAGAAGGCAAAAAGAGCTGTAGCGAAAGCAGATGCATACCAGGAGTTGTACGAAAGACTGGAGACCAAAGAAGGCGAGAAAGACCTGTACAGACTAGCTAGGCAGAGAAACAGGGAAGTGAGGGATGTACAGCAAGTAAGAGTGATGAAAGATGGAAATGGAAATGTGCTGACAAAGAGAGTATATTAAGAAGGTGGAAAGAGTACTTTGAGGATTTATTAAATGAGGAGAATCCAAGAGAGAAAAGGTCAGATTCATTGGAGACAGCAAATCAGGAAGCAGAGTTGGTTAGTAGGGATGAAGTGAGGGCAGCCATGAAAAGAATGAAGACTGAGAAAGCAGTCGGACCAGATGGTATCCTGATTGAGGCTTGGAGATGTTTGGGTGAGACGGCTGTGGAGTTCCTAACGAGATTGTTTAATAAGATCCTAGAGAAGAGTGTGCTTGTCCCAATATACAAGAATAAGGGAGATGTACAGAGCTGCAGTAATTACAGAGGAATAAAATTGATGAGCCACACCATGAAGCTATGGGAAAGGGTATTGGAGGCGAGATTGAGAAGAGAAGTAGCAATCTGTGAACAGCAGTACGGGTTTATGCCAAGGAAGAGCACATCGGATGCAATTTTTGCTTTAAGAATGTTAATGGAGAAGTACAGAGAAGGCCAGAGAAAGTTACATTGTATGTTTGTAGACCTGGAGAAGGCATACGATAGAGTGCCGAGAGATGAGTTATGGTATTGTATGAGAAAGTGTGGAGTGAATGAGAAGTATATTAGAGTGGTGCAAGACATGTATGAGAACAGTGAAACAGCAGTGAGGTGTGCAGTTGGAACGACTGAATGGTTCAAGATGAAGGTGGAACTCCATCAAGGATCTGCTTTGAGTCCTTTCTTGTTTGCCATAGTGATGGATAGCTTGACGGACGAAGTGAGGCAAGAGTCACCATGGAACAGGATGTTTGCGGATGATATTGTGATATGTGGTGAAAGTAGAAAGGAGGTTGAGTTGGGTTTGGAGACATGGAAGTATGCATTGGAACGAAGAGGAATGAAGGTGAGCAGTAGCAAAACAGAATACATGTGCATCAGTGAGAATGGGGATGAGAGTGTAGTGAAGATGCAAGGAGCAGACGTAAAGAAAGTTGGTAAATTCAAGTACCTGGGGTCAACTGTGCAGGAAAATGGGGGCTGCGATAGTGAGGTGAGAAAGAGAGTGCAGGCAGGGTGGAGCAGTTGGAGAAGGATTTCGGGAGTCATTTGTGATAGGAAAGTCCCAGCAAAAGTGAAAGGTAAGATGTATAAGAGAGTAGTGAGACCAGCTGTGATGTATGGATTGGAGACCGTACCCTTAACAAAGAGACAGGAGGCAAAGTTGGAGGTGGCGGAGTTGAGGATGTTAAGGTTTGCGATGGGAGTGACAAGGTTGGACAGGATAAGGAACGAGTACATCAGAGGGACAGCACATGTAGAGAGTTTGGGAATTAAGCTAAGAGAGATGAGACTGAGATGGTATGGGCACATCCTGAGAAGAGATGCAGAAGGAGAATGTTGAGGATGGAGCTGCCAGGCAAACGAAAACGAGGAAGGCCAAAGAGGAGATACATGGGTGTGGTGAGAGAGGACATGAAAGTGGCAAGTGTGGTAGAGAAGGATGCAGAAGACCGGGAGCAATGGAGACGAAAGATCCGCTGTGGCGACCCCTAATCAGGAGCAGCCAAAAGAAGAAGAAGAAGATTATTTCAAATTAAAAGATCCACACCTTCTCCGTTTTCAGTACGGTACTAATACATGGCTTGAAATTCGCGGTGGTCCGGTCGCCCGAGGCGACTTAATTTGTCATTTGGCGGGTAATTCTTGTCACTAGCCAGCCCGGCTGGCTAGTTGAAAATAAAAAATATATATGAAGCGAAGATTCAGACACACCATCAACTAAAGCTGCCACATATTAAGCGCGTGCCGTGTCTGTGTTAATCGATGTGTTTATCGGCAGGACGGAAAATACAGAAGAATTACGAATCATATCGTGTACGAGTCAGGCTGTCGTTTTTTTCACTACTGCACATGCATATAACGCATCTCGTTGAATATCGCGGTAATCACGTTATCAAATTCAATAGATGTGGCCACATTATCGCCCATTTAAACACGTGTTTTTGTTATTGTTTACATTTACATCTGCCAAAGCTACGTTGCGATGTGGAATTTTCTGAAAGGTGTACAGAAACCGCCAGAGACGGGGACAAAGCGACCTCGGTCTGAAGAGGAGAAAAAGGCCACCGATTAAGCGTACGAGAAGGAGAAACGACAAAGGACTTGTAAGCAAACGTGGGAGCAGGGTAGGCCTTGGCAGCGATACGATTTTTATGGAATAATTCATTTTTTTCAAGTTGATTCCTAGGCAATATGAAGCTCCTAATGCTTTCTCTCTCATAAATGGTTAAATACAGAAAGCATGTTGGACATATTTTGGGTGCTATAGTCATGATAGTAAGTATATTTATTTTCAATACTCGTACACCAAGTTGCCAAGTTTTCCAATACATTATTATTTGTTGATATTATATTATGGTGCTCTGTGTTGTTCTCATTTATGTATTTAACAACAATATCAAAATACTTGGGTCTTGAAATAAATGCACATTAGTCATGAACAATGGTAACTACTCTCTTTTGTGTTATTTTTGACAGAAGTAAAATTCATACATGAACAAATTTTGGCTAGTTGATTTTCTGTTTGGCTAGTTACTTTGGAAGGTAACTAGTCCGGCTAGCTGGTGAAAAAATATCTGAATTTCTAGGCCCGTAATATCAGATCTCTGAATGTGAATGCGTCAGTGACTTTCAAAATCCAGCAGAGATGGAATCAGACCCGTCAGGTTTATGTATTGCAACAGGTGTGACACTGATGGCGGTGATGTAAATGATGATGTAGCGATTAGTGATGAAACTTCTCATCCTCAGAACAACAAGCAAACATTGATAGATCCAGTGAGCGCACCGTATCCACAGGGGGATATGTTCCAAGATCTAACATGGATAGCTGAAACTACAGATAGGAGCAAACCATAAACTCCCCACTTTGGACGGTATCTTGCCCCCTCAAGCTCGGGTCCTCTACCAGAGGCCTGGGAGTTTAAGGGTCTTGCGCAGTATCTTAGCTGCTCCTAGGACTGTGCTTTTCTGGACAGAGATCTCAGATGTTGTTCCTGGGATCTGTTGGAGCCACTCTCCCAGTTTGGGGGTCACTGCACTGAGGGCTCCTATCACCACGGGGGCCACTGTTGTCTTCATCTTCCACATCTTTTCTAGCTCTTCTTTCAGCCCTGGATACTTCTCAAGCTTCTGAAGTTCCTTTTTCCTGATGTTATTGTGACTTGGTATTGCCACAGGAGTTTGCATGTTCTCCCCGTGTCTGTGTGGGTTTCCTCTGGGTGCTCTGGTTTCCCCTACAGTCCAAAGACATGCAGGTTAGGCTAATTGGTGACTCTAAATTGACCATAGGTGTGAATGTGAGTCTGAGTGGTTGTTTGTTTCTGTGTGTCAGCCCTGCGATGATCTGGCGACTTGTCCAGGGTGTACCCCACCTCTTGCCCATAGTCAGCTGGGATAGGCTCCAGCTTGCCCATGACCCTGCACAGGATAAGCGATTACAGATAATGGATGGATGGATGGTATTACCACATCTATCACCACAGCCTTGTTCTCCCGTTTGTCCACCACTACCATGTCCGGTTGGTTAGCCATTACCAGTTTGTCCATCTGTATCTGGAAGTCCCACAGGATCTTAGCTCGGTCATTCTCAACCACTTTTGGAGGTGTCCCACTTTGACCTTGGGACTTCCAGTCCATACTCGGCACAGATGTTTCTGTACACTATACCAGCCACTTGGTTATGGCGTTACATGTACACTCTTTCTGCTAGCATCTTACACCCTGCTGTTAGGTGCTGGATTGTCTCGGGGGCATCTTTGCACAGTCTGCACCTGGGGTCCTGCCTCGTGTGGTAGACCCCAGCCTTTATCGAGCCTGTGTTTAGGGCCTGTTCCTGTGCAGCTTTGATTAGTGCCTCTGTGCAGTCTTCCAGTCCAGCTTTATCCAGCCACTGGTAGGATTTTGCAATATCAGCCACTTCTTCTATCTGCCGGTGGTAGATAAGCTTGCTTTTCATGTACATACAAACCTATGATAAGGATTAATTTATAAATTACTCACAACATGACATCAACAACAGGAACTCATAATAAAATAAAACCATATACTGTAATAAAAGTTATGTGAATGACTGTGCTTTCTCTTTCCCTCTCTAAATGCTGAATATTGTGAAACAGGAAAACAACTCTATCAACGGAGACGTGATGCAGCTCAACTCATGCCATGTTGTGAACTAGCTACTGTCGGGTGAATATATTTTGGTTTTCAACAACGATGCAAGGTGGCATGGTGGTGTAGTGGTTAACACTGTTGCCTCACAGCAAGAAGGTTCTGGGTTTGCGTTCATTGGCCGATGGGGGCCTTTCTGTGCGGAGTTTGCATGTTCTCCCCGTGTCCGCGTGGGTTTCCTCCGGGTGCTCCGGTTTCCCCCACAGTCCAAAGACATGCAGGTTAGGTTAACTGGTGGCTCGATGTGTCAGCCCTGTGATGATCTGGTGACTTGTCCAGGGTGTACCCTGCCTCTCGCCCATAGCCAGCTGGGATAGGCTCCTGCGACCCTGCACAGGATAAGTGGCAACTTTTGGCCCGCAATGATAAAATAAATATTATTATTTGACAAGACACTTTTCAGTTCTCTTGATGTGCTCTGGTGTACTTTCTTGAAGATCAAACAGTCATTTCATAACAGTCCTTGATTACTAATGCAGTAGGCATGAAAGTCTTTGCAAGCATCTTCCGTTTTCACTGGTCTCACAAAACGATTAGTTCATTTACCTGACGGACTCTCTCCTTTAGCTGCACTCTCTCCTTTCATCGCTTGGCTATTTTTGTGTTTTGGTGCTGAGGGTAATTATCGAGGTGACTGACCAATGGTGGCAGTGAAGGCAGGAAATAAAGAGAAAGGTCAAAACAATGCAAAAACACTCACAATGAATGGAGAGTGTAGAAAGCAGAAGCTGAATTCTGGACATTTCTGGCCATTTTGGAATCCCAGCATTTTTCGATCCCAAAAAGAGGACATGTCTGGGACAAGGAGGACGTATGGTCACCCGAGCTAATGACTCAGCTTCTGGCTTTGGCTTTTCACAACAATGGACTTGCCGCCTCTTGAATTATACGTAATGTCCGTTCTCGCATGGTTGACACTTCCTAGCATTTTGTAAAATACAGTCAGGTAGGGAATACATGATATCTGTTACTTTTCTGTTATAGAAGACTAAGTAGGAATTAAATTTTTTTTTAGCTTTTCCATGTTGTTTTTACGTCATATAGTAATGGATTTTGTCTGCAAAAGGGGCTTAATATACATCAGTGGATCAAACTACAAACATTTCGAACCTAATCTAATATCAATCCAGCATTATTATTATTATAATACCCCCGCTCCGAAGGGGGGTACTGCTTTATTTACCTCTGTCCGTCCATCCGAAACACCCTTTTTCTCAGCAACCACAAATCATAGCCAATTGGTACTTGGTACCAAACTTCAGCTTGGGGTTCTATACCGTGTATACCGTTTTCAGGTCTGTCGCACATCAACTTCCTGTTTACCGACTGAATGCATTTACGAAACCTATATTGTGGATTTACAAAATTTTCCGAACACTTTTTCTCAGCAACTACAATTCACAACTGCTTAATATTTGGTCCTGAACTTCAGCTTGGGGTTCTATACCGTGTATACCGTTTTCAGTTCTGTCGCACATCAACTTCCTGTGTACTGACAATGTATTTACAAAACATATAGGGTGGATTTTGACGCTATTTCAAGAAGCAAAATGCTCTTTCAGAATGACAGTTTACCAGGATCCTATTTGAAATCCCTGAGGAGAGACACTGCTCTTTACTTACTTGTTTCAGGGTTAATTATTTGTTGAAGTCAACATTCATAATAAATGTCCTATTCCTTCGATTGCTTGCATTCTGATATAAGCGAGAGCCGGGGGGATACGTAAGTGAGCGGTAGCTCACAGTTGATCTTGTTATTAAACTTATCAAGCTGGTATTCTTGGGATAGCTATCGAACCACTGGAACAATCTTGATATCTTTCAACTTTCAGATCCTCTTCAGGTCTTGGAGCTTTTCAGGCTTTTCCTTGTCTTTACTATAGATTCTTGTGCCGAATGGGTATGGCACATCTATGACACAACACTTTCTGGACTCCTTGTCAAGTACTACAATATCTGGTCTATTAGCTTCGATTGGTTTGTCTGTCTGGATCTTAAAATCTCAAAGTATCTTAGTCCTTTGTGATTCGAGTACCGGCTTGGATATATGGTTATAGTTTAAAATTCCTGGAATAAACTGTCCTCCCAAACACTCTGAATATGCTGATCATAATCTACATTCATGCCAGACTGTAACAGATCTGTGTTTTTTACATGATGCAGACATTTGCATGCAACCAAACATCCTCTTCATGATCACAGCGTCAGCCTTCGTTGGGTTCATTTCAGGTTAAATATTTAAATAATATCAGCTGGCTTTGAGTGGTATATCAGATATATTCCATTCAGCTAGCATGGTATTGAACGACTCAAAGATGAGTAGCTGACTGGAATATGTCTGATAGACCATGAAAAAAGCCAATCCATCCATCCATTATCTGTAGCCGCTTAGCCTGTTCTACAGGGTTGCAGGCAAGCTGGAGCCTATCCCAGCTGACTTTGGGCGAGAGGCAGGGTACACCCTGGACAAGTCGCCAGGTTATTGCTGGGCTGACACAGAGACAACCAACCATTCCCACTCACATTCACACCTACGGTCAATTTAGAGCCACCAATTAACCTAACCTGCATGTCTTTGGACTGTGGGGGAAACTGGAGCACCCGGAGGAAACCCACGCAGACACGGGGAGAACATGCAAACTCCACACAGAAAGGCCCTCGCCGGCCACTGGGCTCGAACCCAGGACCTTCTTGCTGTGACGCAACAGTGCTAACCACTACACCACCGTGCCACCCCAAAAAAAAAAAGCCAGTCGATCTTATTATTATTATTATTATTATTATACATACTGCGACCCTGTAGAACAGGATAAAGCGGCTAGAGATAAAGAGATGAGATGAGATACACATTCCTTTTGGGTGTTCAACGCGTCTTTCTCTTTCAAAATTCTCCCAAAATCTTCCGTATTTAACGAAGCAACCCTGGCGGCCATATTTGTTTACAAATTCTTAGTCACTCGCTCGCTAGCGCGGAAGTTTTACGTCTCTGACGTGTGACGTCATGTTGTATTGACAACCTTGCAATATCGTAAACCATATTCAACGCTCATTCTTCATTGGGTTGAGTGACGTAATTCACATAGGATAAGCGATATGCTAACAATATCGTGTGCTATCAAACCAAATAAAGAATCGAATAGTATACATGTTTTTTTATTCTATTGAAAAAGTTTCCTGTATGCATCATTTCCATTATTCTGGAGCGATGAGAGTTTGAACCCTCTGACACCTTGTGTGTACATTGCCGTGCGACCTCTGACCCTATGACCTTCTTGCTTTCGTAAATAATAAGTTGTCCGTTGGGAGAAAAGTTACCGTACGGTGAATGATGAAACGGGTGCAGGAGGGGAGCCAAATCTACATGGCTTGTTGAGTCACGTGTTTTCTGACCGAAGCAGCCCAAAAGAAGCTGACTGTGTTGTCTAGTTTGTGAGTCGATCGGCACTCCAGATACGCAACACATTTAAACAGTAGGATAAACATCAGAGCCGCGACAGTACATGCTGCATGGCTATGTGCATGTTGCAATACGCATATGATAAAATGCATCCTCTAGGCAGCCTCTTATGGCACTGTGGTGACACTGAAGAACAAGAAAGTACTTATGCACGTTTTTTTTTTTTTCACTGAAGCTTCACAGGGGATCATTGCACGCTTTTTCCTCTTGTGGTTTCAAGGTTGAGTGCTTTGTCTGCTGCAGACTTGTAACAAACACAACCCACGTGCCTCTATACCTCATCTTTGACCTCGTTTCTGCCATGTCGGTGACCTGTATGTATGTGTATATCTGCCTTTTTAATGTGAGCATTGTCAGAGGCATTGTCATGGTCAGTCCAGGCTCAGAGTGAGATGAGCACATTGCACTACATGCCGATCTGTTCTCCTTTTCACACAAGGAAGTAAGAAAGACATTGTGGCTTTCAATTTGATGCACACAAAGATAACAAATCCCCTGTTTGCTCGCTTACTATTTGTCTATTATTCTTAGAACATACCGTACACGATTCTTTCTTTTGCAAGCATGAAAGTCACCTGCGATTTAAAAAAAACCAAACAAACTGCAATTAAGCCAATCGACCAACGAACGGCACACGACCAGAAACATCAGCAAGGTGCGCTGCGGAAAAATGATCTGATTCTCTCCAGTGACGTAGGTTTCATTTCAGTATTTGCAGGAGACACCCTGGTCATGACACCTGACTCATAGTATGAGTAAATAAGCCAGAAAACTCTTAAAGGCTTGCTTTTATAGGAAAATAATCAATGACGGGGACGTGTAAGGTGGCCTGACATGACATTTTCCAATAGAGATGTTTGTCACTCGAGGTGGGCGTTTATGTCAT